>NW_020448963.1:1104961-1240916 GCF_003343035.1 Apteryx rowi
CGAGACCTGCTGCGCGGCCGTTTAACGGCTCCCTCCGGCGGGCACTGCGCGCGCGCGCGCGCCTCCAACCGCCACCCCGCGGCCGTTGGCCACGCCCGCCGCGCGCTGCGGCGTTACCCCTGGAGCTTACTGAGGGCACCGGCGTGCCCTGCTCTCCTGCCCTACGGCCCTTGCGCTTGAGCCATCTCGTTCCTTGGGCCGGTTGTCCCACTGCAGCATCGTGTCTTTGCCCCTGCCCCGGCCCGGCCAAATGCTCCTGCCTTTGCCCTACCCAACGCTTAGGGATCGTTCCCACTCGTGGTGGCGGCCAAAAGGTATTTCCAGCCAAAGGAAAGCCCACCTCAGTTATACCCTTTCCTGGCGGCAAACTGGAAATTTTCCATCAAAAAGCCGCTAACAAGTTCTCCCCTGCAGGAAGGATGCGCCTTGTAATAAATAAATATATAAAAAACACTCTTGCTACACTTTTTTGGGGGGGGGATAGGCTCTTTTTCTCTCGCCTTTTGTTTTTTGTTCCTGAAATCCCTCTGCTTTCCCTTGGCTTGAGTTTCAAGGATAACTCGCAAATTCCCTTCTCTAGCCATGCTTTTAAGAGGTACCGTGAGGTGTAAAGTCCTGCGCGAGCGTCTCGTTTCCGTGCTCGCGGACAACAGCGCATCGGCCGTTTCTCAGCGTTTTTTTCCCTCCCTTTCCCGCTTAGACGGCGGCCGTAACTACCACGGGGAGGCCTGGCTCCTGGCAGGAAAAACTGTGCTCCTCGGCCTTTCCCCCCCCCTCACGGTGCCTCTCCGGAGGGAGGGAGGGCGGCGGAAGGCAGAGGAGAGGAGAGCAAGCGGGAGCGCGCGCCTCTGTAGCCAACTCCTCACACGCGACGAAGGAGAAGATGGAATCGCCCCGGCCGCCCTCCCCGTGCTGGCTGCAAGGCTTCCTGCAACACCCCAGCGCCGGCATTTGCAGAGGTCTGCGGCCCTGCACCTACATAAAGCGCTTTTAATAAGCATTAAGCGTTTTTGCTACCATTCCTGCCCTCCCAAGTGCCACGCAACCATCCCGTGGATTTTTTTTCCCCCCTCTAAAATCATTTGATTTGACTATATCTATCTGAGGCTCTGAAGCTTCAACGTTAGCCTGGGGCTTTTGTTTTCGGAAGGGCTTTTTTTTGGCCGTACAGCTTACAGGCTAAACCAGGTCATTTAGATACACTGCTGCTGCGAGCATCAGTAAAACTTGGCGCGTCAAGAGATTTAACAGGATTTCCAGCCCCACTGAGAGGCTTTCCAGAGCGAGCCGTGTACTCCCAGTGGAAGCATCAGTACAGCTTTGGTGTGAATTACCTGTGGTGCTTCGGTTGTGGACAGGACTGCTGACAAACTCCTCTTCAGGGGTCACAAGACCCTCCATTAACTTTCTTACCCTCATATTTTCCAACTCATATTTTCCCCGTTATGCCACAGTTCTTATTCAACATGAACATTTCTTGCTTTACAAGCACTGCCCTTGAGTTCCTTACGGTTACCTATTGCACCAGTTATGGCTTTAGCAATTACGTTTTTAACACAATATTACTATTACTTTGAGTGATAATTCATTGGGGCCCCTTAAAAGCCTTTATCGTGCTGTGTGCGTTATACGTGGAAATCAGCTGCTGCTAATATGGTCTCGATCCCGCTGGCTGAGCGAGCGCAGGATCGCTGGGGCCAGCTTCTGCTTTAATGCTTGCCTGCAGCGCCAAACTTCAGTTTTGATTATATTTAGGCCTTGCCTCTGGTGTCGTCGCCCTCCCTTGGCAAGCTTTCTGATTTTCCATTTTTACCTCAACTTGCACATTTGTTTTATGAAGCCTTTTAAAAAAAATTAGAAACTTTCTGGCACCCGGCTCCGGGAGAACTCAAGCCTTTTTCCATTTCCTCCTGCATCTAATCACAAGCAGGCTTGCAGAGGGGGGAAGCTTCTTCCAGTCGCCTCCTTCCTTCATCCCTAAAGCTTCCCAGACTGCTGCTGCTTGTCTGCCTCAGATGGCCAGCTGCGCAGCGAGGAATCCTGCCCGCGGAGACCCCGGATCGCTCGAGCGGGATCCTCTGCGCTGCCTCTAAGTGTCCCTTCGGCAAGAGGGATCATCTCTGATCTCCTTACAACCGCCTCCTAATAAATGTTCTCAGTACTTTTCCCCTGGACTGTTGTACTAAAACTTGTACCGAAGTTTTAACTCCTTCTGGAGCAAGGTTGACCCTACGTGTGCTAGAAATGTACCTACCACTGGGAGCGACAGAAAGAGCAGTAAGAAGGGGGGGTTGCACACTTATTTCCAAGGGCACAGTACTGCCTAGCTCCCGACAGCCTGGTGTGGACCTCTCCATCGGAGCTTCTCACCTGGGCTTCCTCCCAGGCCACCAGAAACAGGCAGGTGCCTTCTGACGTGGCGTGGCCGGGATCGCACCCCAGGCGCGACTATTTCACACCCCTGGTGGAAAGGAAATCTGGTGCCAAGCCCGCCGTCCGGGGCCAGGTGGGACGACTCCCACCTCTGCTCCCTCTCAAGCGGACCCAGACACCTCTTCTGTGGGAGCCGCCTTGCAGGGGGGAGGACGGGGCCTGCTACGAACACAGGAGACCTGCAGCTTGGACGAGAATTTAAAGCATTGCTGGCGACGACGGCTCTTGCTTGAGGCGCGCGGGCAGCTCGAGCGCCAGCTTGCTTGTCCCTCCATGGGAAACCCTGTCGGTCGGCTTTTCTTGGAGATGCGGCAGCCGCGGCCCAGGCTCTGCTTCCACAGCCAACTGTTGGCCAACACAGCCAAGCTCCGATAGCTTCAATGGCAGAGCTAAAGCACCAGGCGAACGCACGAATACTCAACAGCAGGGCAAAACAAACGTCGGCTCGACCCAGGGCCTGGGAAAAACAACAGAGTTCAGTATCCTTGGAGCAGAGGATGCTAAAACACTCGACGGCCCCTGTTTTGCAGAGAAGGTGCGTGAAAGTCCGTGAAGGTGCTTCTGTTTCGTGGTCACGGTGCACGGAAGAACCGGACGGTCCTGCCTGCATCAGCTGCGATGATCTGCTCAGCTGCCTGCCCGCTCCTCTCTGCAATGCTGTGAGAAAACGCTTCCAGCAGAGCTCCGCTCCCTGCTAGGCGCCGCGCCGCAGCCTGCGAGCTCAGCCGGACCCCGCTTCACCGCCACGTCTGCTATTAGCCCTTGCGGAGGGCTGGCACGGGACAAGCGAGCGGTGCGTATAGCCTCAAGAAGCGTGCAAAAGCAAGGCTTCACCGTTCTGCGCGCTCGCCCGGGAAGAGAGATTTCCTTAACGCAGAGGTTGCCTTCCCCCCAGACCCTGCTCTCCTTTCCGATTTGCAGCCACGGCACAAACATCCCCGCAGCTGGGACACCAACTGCAGGCTTGGACCAATTCCTCTTTGGAAAGTACTGAATGGAGCGGGAGCTGGGTTTATTTCTGTTGCCGTTTCAGTGCAATTTAGCAGCTGGAAACGAGGAAGAGACACCAGTGCCGCATGACCACAGCTTTCCACAGACCACGCGCTGGGCATCCCTGCAGCAGCGTTTAAATAAGCCGACGTTATTTCAGCAAGCCGCAATTACGTGATCGTTACCACAGGTGGCAACCGGAGCCCTTGGAAAATACAAGGGAAGGGGAAGACGCATTCCAGCGCGTTGCCTCGGCTATCTGCAGGGGTTTAGTCACACTTCTGGCAGCTGACTGGGCTAATCCGGCACTTGCTGCGGTTACTTGCCCGTCGCCGCAGCTCTCCTGCAACGGCTCCTTGCAGATAATCTATCCGCAGAGCTGGGCTGGGACACGGGCGGCGAAGCAGGTCCCCCCCCCGACCTCCAGCCCGCGAGGCCCAGGCTCCGTCCTGCGTTCGATGCAGCTCGCGATCAAACCGCTGCTCCGAGTCCGGAGCAGGGTGCGGGCTCTTGCACGAGCCTCTGGGTTAGCACCTTATTAAGAGAAGGCAGCGTGCAAAGAGCTCGCGCTCCTGCCGACGCTGTTTGGCCAGAGGTGCCGCTTAGGTGGCCTGGGATCAGGGAGCAGCACAGGGCCAACATCTGCCGAAGAGCAAAAGTCCAAGCTGATTGCTTCCGCCTTAAGAAATATAAGATGGATGCAAGAGCATGGGAGGGTTCGGGGAGGGGACGGTGGTCTGATTTTGAGCTTTGTGCCCATAAAGCTGAACCCGTTTGCATCCGCGAAACAAATCCAACACAAGTGACCAGTGCCGGGGGCACGGCCCTAACGGCTTTTCTGCTCTGCAGCGAATAATCCTGACAATCCCACCGGCTTCAGGTCCCTTCATCTGTAAAAGCAACTCGTGCTGGAGCTAAACGGAGCGGCAACAACCACGGACACCCTTCTGGCAGCAAGACGCTGACATCTGCAATGGGTTTGAAATGTTTTCAGGATGCTCAAGCAAGCTAACGGGACTTTTTAGAGGCCCCGTTTTCCTTTATCACAAAAAAATGAAGTTGTCTAGACTCGGGAGCGAAAGTGCTGCGCGACGCAGGAACGAAGCAATACCAGTATCAGTTACTACCGACTGAAACGCGCATCGTGCGCGCTTAGCGTGGGATTAAAGGGGTTGCAAACACCAACCCAAACTGCGGAGGAGCAGCCTGGAGCCTACGAGTCTGGCGGACCAGGACCGATGCACAAATCCTGCCCCACTTCTGCAGGAAGTTTCTCCTTTGATTAAGCGTGGTGAGGTGGCCCTGCACCATCTGGGCTTTGCTAAAATCATGTCTCCGTCACTGTTCCCTCCTCCAGCTTCCCCGGAGCCGTCGGCGGGCGCGCGGCTGGCTAGCGCTCTCGGGCAGGTGGCTCAGGAGCACCCGGGCTCTCGGCTCAAGAGCGGTCCGGGGAGAGGGACCCCGCCAAGCCCCCGGCAACGCAGAGCAAGGCTGAAATTCAGTTTCAGAGGGAGACGGCGCGAGGCAGAGCCCGCGCCGTGGTCTGCTCCCGGACCCCGAGGCACCAGGGCCGCTCGACGGAGCAAGGCTCAGCACCGAACGCGTTAACGCGGGCAGGCAGCGCAACGTGCGGCAGGGCCAGGCGCCTGGCCTCGCTCACGGAAACGGCAGGTCTGTTCCTGAGGAAGCTTCCCTAGAAAGAAACCCGCCTTCGGCAATGCCTGGCCTGGAAATGTGCTGTTTGAACGCTTAAGGTTTGGAGAAGCTTTAAGCGATAAGCAGGAACACAAGCGACGCCTCTGCTGCTCCTGCCGATGCCTTCCAAGGACCCGCACGGGAAGGTCTTCCTCACCGCCGACCCGCAGCCGTGCTCGGTTACTGGGGCCGCGCAGGACGCAGCTCGTCCCCGTTCCTCGCCCCCGCTGCCCGACTCCTGCTGAGCGAACGGCGCTCGCTGCAGCCCAGCGCGCGGGCCCGGAGGTCGGCGCTTCGGCCTCCTCCGGTGGGTCCTGCTGGGTCAGACGGGATGCGCAGAGCAGCGCTTTCCGACCACGCTTTCCCGCGGGAATCTCTTGCAATGATCTTCTGTTTCAGGTATCACTTAAGGCCAGACCGAAAACGTCCATAAAACTCCCTTCCCGGCCTCTGCAAACAGCAGCAGGGCGAGTTCCCGTCGCCCAGGAGCATTTCACGTCGACGGCTCAAGCAAGGAGGGAGCCCCGGGCGCTCACTGCTCCCGTTTCCTCCAGCCAGCGTCTTCCCTGCTCCTTCAGTCAAAGCATTCGAGCTTCCCAACCAATTTCCCTGCCCCTGACGACCTCCGATCCCTTCGGCTGTTCAAAGGCTCTAGCAAATTCTTCCTTTCCGTTTCCAGGCGGTCGTTAAATAAATCGCAGGCCGTATCCCGAGCCTTGCAGAGCGGCTCCGGGCTCGGGCGCTCCCACTTCCAGCCCATCATCCGCGGGGAAATCCATCAGGCGCACCCGCCGACTCGGCAGACGCTCGGCCTCGCTCGCACGCTTRCATCCTCCGGCCGCTGCAAACCATCGGGTTCCCGCTCCCGTGGCCCGCTGCGCGCACACCCGGAGAGGGGAAGCGGCCGAGGAGGAGGAACAAGCCGGGTGTCACACAAGCGGATACAGACATAGGCGTATATTAAGGGTGAGATTTTTTTTGCTTTTCATTAAGTTACTAAAAAAAAAAAAAAGAAAAAAGAAAAAAGAGAGAGACGAACAATGCTCTAGTGTTTTAGGCCATGGATTCTCCAGCTCGGATTCACGGCAGGGAACACGTTAACAGGGAAAGCGTCTCCTGGACGTCTCCCCCCTCCAGCCGCAACCAGGCACCCTCCTCCCTTCCCCTTGGTGATCAAATAACATCCTTATGCAAGTACAGCAATTGTTTACATGTAAAAGTAAGATTAGGAAAGTATTTAATGTAGTTGTAGCCTTTTTTTTTTTCCTTGTTTTTCTTTTCTTTTTTTTTTTAAAAAAAAGAAGTGATTTAGCAGCTGGAAAGAAAGAGACAGCATCACGTGAGCAGCGAGCGCTGCCCCGACCACCAGCARACGCTCCCCAGGTTACCGGCGCTCCGCGGACCACAGTTCACGTCTCAGGGCTTCGCAGACCCCGCAGACGGTACCAGGGTGACGCTTCTTCACAGTGAGAGCCAGCGGGACATCTTTGGTCGTTGGAGAGACGCGCGAGAGACTTACTGCACGCGGAAGCAGCGCGGAGGACCGCGCGGGACCGGGCCGCGGGCAATCCATGCCGGGGCCGGGCTCCGGCTTCGGCCGCCGCTCCGGGAGGAGCGCCGGATCGCTCGCAGCGCTTGCGTCGCCTCTTCCGCTTTCTTTCTTCGCCCCGGCGGGTCTTTGGGTTCCTTCGGCACAGCAAGGCAAGCGGCAGAGGCAAAGGGCCGGCGGGCGGTCACGGGGCTCGAAAGGCTGCGGCCTCCCGAGCCGCCGCTCTCCCAAGTCACCGGCGCGACGCCGCGGCTGGAAAAGCGCGGCCGGCAGCGGGCGCCGGGCGCGCGGGAAACGCGGCGGAGCCGCCGGCTGCTCCTCGGCCGTGAAGTTCTCTCCGCAGAAAAGGTCTCCCAAGCAGCAACCCCCTTCTCACAAGTGCTCTCACCCCTCTTTTTGGCAGACGCACACACGGACGCGCGCTAGCCGTACACAATTCGGATCCGCGCAAGGGAAAGGAAGCCGGCACCGCCCAGGAGAGGTGCGCACATTCAGCAGCTGTCAAAGGAGAAGTCGCTTTACTTTCTTTTAAACTTGCAATGTTTGTCTTTATTTTGTTCTTTATATTTTGAAAGTGAAAAGAAATAGTATTGAGTCAATTTCTTTTTTTCGTTTTTTTTTGTTTGTTTTTTGTTTTTTTAAATATTTGTTCTATGTATTTACAAGCCTTAAAGTTGCTCTAAAGGTTCTGAAAGTATCACTAGTACTTTTTTTTTTTTTTTCCCCAGGGTAGCACTGTTTTGAACGAGTTATTTTCGGAGCACTCTGGTCCGCAGCGGTTTTCTCAAATCCATTTTCCTTTCGTTCCAAGGTTATGTACGTTTTGATTACTATTTTCTTTTAAATTTCTGAAGCAAGCTGAGAGGCAGGCAGAAAAATCTGATGACAATTTAAAAAAAAAAAAATTTTTGATCTCTTCCTCATCTAGCTTACCCCAACCCCCTTGAAAGTTTTGCCTATTTATCATGCTTTGAAACAAAACTGAGGTGCGTATGAAGGGGAGGGAAATTTATTTCTCTGCTTTCGTTCTATTATACAATTTGTTTACAGAAACTGCAAATTTAAAAATTACACTGGCATTTGCAGTCCTTAAAATAATAAATTAAAAGTTTTCAACTTTTTTCTTTTTTTTTTTTTTTGCTAAACAGATTTGTTTCGCTTCGTGTTTTTGTAAGTATGAGTCCTTGTTTAAAAAGAAAAGAAAAAAAAAGATTAAAACAGAAAATATTTTCTATAAATAATACATGTATTTTGGTTTAGTGCTCCCGCCCTCAGGTTTGAAGTTTGCTTTTTTTTTTTTTTCAAGTACCTTTTTTTTCCTCCATGATCACCTTTGTGTTTATCTATTTTTACCTCTCCCACTCGTGCATGTGTGGGGGAAGGGGGGGGTCTGCGCGAGAATTGGCCTTGCTGCACTGTGATTGGCGAAGACGTGAAACTTTTTAAAAAAATACTTAAATTGTTTCTTTTTTTTTTTTTCCTCTGTATTTTAAGTTTTAATTATCCTCCGACTCCTCTTCAGCCTCCCGTAGCCACGTG
This sequence comes from Apteryx rowi, assembly GCF_003343035.1. Taxonomy (NCBI): domain Eukaryota; kingdom Metazoa; phylum Chordata; class Aves; order Apterygiformes; family Apterygidae; genus Apteryx; species Apteryx rowi. Next base: position 1,113,168 of record NW_020448963.1, read on the forward strand.
AAGAACGCCGTGACGGATTTTAGCGCTACTCCTTTCCCGTTCTGCTCCGCCGGGTCCTTGCTGCTCTCCCACTTGTAGAAGGCATCCTCCGATATGACCTCCTCGTCATATAGGCAGTCAAAAAACATCCGCAACAAATCTGCAAGAAGGGAATAACGGGAGAGAACGCCTGTAAGTACGGCGCGGTTTCCGTCGGCGGACAAAGCCGCGCGGGTATGGACAAGGGGATTAACAGGACCTTTAAGGCAAGACATGCAGACACACGTAAAAGCAAGGCCTGTTACTAAATTATGGCTTCCTGGCTGCTTGGACACAGCTGAGAAGGAACCCAGGTCCCTCCGACTACACGCTCCGTAGAAACGGGAAAGCTGGGAAAGCAGCCGTGGCTGCGTATAACCTAGGCTTGGCCAGCAAACGGGATCCACAGCGGCCAGTGGCCCTCGCACGAGGCCGCCCGACCCGACAGCCTGGCTCCTCGCCGGCGCTGATGCTTGGGGCAGCGCTTGGTTTTGTGCGGCTCGGCAGGAGGGATAGCGAGCGACTACCGGAAACATTTACAGCTAAGTACGATCAAGTTGGATGTTCTGGTGCGCTCCTTCCTTCTGGGCTGCAGACTCCCCGGGTATTCCCATTTCTTTGGCAACCCCTCCACCCTTTCTCCATAAACACTTTCCTACAGTGTTTCTGGGACAAGACTCATCAGCTGTCCAACTCGTTTTATTCGCTCCAAGGCCACACACATCTGTGGTGCAGCACCGCAGTGCAATTGCGATGAGTGGTGCTCTCGCATGTCTAGCTATTGTAAACCTCGACAGATAATTCTCTGCGTTTTCCTCTCTTGGCGTCACAGAGATTTGTTCTTCCTTCTCTACGGCTGCTTACAGGAGCAACCAGGAGAAGAGCACACCTCCAGCCAAGCATCTGGGGAACCGGACTTCTCTAAAAGCCGAAAGCAGAAACTACTGCAAGCTGCTTTCTCTCATCTTCTACGTACAAATGTAAAAAGTTGGCTTCGCTGTCAGGAAAAGCACATGCTCTTCCAGACTCTTATCCCTAGGCTTTACTCTCATGGAAGCAACTTTCCCCTAGGCTCTCAGGATTGAAACCCCCAGCGCAGAGAGAACACTTACTAGGAGGCTGATCAAGTTTTACTATTGATGCTTGTAGTGCATAAAGTGCTTGTAGTTCCTTCTCTGTGTCTGAGTCTAGGTACTTGAGTAAGATCGGCACTCTCTGTTTGATAACAGCAGTGTCCACACGGAAGCTAGAAGAGTCCGCTGAAGAGAAGAGAAGAAAACAGCGTTAGCTTTGGTAGATGGCAGCAGGGGCAGCTCTTTTATCACCTTTATTTATTCAGATAGAAATCACAGATACGGGTTAGTGCGGAGAGAAAAAAGGATGAGACAAAATTAGGAAGTGAGTATCTCTGATCAATGGCTACTTCTGGAAGTCTTGATTCTTCTTACTGCCCAAACTCCACCAGTATCTCCGGTGGCCCCACCAGGTCCCTAGCCAGCCTGCTGACACGAGCAGCAGAATTACTACCGTACTGTGCAGTGCAAATCATCGCTTTCCCACAGACAACCGGGTGCCCAAAGCGCACACAACGGCTGGAGCGAAAATCTCAGCTACAGAGGAGCTTTGGAGAAAAGTACACCTTTTTCTAAAAACACTACAGCAGAAACAGAATCATAAACTGCGCATGACATAGGAAATCAGAAATATATTAAAATACGTGTTAGAAGTCCCCTTCCTTCAGCAGCAACATGGAGAAATTATTCAGCGGCTTTTAAGTAGAACAAGCTAAAAACACGACTAAGAGATTTTTAGAAAACAAAGAGAAAATATCTCAATTAGAGGCAAGATAGAAAAGTAAAACAACAAGCTGTTACCGAAACACCCCCAGCAGAGATGCATCAGGGAACCCTTACACATTTGTCATAAAATCCTGTGTCATTTAGCCATTAACATTCGGTGGCCTCCAAAAGATTCTGTTTTCTAGGAAGAAAGGAACTGGGTTGTGTCTTTCCGCTCACATCCACGCAGTGGCAAGATGAAATTCAGACCAATCCCTCCACCGAGCGTGACTCTTAGAGCTAGGAGCAGAAACGGGTGCTTTACAAGCACAATTTCTTTGCCTTGCCAGATGCCAACAGTAAAATTAAAGGAAACGATGTGAACGGGCCAGATGTTTCCACTGGCTAGCAGCGCTTTATTCAACCCCCCGAGGGTCTGGTGCTCACACTTCTTTTTTAGCAGCCCACCCTCTCCTTGCAGTTCCAACCGACTGCCCTACCCCTGGGGCGTTATGGCTCGATGCACATTCAARTAATCCATATAAACGCTCTTTCCAAAAATGCCACACTCTCGGGACATGAAAACTATTAACAAGCCAGAGATGCAAGCTGGCTTCTCCTCTTCTGCAGCCCACACTTCCAACTCACACGTGGCAACCGGCGGTGGCAGAGCACCCACGCGCCCTCGCTGCCACAGGAGTGGAAATGCTAATTATCTTAATAACGTCTAGCGCGTTTCCACCGTTGCTGGAAAAGAATCAATGAAAAATCTGACGTTACTCAGAGTCGTCTGAAATGTCTGCACAGGCAAAGGCACCGGGACGCTCTGGGGAAGGGGCCAGACCGGGAACGGAGAACACCATCACCAGCAAAGCGCCCGGCTGCCGCAGGCGGAGCGAACACCTCGCTCTGGGGCGCTGGGATTCAATATGCTGCAAAAATCTTAGGGGCGTGTTAAAAAGCAGCCTGAGAGGAGAAGAAAAAGTGATATGAACCTAAAAAAACGGGAAATAATTCTTGGCACATTTGATTGGTTTGTTTGGTGTTTGCATTGCAAATTACTCACCTATAATAGCTGCTTTGCAAACTGCTGTCATTAAAGCTCTAAGGAATGTAGGTGAACTCATCTGGCTTTCATCTAGATTAGCCTGAAATCAAGAGTAAATGGACCAGTTAAAAACACTCCAGCGCCTAAGAGCAACTGTTTCCAAAATCCGCTGCYGAATTTGGCAGGAAGTGTAAATTCAGCAAAAGCTGCTGCAGTAGGAAACCAGTTCACCCCTTTGCAGAAATCCAGCTTCCCCATTCCCCTCTTGAAAAGGGCTCAGGTACGTCAACACGCAACAACAGTTCTCCTGCGATCAGGACAACCTATTTCACCACTCCCACCAGCTAGTTTGTCGGCTAGAGAAACCAATCGAAAGGATGACGCCTGGCTTTTGCGGTGCCTTTTACGTTTTCTGAGCGTTTTACACTTCAGCACGTTTTATGGAATCCTCCTCGGTAGGAGATTTGCTTTGTATAGAAGGAAATTCAGGGAATGGCTACCTAACTCATCCCAACCTATAAAGAGAGCCTGGGGGTGTCCCTAGATTTTCAGTACCGCTTGCACTCTGCTCCCCTCACAGCAACAGAAAAAGGACATTTCTAGCACATCGCTCCAGCGACGGAAATAGCTGCAACGAAGCTGACCAAGGTTTAGCTGCAAGCAGAGATACAAATGCTTCAGGCTGAGTATCGTGTCAGAAGCAAGATTTAAAATCTAGCTTGGAGGATGCAGCTGAAGTTARAGGGCAAAAAAGATCAATGTTTTTTGTTGCTGACTTTTTTTGGGGTCTTTTTTTCTCTTTACGCTGCCTGGTCCAACACTGTGGGAAAGGTACACACGCTCTCAGTGGCGGTCCAGATGAGGGACATTTTTAAAGCATGGCAGAGCAYGCAGTTGGGCAGGGGGGAATTTGCGTAGGTCGTGTCACAGAAAACAGTGAGGYGCTTTTATCCCATATCTAGGGATAAAAACACTTGGAAAGGGAACACTAGGCAAGAGTGTAGCAACATACTTGGTCTATAACGCAACTGCTAACCAGAAGCAGCGTTTCAGAGTGAAAAGTCTACGGTATTTAAATCAGCAGTTACCCAGCAGTAAGGTAATACTGGTAAAACTCTTTTTTCTAAATGTTAATTTGAAATATTTGAGTAATTATATATAGATTTTAATTCTTTGAAAAYGTTGCCGGCACAGTCCCCATCATCATTAGCGTCCTGTGCTTGGAGAGGAGCAAAAAAAAATCAACGTGGTGTATTTATTTCTCAATTCTGACCGTGCCTAGCTCTGCCRTTTCTCGCTACCCTACCGTTTCCTTCGGAAAGCGCGGATGCACCACGGCAGCGCGACGCCGCCCTGCGAAACAAAGGACGCGAGACGGCCCGCCACGACGGTGATCCGTGTCTCAACCAGACACGTACAGGCAGGGGCCGCGGACGCCTGAGAACGTCTCACCTCCGGGGAACTCGCACGGCAATGAGGAAGCTGCCGTATGCCAGCGACTAGAGATTATAGTTGGCTCCCGGCTGTTTTCCCCAACGGGCAAGAATACCTTGGGCCTGGCACTGCATAAAAGTAACGGGAAGACCTGACAGCCCGCAGAGACGCTCCTTTGGATGAGAATGTGTTTATAAAAGCGGTTAACAAAACCGTGGGCAGGGAGGGTGAAAACGGTCTTTGTACCTCTACCCAGTCAAAGATTTGTTCATCGTTCGCCTTGTCCTCCACAATGAGTTTTTCTAGCTGTTTGTTCAGCTCTTCTGCAGAGAGTTCTTTCTCTGAAAGTGCTTCTGAGGAACYGGAACAGTCGGACTCCGTGAAGTCCAACTTCTGCAACATCAGAAGCGAGGAGSAGAATCAGTTAAATATACTTTCCTATGCTTAATCAAGACAGCAAGCTRCAGCTCGTTCTGCTTTCTGCAACTTTCCAACGCTAAGTTATCATTACAACAATTTACATACTTTCTTCTGTTCCAAAGATTATAAAGTGTTTTACAAACATGCAGGAATTACATTAACCAGCAAAGAAACTGTCACCTCCCCAAACAAACTCCAGCCCTGCACAATATGAGCGTGCACCATGTGTTGCTCAACTGAAACTAGGGGGAGCTGCAATGCAATTACCAGAGTGGGCTTTCGCTCAAAAAAACTGGAGCTAATGCCCCAGCTCTTGCAAAACGTGATAGAGGATCTACGGTCCCTTCACCGGTCGCCAGGTCTTGSTAATACATTTAAATTCCCACAGCACAGTACTTCTTAAGTACTAAAACGGGGCCTTGGTTCCCTTGGGGCTCTCAAGGAAGGCCTCCAGCACCTTCCTTTYGAGCACCCCGGCACCTGCTGCAAGGTGCCCTCCATCGGGCTCCTGCTATGGCCTGGCCCCTCTCTGCTGCGAAACCCTCTGGGATGATAATGCAAGGTGGGAAGAGGAAATAATTGCTATCATTTATTCCAGTCCGTCTGCAGATAGTCTRTTCTGCTTGTCGATTATCTACAAAATTCATTCTTGACTTCATTCCCCCCTTTTTGGGGAATACATCTACTAGAGGAAGCCAGCTGATGGGAGACGTGTGCCTGGGATCATGGAGGACAAGCCCAGCCCTCCCAGCGTTTCAGAAAGGAGGCGCTGMAAATAATCTAATCTCGACTCGATGACGGAGACACTTCTTTCCCACGTCCTGTGCCAACAACATGTGAGGACGGGAGGGAAGACAGACAGACAGACAGGACTGGGGACCAAAAATCAGCAGACCAACATCATCAAGCAGACGCTCGCTCTCAACTCACTTGTTCCGTGAGAAAGGTATGTACATCCTCCCCTTCAGGTAAGTAGTCCTTCCAACTGAGACCAGTCTCCCTCCATAAGGCTCCCACTTTCTTATGGCTCTAAAATACAAACAGTTTGCTCGTTTTAAAAGACTCGGCAGAAATCCTCGGGAGCTWACACAGGCTGGAACGGTGCAGCTGTGCCAGGAGAAATAAAGAACTGCTCAGCCACCAAACAAGATGCCTAGCAAAAAAGTGATCATGTTTGGAAATCCCGTGCAAGAGAAAATCGTATCTGCAATCCTGCCACAGGTATAAGTATCTCATGAAGTGGTCAGACACCACGGTGGTGTGTAATGAAACAAGGTGTAACGTGATACATGGGGTCTGCAACAACTTCAGCCAGGGATCACCTATGGAAAGYGGGTATATCTGAGTAAGGCACAGCGTCCCATGGCCGTGACAGAGCTGGCAGTTAGATGACTTAGATCCTTCTCCTGACTCTGCCATTAACTTACTCCATGACTCATTCTCCCATGCTTTGACATTAAGACACCGGTAAATTATCCACYAGAAAAATCATTATTTACATGGTTGTTTTCTGTGCAGACATCAAGCCTCAAATGCAGCTACATAATACCAAGTTCACTCTTCAGTTCCTAGAATTTATTGCAAACCTTGAGGAAAGCTCCTTTACAGTATGTACAGTACAACCTTTTGCATCTTCTAATGTCACGCTGACCTTTTGGTATCCCGTTCAAAACGGCGCGTATGCAATTCGGACAAGAATAAAAATGCTAGGGACAACCAGCTATTCTCACCCTAATGCTCTGCAGAAACATTTATCCCATAGCACCTACCCAAGGAGCGGGGGTCACTGTGCAGCCAAAGCTAAGCACTGACATAAAAGCAGCCTGATATTTTGAATTTTAATATACAGGTTAGTAAAGAGATAATTATGCTGAGTCCCTGCCGCAATTCATCAGAACCTGAATTAGGTGACTGATACCAGATGGAAATGCCTGACTCAAAATGCCCAAGCGCAAGTGTATCGGTCTAGACAAGATYGCATTAGAAAGCTGTGGCAGAAACAGAAACCCAAGCCTGTGCTTCAAGCCCCAGAGCACAGCAGCTTTTCTTTCAGAGAACAGAGGGAAAAAAATGCCAATCAACTGTCCAAACAAGCATTAAGACTAAAATAAATAAATAAAAAGCCACTATCCGCACTGCTAGACTGAAATGCTCCTGGAACAACCAACCTTGTTTGAATGCATGCTTTAAAAACAGGGAAGTGAGGGGATTTTACAGGGCTTAAAATAGACACTAGCCAAAGTGCACTATTTAACCGGATTGGGAAAAAAAAAARAMAAAAAAAAAAAAGACAAAAATGGAGACAAGAGTYACAGGGAAACCACCAAACTGTTTGGACACACAACTGTGCAACGTGTAAGAGAGCTCTAGAAGTTACAGGGTGAAAAGGTGTCGCTACCCCTAGTGCCGGGTGACTCTTAAGAGTTGGCAGGTTTAGTTTGGATAAGCACCCGGAAGTCTGAGAGGCCATCTGAAGCTTATCCGAACTCTCAGAACCTCTCCGATCTGCAAGAACAGCTCTCTCGCAAGATTTCCGGTACTTGCTGCTCCTGGTCAGCCCAGAAATACCTCGAGAATGTCCCTCTTGCAGTATTTCAGCACTCTAGCTTCTGGAAGAAGCCAGGTGCAAAGGTACCTGCAAAAGGGAAAAGCGATGAGAGAGAAAAGTTAACTCGACTTTTTGGAACCTCGTAAGGCTTGGTTTGAAACTGGGGATGGAGAGGCGGCTTTCCTAGGTTATCAGGATTATCCTAGGGTTTCCTAGGTTATCTGGATTGGCTGGCCCATCTCTAAATACCTCCACGTGGGGAATGTGAGCGTGTAGGCTTCATGCATAAACATGTACGTGCTGCATCCGGCTCAAAGCTACGAGCTGCGTACCTGGGCACTTACCATTTGTTTGCATAGAAGGTGCAAGATTTCAGCAAGCAAGACCCCGGCTCTTCCCACAGGAAGCAAAGGTTTGCTAAATTCTCTAGAATGAAAGAAAAACAGATATTTTTCCTTGTCATTTGAATTGTTCCTGAAGATCATCACAGAACAGTGCTCCAGAGCCAGAACACAAGGCAAGGGGTAGCAATTAAACTACTTAATCCCCAAATAGCCGTTACACATACAACAATACYGAAACTCTGGTCCTGGAAGCAGTTTCCATTTTTGTGTGTGAGGTTTTGTGCCCAYGTTTATGGCCACGTCCGGATGGTAGTTATTACACCCAGCGACATAAACACTCCTGCACGACACCTTGCTCTCCTCAAATCTAAGACAGGTTCTCAGAGCCTGAGCGTGCGCTTGCATGGCTCTACAACACCGGGGTATTTTGCAGTTCAACCGAAACAAATGGGACCGGAGCAGATCTATGGATAAAGCACTACTCCCTGCACCAAACAAAACGGTGACTGCAGAACAGAGAGCACCTTCCCCACCACTGCTTTCACCTCGGTGCAAACCTGAAGCCCTGAACAACACGCAGCGAGTCTCGCAAGCCAAGCCTCTAATCCTATCGCGTTTTATCTATCAACGGGACCCACGCCGCAAAAATGCGAGAGCATAGCTAGGCAGACAGCTCAGGCTCGACTGTCACTGAAAGAAAAACAACATTCCTTACTGTATAAGTTCTCTCATAGAGATTCCTCCTTCTTTTAACATGGGGGTCACCAACTCAGCTAGGTACAACCAAATATGGGGTATATCTATGGCCATATCATCTGCCATCTCCAAGGTATCTGAAAACCTTTAGAAAAAGAAGGAAAAATTTCAAGCATTAAATACAGTTCAATTTGAGACTCCTTTCCTGCAAAGTAAATCTGCGCTGTATTAAATCCTTTGTTTTAAAAGAGAACAACAGCATCCCCAAGATAGCAAAGAACACTACTGCCATCTAATAYTTTCAGCGGTTCAAAACTGCAGGGAGTTACGATCTCTAGGCAGAACCATGGAGAGTACTTGAAAAGGCAATGCCTTCCGTCAAACTGGCATCTGCAGAAGACCCATCCAGAAAAGCTTTATTTACAATAATTCCTCCATCCCAGCAATGTGTTGTTCACTAACTAGTAAAACCTGTAAGAGTAAAAGGCATTTTTGTCGATGAATACATAAGGTCTAATAAACGGAATCTCCTTAAAAAAGTCCAAACATTAACAGAAGGGGGATAAATAAGAACAGAAGTCCAAATGTGAGGTAGTCAGCAAAATGTTCAGCTAATTCTTGCATGAGCCATCAACYATCTAAAACACAACACAAGGAAAAGTTCGATAAAGCAGGAGGTGGTTTTGTTCTTCCTCCACAAATCCTTTGCTCAAACCGGTCAGAGAGCAGACGTCCAGAAGACAAAACGGGGTAGGCTGAATTGCGACCTCATCTAGACGAGGYTTCCAGAGTTGCTCAAAACTCTCCGTTCCCCATAAAAGCCTTGGAGGTGGCTCTGCATTCCACGCCTGCTGCAAGGCGATCCGGTTTTCTGGCTCTCCAGAGTTTTCAAACCGATCCRCTTCTCCCTTAAAACCTTGAAAATTCTGGGGTCCGTTTTACACGACTATCGATTAATTTCTTCCCTTGGGCACTAGCGTCAGAAACAGCTTTTAAGCGGAAACCGTCTCATTCGCTTTGTTCTTTACATCCGCCGCTACTACTTCGACTTAGGTTCGTCCCAGCGTTTCTGCCAGCAATTGGTTTCCTGTCGCGCATCTCCCCAGACCTGTGCTGGGACCAATACTCATACCACGACCTCTAATTACATGGTAATTTGTCTTGCGTGAGTAAGTCCCATCGTTTGCAGCCGCCTTCTCCTGCGCCCGCTGAACGCTGCGAAGGGCACTTGCCCTTTTCTCATTTCACGAGTGGTTTCGCTTTGTTTATGCCACACTCAGACCGCAGGTCCCGGGATTTCAGCAGGATCCCACTGATTTGGCAGCACGGCCACTTATCCACACCCTGGGAAATGCAGTAACGGCTTTAATCACGATCCATTATGGAAATGCATCACTTAGTGCGAGTCGTTTTGACCATCAGCGGCTGCATGAACACAGACAAGTGCACTCCCTGTGGATGTGTTTTTTACTGCTGCTCCCTGCAGTTTCCATCTCAGGCTGCCTCATCTTTTCCTGCGAGCTACTGGGTTTTGGCATCCCGAAAATCCCCGCCGGCCACGGCTGCAGGGAGATCACCATCAGAGCGGTCAGCGGTGCCAGCACAAGACACGATTCCAATAAAAGCAGCAAGTCAGGCTAAATACCTTGAAACTCATGATCTGGAAGCATTATTTCATCTGCCAGGGTTCTCTGGCTGCTTTTCATAGCTATTTCTGTTTAATCGCCCTAGTCTAAGCTCCAGCAAGGACCGAGGGGCGCAGGAGAGCACAACTGCTTTTACACCCGGACACCAGTTCAAATCCAGAGGCAGGACCACGAGAGCCGAAACGAGCAGGCGGTCGAAGTTCAGTTCTCCGAGGAAGGTGCGACCTGTTCGGTACCYGCATCGGGCACGTACGCGCCTTCTCAGCCCCCGGGGTCGCGGACACACTTCAGAGGCGAGTTGTCCCGAGAAAGGGCATCGTCCGGATGAAGCCTGTTTTACCACTGGAAGAGCAGCTGCGGTTTTGTGGCTGCCCGGGATTTCAGTCTACGGGGCTTCAAGGCATTAACGCCACTCAGCTATTTTATCTTCTTCCTCCCCCGTCCTAATCGCACTGAGTGACTTGCCAAAAGGCAAACGTTGACAAATACATCACAACACGAAAATATAAACACGCACATTTGGATATATACCTACAGATTTACTTATAAATAAATACTTATATAAATACTGAAGCATTTACATTCATTAAAGCATCTGAAATATTTAAAAGTCTATTAAAATATTGTATTACTTATACCTAAGCGGAAACGCTCTTTCACAAAGGATGCTCAGGATATTGCTGCTAGCAAACCAACGTGGGAAACGATTACTGGCCAACGCAAAGCGCAGCGTTTGCAACGAACGCTCAACAAAARTATCCGTGTGGATGTGCCGAATACAAACCCCTTGAAGAAATCCTGCTTGCTCAGCTTTCCTGACTGCACCAACTGATATAATAACTGGCCCATGTGATCCCTGGTGATCTGGCTCCTCTCGAGCGTCGACTCCACTCCCACTCGCACGAAAACAGGCAGCAGATTCTGGGCGTTCAGCTCCTCCACGCACTGCATCGCTTCCTGCTCAAACACCACAGAGCATCGTTTATTTTGTAAAATATCGAGYCAAGTCAAAAAGAGGGTATTAGGTTAGGTTCATTACTGGTCCAACCTGGCCCAGTAATTCTTATGCTACAAAAACATATCATATAAGGAAGCAGAAAATACAYGGGTAACATTCGGAGCAAAATTTCCTCTTTGTAAAGCGTCTGTTTTCTGGCACATGCATTTTGTAACTTAAGCAAATAAAACACTTAAACATAGGCTTTCAAAGCAATACTCAATGTCATACTTCAAAAACCTCCACTGTTGTCAGTGAAGATCTTCAGCTGACCCTTTAGGTTCAACCCAGCAGATCTCAGTGGAATTTCTGACTAAACGGACTGGCTCTTCTTCGCAGGTTTGGCCTTTAGCTAGCAAGAACTGGCAGCCCCAGGTGAGTTTCTGGAGGTCCTAAATGGCCTTTTTCAGGAGCTCGGCAGACCCAGACTGCGCACTCAGGTCAGAGCGTTTCCACCAGATGCACCTGACAGATCCCCGTGTCCAGAAGTTGGACTTTAAAGTCTACCTCAAAAAGAAAAAGGACTGGAGACTCCTTTCTTAACCAGCTAATGTAGTTAAGACCTGCTAGACACCATACCTGCAGACATTGTGAATCAAATTGTATTTTTTCTCCAAATCATGATTTAATAATTTCTCCTGATAACTAGATGTGAACCCAAAACCACCCATCCTTAGGAATCTTCTTTCTTYTTCTGATTTTAATTGGAAGCACTTTAAAGTGCAAGCGACAACTCTGCTTTTAGGGTGCYGAACCAGAATGCCCTGGCGCTGTCATTTCAAACTTCGCGGGTTTTTAGAATTTTTTTTTCAGCAAAAGATCAAATCAATCACCTTTTGCAGCAAATGTAACATTTTCTTGCAAACTCCCTGGACATGCAAAAAATCCATTTACAAGGGAAACAAAATTGCAACCTTTAACTAGGAAGTGATGACAGCTGCTCAGTAATTCTCAATGTTTATTAAAAATACTGTGGAGTAGTTTGTTCAATATTTAGTATTGCTTCATCTGCCTCTGGAACAGAACAGCACATGCTTTGATAACTGAATGAAAACCTCAGTTTATTTTCCCACTAGCTCTCCTGCTTCCAAAATTGCTATTATTATGGAGTTGCTCAGTGATTCATGACAGCTCCACATACATCTTGCTACTTAAAACACACAAAGTGGGCTATTTTTCCCTATTACTAGCAGGGGCGCAAAACAAGGTGGTGAGACACTGCCTGAAACCACCCCTGGAGCTGCGGCCGTCCAAATTTTAACAGGCCGCACCATTTCCATTACGCCTGGAACAGCTGGGTGCTTACAAAGACACCGTTCCTGGAGAGAAAACATACTCAAAGGCCCACGGCTGCCGACCTTGATGCTGAGCAAGGTTTTCATTTTGCTTACCTTAAAATCATTAATATGCAAGAACTCATCAATGATAGATTTGCATTTTCTCTCTATTTCCTCTTCTGAYAGCGAAGGCTTGTCTTGTACGGGAGCCGGGGGAGCTTCTGGCTTGGCTGGCAGTCACGCAGAGAGAAGAGACATTTGGAAAAGGAAAATGAGCACCATTTCCAGCAAGACGTTCTGAAAACACAAGTCACCTGTTCCTCCTCCCGGAGCCGTTCCTGCTGGCTGGACAGCAGCGGTCAACAAGCTAGATTTGCTATGGTAACCGAGAGGATGCTGATTTGGAAGCGGTGGACACTGAAACAACCAGTGTAGAGCGTTTCGTGTCTCACCATCAGTTATAGATAACTTCTTTCTCGGTTTAATTCCCTCTCTCTATATGAACCCTCTGTATTTCTGCAACTGAACCTTAGAAACACTTGGCAGTGGCACAGGATTTAACATCTTCAAAGCACTCTATCAACATTAAGTAATTAAACTTCAGGCTGTTAGAGCAGCTCCAACAGCACGCCAAAAATTTCTAGCCTGCTGACATTGACGAGCAGCGACCCAAAGCAATCTCCCGATCCCATTCCCACGTCTCCAGGAGAAAGGAAACCCCAAAGACCCGGTCCCCAAGAAGCCCTTTACAAACTTGCCTCCCAGAGCGAACCACCAAGACAAGACGAGCTGCGCTGTGGCAGCAGTTTGAGTTTTAGATGATTCCCAGAGACAGAGCCAAACACTGCGCTCGCTGCAAAGGCTCTGTCCCCCAGGAACGCCGCCTTCAACGTCCTCGATACTTTATCAGCTGGCAGGAGCACAAAGTGGGAGCTGCAGCACTGACAAGGGGACAACCCACCCCCGCGGGTGTTAGCACCCCTGCTGCACCGGGACCTGCCGGGAAAGAGGGCTGGCAACAGCACGGTGCTAAAAAAGTAACGTGCACAGTCTGCCCCAGACCCCAACCACGACTACGGCCCTGGGAAATGGTAAGAAAGCGCCGATACGGCCACCTGGGCAAGGAACGCTGGTGCTTCGGTAACACGGTGATAAGCACTTAAGAAGCACCTTGCACCGACTACACCATCCAGCAGGACTGACCACGGATTTTAGCCTTGTGGATGCAGCATATATAAATCCTGAAATCACTGGGATGTGCGGCATGCGGCAGCTTGGAGGAAACATGGCTCCAGGCGAACGCAAGTGGCACTGCGCCCAAAACGCTCGGCTCCGGCGCTGTGCCTTGGGACCATTCGAACAACCACCTCATCTGCTCTGGCCTGCCGAGAAGGCTACGTCCCAGAGATGGGGCGACTGAGAAAGCTGGACCCAGGCCCGTTTTTATCCTCTAGTTGTGCCCTTTTCTGTAAAGAGTTGGTGATTCGCTAACACAACACATACAAAACCGAATCCCCCCAAAATAACCAGGAAGACAAAACCAAATCCCCCCAAAATAACCAGGAAGACAAAACTGAATGCCCCCAAAATAACCAGGAAGACCTGGTATTCAAAGGCCTCTCCAAGCATATGACATTCTACGTCCTGAAACTCCTCAAACCTCCGTGACTTATCCCAGGAGACAGGTTTTAGATACACGAGATTGTCTGAGGATAAGTGCTCAGGAGTCTAAATCAGCTGTGTTACAAACCTTCAGGACAGATTTCAGCGATCGAAGCTCGACGCTGTGCCGCTGTGGGCCGAATATTCACATGGCTGCAGGGAAATCTGTCATTTTTACTGATAAATTCTCCCATAAGCAGCTTCATGCGTTCAGCAAGACTCCCTGCGCGTGCTCCAGCCCTCGCGGAAGAGCCGCTTACCAGATTCCTTGGCTTTGTTCCTGTCCATCTCCAAGGTGTTTCTATCCATCTCCATGCCGCCCGTCAACTGCTTCACCGTCTCCAGCATCTCTCTCCGCTGCTCCTCTTGCGCCTGATTGTCGAGCAGCAGCTCTTTACTGCTGCTGCCCCGGAGGAAGGTGTTTGGACGGGCGAGGGAAGGCGGGAGAGGTTTGTCGTTCTTCTCCCTGCCTGTGCTCCCGCGACTAAGGAACAAAAAACACACTCACTTAAAAGGTCACGGCACGAGAAACCCCTGCTCACAATGCTGCTGATGTTAAAGAAGATACTGAACAGCTTTCTAGTAACCGCAGGGAAAGAAAAAACAGCACCACAAAACCAGGAGGATTCTTGTCTCAGCTTTTTACAGTTGTAGCTACACAGAATATAATCAAAATCAGTTCAAGTCTCAGGGAGACACAAACACACCCAACACAAACATCCACAGAGCGGACAGGCAACGCCACTGCTTCCTAGAGAACACACGGCAAAGCAACGACCTCCTTACAGCACCGATTTCAAATGCAGAATGGTGAATTTTATAACGTAAAGGCACGCTTTTACTATGGGATTGTGTGAATCTCTCTTACCCATTTATTGAAAAATAGCTTCAGAAGAACGAAGGCTACCTGCAACAGGTGACAACCATCTGTCCTGCCAACGTGTCAAGTAATAAGATGGACAAGAAAGATGATAGCAAGATGGAATAACCTTCAGAGAAGCCAGATTTTTAGGTGAAATAGGAGGGGAGACGATTGGGGAAAACTTCGGAGGGACAGAACTGACCAAAAGAGTCTGGCAGTGGGCGCGTGTACATTTATAAATCATGTCAAGAGCTAATTATTAAGGGCTAATGCATGTTCCATGCTGCAAGCTGGAGCGGCCGTCCTGCCGAACCCCCGGGAGCGTGTGAGCGCTGCACAGCTTCACGGGCACATCGCACCGTGGGCAAGCGGGAGCAGGCTTGGACACAGCTAACGGGACGGGGTCAGAGAGAGCCGGAGCATGTGAAGAGCCTTGCTAAATCCGTGCCTCGTTTAGGCGTGTTTTTCTGGATAAATAAACCTCCTGACCTGGCTGAATTCATGACCGCTGAATCCAATCTCCATACATTACCATTTATTACATTTTATC
This sequence comes from Apteryx rowi, assembly GCF_003343035.1. Taxonomy (NCBI): domain Eukaryota; kingdom Metazoa; phylum Chordata; class Aves; order Apterygiformes; family Apterygidae; genus Apteryx; species Apteryx rowi. Next base: position 1,128,448 of record NW_020448963.1, read on the forward strand.
CTGAGAGTTATTAAACTGTTATAAACTACCAGTAAGCATATCTTTTTTATCTAAAGGGTGATTGAAAAGTGAAAACTAAAACATTCATCAGAACTGCTTTAAAAATCAATACCAGCTGCCTCTCCTATGATATTATAAAAAATTGATGTGTTTTAAGTTAACTCAAACTACACAGGGGGAGAAAGGCCTGGCCATTCCCGGAAACGATTCAATGAAAATCTACTCTATCTGTGCGCTGGCAATTGGAGCAGCAAGGGAAAAGCGCAGGCATACAAACAGGGGAAGGGAAACGTCACCGGCAGACTGAACCTTACCTAGTTAAGGCCCTGCGAGAATCTAACTCTGAGGATGCAGATGAGGCAGATACGGATGAAACTGGAGGCTGCAGCGCAGAAAATCTGTTCAGACTAGTGGCACTTGGTCGTAAGGAGTCTGGGAGATTGCAAAGACAGCACAGGGAAGAGGGACAACAAGGTCAGTGACGAGAAGGCGTCGCAAAACCATTTAAACAACTGCTGCTGCTTTCAGAGCGATGGGGAGGGAAGCGAAGGGAAAGGGCTGGTCCTGCCCAGTAGCAAGGTTGAGGGTGAGGACCTGTCCTGACTTACCCATCTCGCTCGCCTTTGCTCCACCACTGCTGCCCTTTCCCCAGCTGCCCAACTGGGCTTTAGGCACAAGCTGAATCTTCTCATCTATTGTGGGCTGTAAAACACATCAATATATACAATCAAAGGGAAGTTACATTATTTTATAAACTGGGTGTTTTTTTGCAACAATCCCAGGGCACCTGCTTTGGGAATCCAAAAATGCATTTTTAACACATTCTTGGAAGACCGAGCTCTAGCCAAAGACAGAGGATGCACCTAAGTGCACCACAAATAGCCTCTTCCAAAGCGTAAATGAGATATTCACCATGACTGGGAGCTTCTTTCTGTTAGAAGCAATGGAGCTCAGTAGAGGAAAAAGCATGGTATATCAGTACTTGAAAAATGTTCAGTTTGTTTGTAAGGAATAAATTGGTTCTGCTGTCCACCCAACCTACCAGTAAAGGCTTTGGTGGGAATTTGCACAGCAAAGAGAATTCAGAGGGTGGAGAATGACAGTGGCTTGCGAAACAGGAAGCAAAAAGCTGGACTGAACTTCTGGATCGTGGTCCAAAACCACTGTACAAGTTGGCACTGCTCTTCTCAGGCTACCTGAACCTTTTGAGCTGGGAGTGTTGCCATCTGATACGTTAGGAACATTTTGTTTTAAATTTGAATCTGGCATCCCCATTCTACTAAGAAGACGGTATCCGAACTTGCATTCTCTTTTCATCACTTAATAAAATGCAGTTTTTTGAATTAGAGAACTTGCAGGTCACTAAAAGCATGAATCTTAGGAAATGTGCATGCGTACTGCTTTTCCTTGAAACAAACAAAACAGGAATGTTTAGAAGATGATGGCATTTTTCTCCGTGCTTTATTTATGTACACTACAAACTTACAGGATTTAAAATACCAAAACATTGCCCCAAACAACTTTTGACCTGCAAGTACCATAACAGGCTTTCCTAGATAGAAAGGTGCAACAAGGTGACACCTGGGCACTTTTGCAGCTCTGAAGGAGCTTTGCGCTGGTACCTACCTTGGTGATTTTAAGGAACTTGGTGGGGTCCAGCACTCGGCTGTTCTTCGCCCCCTGCACAGTGTTCCAACCGCCTTCATCGACCCGCTGGACACCTACCAAAAGACAGACACAGTTTCCTTTAGCTCCGTACCTGCTGGCTCCACAACCATCTCCCAATTCAACACGAGGAGGCACAGAAGACGGTGCAGTTTGTTAAGCCTCCAAGCAATTCTACGCCGAAATCATCAGGCACGTCTCTTGGGGTATTTCTTCAGACTGAGATGATAGAGCTGCTTTGCCTGCCTTTATTATTCCAAAATAGCCTTGATACAAGCAACAATATTTCCAAGGGTAGATTTTTGTAGTGTTGCTTCCTGCTTCAGGAATGATTGCCCCGTCTGTGTTGCTGGTATTCTGATAGGGCTGCACACACTGTGCCTTAACAGAAGCTCRCAAACGGAGAAGAAATGCCTTTCTGCTAACCAAACAGTGTGCTTGTCGCACAGATTTCCGCAGCGTTAGGCTGGGCTCAGTGCAGAATCATTCAAGCAGTCAAGAGCTCCTTACAAATGCATATTGCCTTTACACCTTTTTTTCACAGCACTCTCATTTAATAACCCTCAGCATTAAAGAATCTGAAGATTACTTTCTCCATGCTTGGCTCTGGCCCACAGTCTTTGCTTTCCCTGCCTGCTAACCCTTTTTACTTACCTTTATCCCCAGAATCCTTTCCGTAAAGTTCCCTCTGCACTTCTGCTCTCAGTGGCCATTTTACTTCTACCTTACTCCTATTTATACTGCAACGGGTATTTTAATGTCTTGCTAGCAGCGATTCATTTTAAAATTACTCTGTACTTTGACAAAATGATTTCCAGCCTTTCTGGAAGGGAAGAAAACCTGATCATTCCCACTGCCAACTGGTGCCTTGCTGCCTTCCTGCAGCTGCTGAGGCCAGACGAAACAAGGGGCAAGATTTAGCACTAGCACGAGGGAACATGATGCTTCAGAACCAAAGAGACTTGCACGTTTTGGTCCAATGCCTCTGAAAAGCATCAGCCACTCCAGCTGCCTCTTCAGGTAGTGTTAACTCAATGGCTGTTAACAATTTAAGGTAAGGCGAAGACACTCTTTTCCATGTCGAGTTAATATCTCACAACTTTAACAGCTACAGACAACATGGTTATGCGTGAAATAAGATGCTGTCCCGTGCAAGAACGGAGGGCAAATCTGACTCCTATACAGCAACTTCTTGTAACAGATTTCTGGCAGCCTGTCACAAAATGGAATATGGTTTGCATGAATAAAACCTAAGCGCTATTGGCCTGGGATGTTTATTTTTACCAAGGGATTTGCCCCAAAAGCCCCCACAGCCAATCCACAGCAAGTCTGTTCCACTTCCAGCCCCAGCCATAACCAGGCCCCAAATCCCTCTTGCTCATTACACATAGGAAAAAAACAGATTTTTTTTCTTTTAGGTGGGATCTGACTATGGCCCTTGGATGTGTAGCAGTGAAATGAGCAGCCAGCTCAGCTTTTACTTTACCCGGTCTCCTCTTCTCTTTGGTCATGAGTTGTTGGACCTTCCTCTGTTCTTCTTGCTCTTCAATCTTGGCTTCTTTATGAATCTGCTCAATGGTCTTCGGGCCCTGGTCTGCTCGCCGCGAAACCCAATTGCACTAGGAAAGCAAAAAAGCATGAGCTCAGCGCTATTTCCAGGGGAAAATAAATGGGATAGTTTGTTGTAAATGGGATATTTTTCCATTATTTCATCGTAAATAGGATATTTTAGACACTGCGAGAATGAGGCCTTCTCAGTAACCCTTCTAATGTATTAGCAGGCCTGCTCCCCAAGGGACATGGGGGGATTCTGGGTCACGCTGTTGACATGGTATCCTACAGCCACAGGTCAGAGCTATCACCGACTCTGGTACATATGTTGGTGGAGAACGGAGGCTGCAGTGGAGACCTGACTTTGGAGAGACACAACTGAATTCAAAACATTTCAGCCCTAAGCATCTTGCGCATTTCCAGCTTTCACACCTTTCTAGGTCCAGAGGAAAGAGATGGACTAGAGGGAGGTTGTTGTTACTCTCTCAGTTTATTACTGGCAGTGTTCACTGGAGCCATTCCTCCAAGCTTGAGGAAAAACCAAAAGAAAATAACAAAGAAGCAAGAAGTGACAGGGTTTGATCTGGAGATGGTGCTTTGTCACTTCAGGGATCGTGATGGCCGAGACAGGAATCCTGTAGAGGGAGGGAGAGCTGTCTCTCCTCAAGAACATTCCCACTGCTTGATGTGTCTACTCAGCCGCTAAGAGAGAGATTTCTTACCTTTTCTGTGGCCAGACTACTGGGGTGATAAAGAGCACAGACCTTCCTCCTTCAGCTACTGCTCTAAGTGCTGTAACCCCGGCTCTCATGGAAGAGTATTTCCAGCCCAGTTGCAATAGGGAATACGCTCTTTTACTTATCTCAGTGGGTACGTACCAGCCTTAGGTCTATTACGTCCTGAAGCATGAACCGAATCCTCGAAGATGTTTTCCTCTCTTTCACAATCTTCTCCATCTGATTAAAATACTGGTCCATGCGAGGCTACACAAGAGAAACCACATCATCAGCGTATATCAAAAGAAAAATAGAACGTGCCCTTGACAGGCCATCAGCAGGTCCTGTGCTACAGCACTGGAGCCATCACAGCGCCCGGCAGGGATCCGGGCACCCAGACTTGCTCTCCGGCAAAGCGCGCGCCGGGTCTCATACACACTCACGGGTGAGATTTGAGCGTGCACAGCCCAAAGCACAGTACAAAATCACACAAGCCTCATACACAGGCTTATTCCTTTTCTTCCAGAAAGTTATGATGTGATGGAATCCATATCAATCTGCACTAGAGACATGAAATGGCACCATAACTCAGGAAAGCCTTCATTAGGTCCAAGTTTCACTTGCCAGGCTCTTAAACTTCAGCCTTTTTCCCCAAATGGGAGCTCCAGCTGTTTTAAACAAAAAGTTGCAGGGCAGTTTTGTAAAAATAAAATATTTCCCACTCCCTTCATTAAAAACTAGTTAAATCCATTGCCTTACACTTAAAAAAAACAAGAAAAACCCTATTAAAATTTGGTACGGTCTTGCTCTGGAAAATTTCAGCTATGATGGCAAGTGTTTCCAAAGCTAAGAATGACGGGAAAAAAATATTTAAAATGGACTTTTTCCAGAAACTTTAATTATAACTATCGCTAACACTTCAGCCTCAATAGAAATGCGTAATAAAATGTCTCCCCCTTTAATAGGAAATAAATAAAAGATTCTCATTCAACCTTGATAAAAATCGACAAGACTGAAACAGCACCCAGGACTCATCTAATGTGACCTCAGCCACCGCTCAGAAGTCGGACCCCGTTTTCTTCCCAAAGCACGTGGAGAAATTGAATCCCCACCGGTGCCACTTTCACACCTGCATCGATAACGCACATGCTGTCACGTTAACAGCGCAAGGGATTTAGCCCCGGGGGATCAGCGGCAAACTAGGCTGTTTCAGTCAATGCTACACAACATGATTTGGGAAACTGTTTCTCCGAGGGTTCCCTGGACGGATCAGGATTGATCCCCTGCAATCCCTGCAGCCCGGCCCGCTGCAAGGAACTCCCTTCCCCAAGCAGCTGAAAGCAATTAGCTCAGTTTGCTTCCAAAGCCGAGTCCGACTGATTTCTGGCAAAACCCTGGAATGCTTTTTCATCCCAAGCCTGGCTTTTAGGAAGGCCAAGCGGACAGTCCGTGCCAGCTGAAGCTCATCTAGCGCGTAAGGCGCCGTGTTACATATCCATTGGGTGGGAAGTCGGGAGGAGGACACGGCTGCAGAACATCTGCTTCCTTCCAGCACAGCTGGAGGTGACGGCACAAGGCAAATGTAATTGCAAAGTTTCAGGGGGGAGTTTTGGCCGGTTAACGTTTTCTTAGATTAAACTTGAACACCACATTCAGTGGTACATTTCTTGGGTAATATAAACCCTCGAAAACAAGGAAGCCACTTTAAATCTTAAGATTTTGGAAACTACAGGTAAGAGGAGAATTCTATTCAGAAAAAATTAACTCACAGTATTTGTCAATCACTCATGACTGTGTACTCGGATGAAATATTTGGAAATATTTGGGAACAAGTAGCAACTGGAGAACACAATGACACAATGATACTGAATCTATTACAAAGGGGCTGAGAGAGAGAACGAGGCCAGGTCGTGACAAAACATCCACCGAAGAGCGGATGGTTTCCCAATGCCATAACAAAAATTGCTGATGAAAAAATAAATCCTCAAATAAAAACAGTGCACGCCCAATTTTCCATCCTTGTCTGGCCAGCCTCGTTTCTCCTCCCAGGTCCTGCCCTACCTTTGCTTTCTCAAAGTCCAGGTCCTTGCCAATGGTAGTTAGCAGGCGGCAAAGGCACTCGAGGGACTCCTCATCATGGTTCTTCAGCAGCTTTACCACGCAGTCATGCATGATGGCCTCCGTCAGCATTTTGAGTTTAAAAAGTTCGCCAATGAATTTAATATTCCCAATAGATCTCCGTCGGGCTTTGTCCTTGGCCTCTTCCAGCTCGTCATGGAGCCGTGTCTTCTCCTCTGGCTGTAAAACAGAAAAGGGAGCTCTAAAAAGCACGATCACAGAGCACAAAACTCTTTAAAAGATCCAGTTCTGCATTGTAGGTGCTTTTGACCTCGTTTATCCTCTTTCTCCTAAAGACCAAAAAGAGGCTTTTATAAAAGCACCAATCAAGGCAAATATTTTTTATTACACGCAGCCGCAGTGAGAGGGGGAAACTCTCAAGAACTCCAAAATTCCCCCCGAATCAATGAAAACGATCTCTTTGAAGACTGCCAGAGAGACCTCTGAGAATTTAGGGGGAAAAATACCACTTACAGTGGTAGCAGCTTCAAGTTCTTTCTGCTTCTTTTCAAAGACATCGTCGTCAGCTTTGTCTTTTTCAAATTCCTTCTGGCAACGATTCAACAGCAACTTGCGGAAATTTACTGTGCTCCCAGGTTTGTCTGCCATAGGTACTTTCAGCTGTAGGAAGAGGGAGAAGAAGCAAGATTGGCTATACACCGTGAATTACATTTTATTTTGCACTTCGTATTCAGCTGTACAAGCCTGCAAGGCTACGACAGTTAAGCATCGTGTCACGGTTTCCAGTGGCGTTTTAGATTTCATATGGAAAGCCGTGCTCCGAACTTGGCTGGCACCACCTCTGCCTGCAGACAGATTGCATTTCCATTCACGGGATCCTTTAAAGAGAGGCACCGCTTAAAAACAATTCTTGTTATGCAGCGAAGGCTCTGGAGTCACGCTCCTTCACTGCGTGTTATGGCAAACCACCGTCGGAGGGAGGAGGGGGTTATTTTGTTCTAACTTCAGCATCCAAAAGCCGGCTGTCCAAAGCTTGGCTCGGCACCTTGGGCTCCCCTTTGAAGCTAGAGAGAGAAATTGGACTTTCCAAGGATGACTCACTGCATCTTGTGACCAGGCAGAGCCAAGTGCTCGGTGTCCTCAACTCCAAACAACGCGTCACTCGTAAAGCCTTCTGCCTGCAGGCATGGCCAGCGAACGCACATGAGCAAAATCTCTGATGTAAATTATTATTTAAGTTTGGAAGCTAACATTTAACTCTGGTCTTGCCATGTTTCCATCACTGTCATTAAATTCATGGGGATAACAGGCAGTAAGGGGAACATCTACTCAGAGGAACTTTCCGTTTGACTGTTGCTGCTCTTACCGTTACAAGACATCTACACATGTTCGCATACGCCACCGAGAAGCTTGGCTCATCAATAGCCTTCTCGAAGACCAGGTCAATGACTCCTTTCAGTCTCTCTTCCGTGTCTACCGTCAGGTCTGTTACTTGCTTCATTAGTTGATTGAACATCTGGGGCGTCAACTTGTTTAAGATGCTTCGTACCTTGCGGAACAGCTCCTAAAACGACAGGGAAACCTTAAGCACAGAGCACAAACCGGGCGGATGGCGGCTTTCAGTAATGAGCTAGGATGCTTTTCAAAGGTGAGCAGTGGGGCTTTCCTATAGGACTTTCTCAGGTGCCAAATTGCGCACGAAACACACAGACCTCTGAACACACATGAACCCTAAAGCAGAGACCCTCCACACAGACATTGTGTTACTGCTCATCAGCAGGAAGCCAAACTGCAGTTGGTGCCTTACAAACCCACCAGAGCCTTGCTATCGGGGTCTCCTCTCTGCCTTCGAACGCAGAAGGAGAAGGCAAGTACCACAGTCTCTCGCTTTCCCCTAGGAAGGACCATCGCACTTATGGGCAAAGCCAAGCAGAGTGAGAGCACATTTGCTTGTCCCCTTGCAGACAAGTTCATCTCCAGTGCTAACCCAGCTCCCCAAATTCAAGGTATAGCAGGGCAGGAGTTTTGGAGGTGTCCAAGATGCTTGTCCAACGCTTTTTTTCAAGCACGACGGAGGCACAAAGCCCTTGCTATGACCCAAATGAAACACTCTTTTTATCGTCCGCTCAATACATAGAGGACAGACATCTCCAGGAGATGTTCTTGATCGCCTGGAGTTTAAATACTGCTTCACTTACCTGCTTTGCCCTTCTACGGCAGAAAGGGGGAACCTAGGGAAAGGAGGGTCCTCCGGCCAGAGCCAGCTTTTGTAAACACCCCCTCTCCACTCATCCCCCTGGAGAAAACATTTTCACTGAAAGCTAAAAGCGTTCGTTTGATATTAATTCAGCTACGAGAGACCAAGAAGCGGACATCTCCCTCAAAAGAGGTCATTGACCTTTCCTGTGCTTACTTCAAGGCAGGCTGTTTTTCCTTTTCTAGCCAGAGGGATAACTAGGTCAACAGGGCTTCAGTGAGCCCCGAGAACAGTATTCCAGGGTCCTTTCAGGATATCCCACCTTATCGTCCCAATCCGAAGTCTCGCCGCCAGGCATATATCATCACCCAGAGCGGCTGCCCGTGGAGGAAGGGAGGGGAGAAACGCACAGAGAAAGCTTCAGCCACAGCGTTTTGGGGCCGAGCAGGAGGAACTGAGGGAATCTTACAGAGGAACCTYGGCATTGCTGAGGTTCAGGACAGAAACGTAATTTAAAAGGGGATGAAAAGCAAGTTGTGCGCTGGGAGTTTGAGGTTGTCTGGTTTTGGATCAAGACAGAAATATTCTAGTAAAATAGTAATATTAAAAAAAAAATCCTAGAAGAGAGGTAGTAGGTTGTCTGGTCTATTTAGACTCCCTTCATTTACAAGGATTGCAATTTAAACTCCAGATCAAGAATAAAAACAAAAAAAATATCAAGGTAGGCCAAAGCTGGGATTCAAACTGGACTTTGGTTGCCCTTTTTYACTGTCTTATACAATAGCAAAGGCAAGTTACCGTCCTTCTTCTGCTGAGCTCACAGAAGGGGTTACTAAAGCTCTCACCTGGGTTTTGACATTTTCCGGGTCCTCGGTCTGGTTTTCCCTTTTCAGGCTCGGCTTCCAGGCGTTCTCCGCCTTCTTGAGATGGACATCCTCCTTCACGCACACGGTGATAATCTTCCTGGGCTCTCGCCTCTGGCCCGGCTGAGATCTCCTCGGTCCAACATTCAACAACTAGGACAAAAACATTCCTTGTTATATCCCCTTTTCAACTCGCAGCTCAAGAAAACACTCCGGGGGCTCAAGCGAACCCCTGCCGATAGCAACGCCGTCCGTCAGCGACTCATCCTATGATTTTTAGGATTCCCTCCGAGGCAACGCAGCRGTCCGGAGTGGTCGGAGGGGACACGAAGGCGCGAAATGCACTTCTCTCGGGCAGCCACCGCCGCGGCAGACGCGGGACTGTGCATCCGCGATGCTCCAGGCGCCGCTCGAGCACGGCCGAACGCAACCCTACCGACCAAAAGGAGCTCTCGAAAGCCGGAAACTGTGATGACATATTTAAGGATTGAACAAGTCCTTCAGAGGTGTATCTCAAACACGCCATCTCAAGCAATTTAGTGATATTTTTGGTAAATCTGTTGATTTATTATTATGGTTTTACCAGAGCTGGTTTCAAACAGAGCCGTTTTGAGTTAGGAGTTATATAAAACACCCTGAAAAGCACATCGATGCCTCTCCTATACTGAAGGAACATGAATCTTAATAGCTGCGGGTCAAAAACTTTCTGTAGCTTCGCAGGAGAAGAAAGGGAAACTTGGTCCTTCCTTGGAAAGAGCATCAGCCACTTCTCTGTACTCATCTATCACCTGATGCTCCTCGCAGCCAAATCCAGCAGGGAAACTGCTGCGAGCGCAGGAGAGATTTGCACCAGTTGTGCTAGCGACAGGGCGCGACAYGCACCCAAACGCCTTCCTCGTCATTGGGGATCTCCCAAAGAAACACTAAACACGTCGAGTGTTGCGCTGAGGTTTGCTTTTCCCCCTCACTCTCGCATTTCTGAGCTCATTTATTAGAAACGTCCAACCTCAGTGTAAAAATCAGTGCAGTAATAAAACCCCATTTTCAGCAGAAGTAACTAATCTCTTTGGCTGGCAGTACGCAACCTTTACATGAAAGCTGGGCCATTTGAAACACTGCTCCGTTCAACGGAGCAATCCACCCGCATCCCGGAGGCAAAACCATCCGCGTTATCCAAACGGCTAAACTGGGCACACAAGGAAAGTGCTTCTAGCCGGCGCCTCGCAGGCCACGTATCAGCCCAAAACACGCTTTTGCCCAGTGAAAAAAAAAACAACCTTCTTAAACACAAGAACTTTTATTTGCAATTTGAACCGCTTTGCTTTGGCGATGTCGATGCGCGCTGCTGCTGAAAGCGAACGAACGTAATCCCTGTCGCTGCTGGAGAATTTCGGGCTTCATGAAGTGACGACGCCAAGAGAAGAAAAGGTTGGCGAAGGATAATGATCCCACACGGCGATGGGCTTTGCACGCCAAGGCCGAGCCCGGGAGAGGGCTGCGTGGCACATGGCCGGTCGCCTACGCCGGCCCGCGCGGAAATAAGCCGGCGAGCTCGCGCCGTGATTGCAACGGAGCAGCGAGCCAGCGGCGCGCGGGACCTTGCCAACTCTTTGGGGCCTTGCACCTTCTTAAAACAGCGGTCAGCCACTGCCCAAGGTCCCTCCCCGCCTCGCTCGAGGGTCTCCCTGGCCCTTCCTCGACACGGGGGCGACGCAGCGCGATCTGCCCCGCGGCACCCGTCTCCGTCTCGGGAGCCATCTGCAGCCACGTAGGCTGCCCCGGTTCTGCCCACGTCCAGCCGGGCAAAGGCGACGCTTCCTTCCAGCTGAGAAATCAGGTCACCAGACCTCTTCACACAGCTCCTCGCCCGCAAAAACCTCGGCAACAGGAGCCAGGCTGGCAAAACGCCTGAAAAACCAATATGTTTGGGCTAACGTCCCCCAGGAACGCGGGCAAAGGCAAAGCGAGAGGACGCGTGGCCGTCCTGCTCCTCTCGCATGGAGGGGACTGGCCCGAAGGAGCCGCCGACCGCGGCCGGGCTGCGACGCCTGCGGAGAGAGGAGCCAAGGAGGCACGACGCTTCCTCACGTACGGGTCCACGGCAAGCCCAAGCGTTTGCTTTTAGAGCAAATAACCCCCCTCTGAAGGCAGTCGCTTTATTTGCGAAGACGACGGATGCCGAGACCCCTAGAGCATCTCCAGCACGTGCCAGCGGCAGACGCGGGCTGCGCCTGCGCTGGCTTCCTCAAATCTGACCATCTTAGAGAGCAGAGCTTTAAACGCAGCTAATATTAACAAAACAAAAGCTTTATGATTGCATTTTTTACACCTGTGAAGAAACTTAGTTCAGCCTGGCTGAATGTTTGATTAGGTTTAAAATCAGTGAACAGATGCCTCCCTCGAACGCTTAATAAAATAATATACAAATCAAATTCTTTTAACAGAAAACTGTTTTCTTTTGTTCTGAATTTACAAAGCAGCAAATTAAGCAGGTGCCTGAGTTCACGTCTGGCCTCCTTTTTGCAACCCACTCCAAAGAAACGACAGTATTTCCGCAGCACCTGCAATTCTAACGCTACAGCTTGCGCTGAAATAATATTTTCCACAAAGGCGCTGAGAAGTGCTCACCAGATGCTGCCACGTTAACCCAAATTACCTGTCTTCCAGGTGAACGGGGGGAAAAGGCAAGCAGAAAGAGACACAGGCAAGTCTCCCAAAGAGGTGCCGAAACCTCACAGTAACAAAATAAGGCACGGTGCCGTTTAAGAAACGTCCCAGACACCTGTTGGGAATGACACAGGCGGACGCATCCCGCCTTGGCGTGCGGGGAGGGATTGGTCTTTCCCAACCCTGTTTCTCTATTTTTGCGTCTTGTTAGCAGAGTGGGTTGCACTGATTTCTAAGTTTTTGTCTGTATCAAAAAAAGCTGCTTCGTTGTATTTTGTTCCTGCGTAATTACGCTCCTTGGGTTGTTTGATTGGACATTTGTTATTTCTAAAAACAGTCAGACAACGTGTTTATTTAAAAAAAAAGAAAAGGAAATAAAGACAAAGCCAAAGAAGCAAAATAAAAGATTCTCATCTGCTGAAAGCTGGTTAGCGCTGAGCTGCTCGACATTATTGCAAGGGCAAGGAATAGGCAGTGGGTTTTAATGGTTTATGGGCATGGCCTGGGTAGAGGTGGAATGACCGAGCGGACAGACAGCATAAACGCGGGTTTTGCCATGCTTTACGAGAAGATAACGTCTGATGTTGCGCCGGGCTGCAAACCCTCTCGTCCTGCAACGAACCGACATCCCGGGACAGCAGGCGTGTTAACGACCGTTACCTTCAAACCCTCCTCGAGGAAAACGCAAAGAAGGGCTCTACTCTTTAAAGGCGCAAATGTAAGATGTATGTTATGTGCTGAATGCTCCAAATGAACGGGGTAAGCAGCACTTACCTTTTCTCCCCCTTTCCACAGGTCTGCAAAGTGCAGACCCCTCGCGGATCCCGCTCAGGCCAACGTCCCAGCATGCCCTCAGCTGGTGCTGTCCCACCCACCACTGAAGACTGCCTAGAGGGGTACAATGCAAGTCTTGTTTCGTTTGTTTTTTTGGTTTTTCTTTTTTGTTTTGTTTTGTTTTTTTTTTTAAAACACTGTTGCACCTTTTTGTAAAGTTTTCTGCCGGTCGTTCTTTAATCAATAACGGGTGTTACGGAAAAAGGCAACTCTACAAAAAGGTGCAAAGATGGGGGGGAGAGGGGGGGATTCGGCTTACCCCTATCGGCAGGTTCCTCAATGGTGGGTGAGGCGAGACCAAGAGAGGGCATGCTGGGGAACCGCACCGAGCCAGGGAAGGCAATCCAGGGTTGCTCTGCACTTTGCAGGCCTGCGGAAAGAGAAAGAGCAACACCGACATTACCAAGGCGCCGAGAGGCTGGGGACATTCAGCGCATTAAAGGCCGGAAGGCGCCGGAGTACAACCTGCAGCCCACTGCGGAGTCGCTAAATATAAGGAAGCGATGTCCACCTCAAACAGCGCCAAGGTTTCGGGAGCGGGTCGTGCTCTGAGACAAACTGCGACACCGAAGCTACTCGAAGGCAAGGATGCGCGCCCCAGAACCGAGCCACCGGCCACAAGACCGCTCTCGAAACAGAAACATGACAGCAACGCAAAGTCTGCAGCAAAATCAACGGCTTTCGTCCCGAGCCTCCTGCAAACCTGCACACTTGGAAGTTAAGGTTATTTTGTGAGCTCTGTTCGAAACCAGTAGTTTTGAGAGAGAAACCGGAGTTGAGACCTTTTCCAGCTAAGCGGGGCAGCCTCCGTCCCCCGGCCGCGGCYGGCTCGGCCCCTTGGGAGGCACCGYGCTCCGAGACACCCGTGCCCCGAGAAGGAGCAACAGAAAGGCAAGGAGGAAGAATCCAGGGGCTGGATTTTCGGGTCTGGACAAAGCCAGATGCAGGGAAAAGAAGAAAAGGTGGAAGGAAAGCAGAGGATAAGGAAGGACGAGGAGGGATGAAGCGAACGAAGCAAAGCGACAAGTGGAAGAACAGAGGAAGCAGGAAAATACACAAGCTGTTTTGGTTAGTAAAATGTATTTGCTCTGTTGGCATCGTCTATAAAGGAGGTTCCTATGAGGATACACGCTAACATGCAGCTCGTATTATTGTATGAAGAATGTGTGTTCACACACATGCCACTGCCAGGATCTCATGTGGAAACATGTTTCCACGCATTTCTTGTGCAGGAGAAGGGAAAGGAGCGGATTAAATCCCTTTAAGACCAATACGTACCAGTTAAAAACATCCACACTGCCTTTCAATTTGCCTACATTTTGACGGCCGAGAAAATATCAACCTTGTGATCAGCCTGACAAAACCAGAACCACGGGAAGAAGCTGAGGAGGCCCAAAAACGTGAGGACGGACTCCATTGGTATTAAGGCCAGGTTTTGAATTAGCAAGTTGGGGAAAACTCACACTTCCAGATACGCTTCTTCCACCGGAGGTTTGCCTCCCAAAATCGGCAAAGGCTGGCGTGAAGTCTGGTCCTCGAGGCAGTATCCGAGGGTCCAGGGTTCTCAGGGGCAATTTTGGCTGATTGACCTGCGCAGAGGAGCAGCGACAAATCAACAAGAGCTGTTTAGTGCGTGYGGTAGCTGTCACAAACTCATCCAAGTCTACGACCTCTGCCCGTGCTGAAACATCAACCAGGACATATAGATTTAATATCCAAATTAGTGCTTTTAACAACCTGAACACGTTATATATCCACACTCACACTAAAAATCAATTTAAAATGTCTTACACAGGTGGCTACTGTGAAAATACACGACAGGGCTACGCAGGGCTCAAACGTTTCAAGGCTGAACGTGACTTACAGAGGACAAAGCAACGGCGACGTGGGCCTGTCTTCTGCAAAATAAATGCGCCAGGCTTGGTTCAGGATCGCAAAACTGCCATCTTCCCTCAAACAAATGTCTTTTGTGCTAACAAGACAGATGGCTGACCAAGCATGGGAAGCCCAAAAGTAGAGGGAACAGTGAGAAGCAACCACGGAAAACTAGTAGGTGGGTGAAATCATTTTGGGAACATAGCTGTGTTTTCCAATTTGTCTGTGCATGAAATTCAGAGCGGAAACGTTTCTGCACATAAGAATCACCAATCTCCCGATTCCTCCTCGAATCTTAAGGGTGAATACGGAGTGATCACATCAAAAGCAATGAAGTACGTTGCTCTAACCAAGAGCAGACTAAGGTCCTCGTGTCAGCACTTCAGGAATAACAACAGTAATTCAAAAAGTCCCGAAACACAGCTGAGAAAACCACACGTGTAGTAACGCTGGATAAAATCGCAGAACTGTTTCTGCAAGCGAGTCACGGTCTAAAGAGCTTTTATTAGACCGACTGATAAATCCGGACACGACTGTCTCAGGCCAACGGGAAAGCTCGCTTGCCCAAAAGCATGGCCCTGCTTCCTAACCGTAGAGCGGATCCAATAAGAGATACTGCCGCTCCCTTCAGTCTTGCTTTGCTTGGGTCTCCCAGGCTAGGAGACATCATTTTAAATTCTAATAACAACTCGGTATAACTTAACCCAGGTAAAGGCCATTCAAAGCGCTTCACTTTCTAAGTCGGCTGGGCGCAGTCAGTAGCCTCTGATGCCTTTACTTGCACAGTCTTGTGATGTGACTTTAGCAAAATATTTCCCCTCCCGGACAAAAATCTTGGTCAAAAAGACRGTCAAGGAATGAAGCATGCATTAACCCCCCAAAAAACACTGAGTTATTCCTCAGAGCACAAGCAAAAGCACGTGGCTCTGCTAGGGGCATCAGGAAACTCAAAACCTTTCTTCCACCCCAATTCGATTAAAAGCTTCCGAGCGTAGAGACGTTTAGTTATTAAAGAATTTGCACGCACCTGTTTTATGGGCTCTCCTCTCACCTTGTCGAGAACCACATCGCTTATGGGAGGCAGCCCTTCCGGCTTCTGGATGCAGGCGGGCATGAACTGGAAATCCAGTAAAAACTCCCGGTCGTACTGCTTCTTGCCTTCGGGGTCCAGGGGCTTCCACTGCTCTATAATGAGAGGAGCCGACTGAGATTCACAGGGAACAAAACCAACCGCGCTCTCGCTTCCGGGTCCTTCAGCCCCGTTAAAGGGCTTCCAGACCGGCCTGAAATCATTGCGACTGCGTCGAGTGCTTTCGAAAGACATCCGCTGAATTATGGATTAACTTCAAGATGTGCTTAACTAATGAATAGGTAAGCTAGTTTAAGTGTGGCGTAAACCATCGAGAGGCCTCTAGGTTTTCTCCTAACGATACAATATGGTCAAATTAATAAAAGAAAAGCAGTTCAGGTCTTTGTAGGAACAAAGCCGCACAGAAGTAACAGCAGCGGGTGCTTCCTCCCAGTATCGTGTCTGCCAGGCTCTCAAGGTCTTTCCTGATTTTGTTTTATGCTCTTAATTTCTGGCCTCCAAAGAAAATAACTTAATTTATTTTGAGGAAGCTTCGCCTGAATAATAAATGGCTTAAAAATTGGTAGCAACTGAAAGGTAAGACAATCTCAAGGTCTCTCTTAATGAAGTGAATTTATGGAGGTTCAGGACTACAAATTAAATATCTTAATGAATAACAACAAGAAAACCCCTTAGGTAGACCATATATAACGCTAACCAGCACAGAAAGCATTGCATCCTTTGAGCCTGCACTTAATTCTTTTACCAGAGGAATTGTGTATACCCACAGCTTAATACTAGAGCCCGGATCGAAAATGAAATGCGTTATTTTTGTTTTCCTTACTCTCCTCGAAATTTGAAGATCCACAGAATTGCTTAGCCAGGTAATTAAATACACATAAATGCACATGCTAATGAGCTTGTTATTTAGTACCCAATTAAAACTGCCAAATCTCTTATTTAAAAGGTACGTCTGCTTATGTGAAAGCTTCCTGGATCGTTCTCAGCCGGTGATCAAGGGCAACCAACTCCCCACCATTTCCACCGCGCCGCAGCCAACATCCACGCGCGCAACAGGTTCAAGCAATCGGGGATTTGCTTTTCCCGTTGCGCTCGGGCTCCGCAGGCTCCTCTTCTCTTCGTTGCCAGCCGCGGGAGGAAAGCAATTTTCCTCCCACGCTGCCCCAGAAGGTCTGAGGCTGGTGGTTAGCGAATCCCACCGGAACCGGCCACGGTGAAACGTTATCCCTCCCTTGCGGCACCATTGCAAACGTCCTTTTTCCCTCCGGGAGGATGCAAACGCGTTAGCCGGTCTTCAAGGCGGAGGAAAGCAGAAAAACAAGCAAGCACGCGAGAGAGCCCGCAACGGGATTTACCTGGTTTATACTGGTACACCGGCCCTTCGCTGGAGCTCTCCGCGAAGCCGGAGTTTGCGTCGGTGCCTTCTCCCTCGGAGACGCTCTCGGCACCGTTACGGACAGGTTCTGCTTCCTGCTCTCCGTTTTCCTCCACGGCTTTCACTTTCTTAAGTTCTGGGGGGTCTTTCTCCAGTGGGAACCCATGGCTCATCTTCTCCTGTTCGGATTCAAGTACTTTGTCACCTGAAAGTTCCTCTTCTACTTTAGGCTGAAGCACAGATGGAAACACAGAGGTTACGTTAAAAACACCCCGCCAAAACTCAAAACACGCCAAACGGCTCTTCAGAGATACATGCAGCACGTTTTGCTCGTAACAAGGACACATGCATCTTCAACAGTGACCTACAGATCTGTAATAAAGCCCAGAGCAACGGGGTGATTTATTGGAAGCCCTGCACTTTGTTCCCAGAGAAAACCCACTGCTAACGAACGGGGCGACCGGAAAGGCCGAGCGTCGCCCGTGCAACCTGCAGGAGCYAGCGAGAACGGACGGAAAAACCTGCTAAGCCCTAGAGTAGGGCAGTCCTGAGTAACAGCTAGCAATCAAAGCCCGTAAGGACAACCTCGCCTTCCGCTTTTCCTGGAGCTCGGCGGCTACTTTCAAAGGGAYGCGGTGCTCGGTTTGCCGGGCGCCGTTAAGTGCAAGCGTCCTGCTGCTAATTGGAGCGGCTTCCGAGCGAGGAGGCAACGTTGCATACAGCTGCAATTYCAGCATCTCCATTTCGGGAAAAACCGACACCTTTTTACAGTGTCCCTTGCTGTTAGTTTTAGAGCTCTCCAAGGACACAACCTTATTCTGAATTCAAAGCCGCGGAAGCGGTAGGAACTCACTTCCGCGGGGAGAAAGCGCAACGCATCCCTCCATGAAAGGAAAGACAGAATTGAGTTGGGATGCTCCAGAAGCAATCCTGGATCCTTTCGCCTGCCTACCTAAAAGCGCTGCATCTCAAAACGCTTTTTGCACGGTTTCAAGGAAACACCCCATAGAACTGCTGCATCCTTCTCCGAGCACATTTAGCATCAGCGAAAACGGTCCAGGGGACCAGACTCCTCCAATAAACGAGGAAGAAAACATAGAGAACGTACAAACTTGCTGGCGCAGCCCCAACAACGTCCTTCGCTCTCTGGCTCGAAAACRAGCGCAGAGGGATGCTTTTAATTTTCTTGCATTACCCAATCATCAGCTTTTCTGTTGAATATAGCCCAGCTGCCACAGTGGGATACTTTGCATGCGAGTGCGTTAAGCATCTCTTCCCCCCGCCAAACTGAGGGGAAAGCGCTTATATACTGTTCATTACGTGTAAATTATCCTATCTGCTGTTTCAGTGGAGAAACAGCCAACAGTTGCTTGCAAGAAGGACGAAGTACTATTAGCGACTGTCCCCTCTACGCAAGATCTACTCTGCAACGAGGTGCTTTCATAGTGGCAAGGTAAAACGATGCGTGTGGCAAGGAAAAGTTGTGGAGTAAATAGCGGAAGAATAATAACTGCACGAAGAAGGTCCTTCTGCAACACCCCCACCCAGCAGCGCAGGAGCAAGCCTGGACTTCTGGAGGGTTTTACTGAAAAGCCCGGGCCAGGGCTGGCGCGTGCAACGCACACCAGGATCGTCCCTAAAGACCTGCTCGACCGCAGTCATCTGCAAAATCCTGTCCGAGGAGAAGACCTGATTTTGGTTCAGCTTAACTTTGGCTTCAGGTGATAACACGCGAAGGACCGCAAAGCTCGGGGAACACATCTGGGAAAGATCTCGGAAGATCCTGCAGCACGGCACCCGCGGTGCCAGCGTCCTTCCCGGCCAGTGCCGCGGAGCTGCCTCTTCAAGCCGCAGCCGCAGAGACCCTACAACCCGCTGGGACAGATGATTTAGGACATTTCTTTCCTACCGTCTTCCCTAAGCTTCTCTTGCTGCAATCTAAACGCAACGTTATTTTCTACGGTGGGTTAAAATATGCCAAAAGACGGCTAGCGGATTAAAGCGTTTTTTTGGAAAGTTAGGAGGACTGTTAAGCGACGCTGGCTGGAACAGCTCTTGCTAGAGCGCTTAGGAAAGGCAAAAGTAAGGATGTCCGCTGGCGCCGGAGCGGACCTCAAGCGGCAGCACCCGCACCTTGGCACGGAGACGCCTCGCTGCTCCTGCCCTCCGGCGAGGCAATGGGCCGCGGCTGCCAGGCGAAGGGAGAGCTTTGCGGGCCATTAACGACCCTGCCTTCGTTAAAGCCGGGGGCCCCGGCTACGTAAGGACTTTTTGCAGGCCGCAGCGCGGCCTCGGGCAGAGCTGCGCCGCTTCGGAGCGCYGGAGACACTCGCCGTTCACCCAAACGTCACCCCGCGGCGGCTCCTCCGGCGGGCGGCAAACGCCGTGCCGGGGCCRCGACATCACAATGACRTCATTGTGCGGCACGGGACGCGCCRKCATCCGCGGGGCCCCGGGGCGGCGCCGCTCCAAAGGCTCCGAACCGGCCTTTTTCCATCTAATCCTTCACGGGAAGCATGGCAAGGGCTTGAACGCTGGGGGTGCTTTAATTGGGCAAGAACAMCACAAACTTTGGAGATTGAATGGGAACATGGGAAGAAGAGTTGTCTAAAGCACGTTGGGGACCATCCCACCGTTCCTGCCGTAAAGTCCGGCTTGGATGCCGGCGAGGGAGCTGGGAAGGAAGCCAAAAGGCCCTTCCAGAGGTTCGCCGAGCCGAGGAATAGGAAGAGCATCGCCGCTTACCTCCGCGTCCGCCTCCGCGGCCTCCTCGGCGGCTTGKGTCCGCTCTTTTGGTTTCTTCCACGTCTTTGGTGCAGTTAGAGCTGCCTGGGCTGCAATGCAAGCGGACACCGGTTACGACGCCACGTCGCCCCGAGCAGGTGCCGGCCAGGGACCCCGCAGGCCCTTCTTGCGCGCCGCCTCGAGCCACCCGGGGCAGCGGAGCAGCCGCGGCCACGCGGAGGACTCGGACGGCTTTACCCGCGCTCCGTTTAAATGCGGGAAGAACGAAGTGGTTAAGAGCAACGTTAAACCTGCGGCACCGTCTGCTCTGGCAACCTGGTTCTCCTGCAATAAAGTTTCAAAGCAGGTTATTAACGCCACCGTCCGTTTTCACCCGCCCATTGAATCAATGAAAACACCATATAATATTTCTAAGGTCAGCGCCGATTTACTCTGATCACTGTTTTTTTCCCCCCCCCCCGAAGGGTCAAAGAAACCACACGCTGCATCACGAAGAGACAAAAGCATTAATCCAATACGTCTGCAATCCGTTGGCGCCGCCACCACCTCGAACCCCGATCCCAGGCGCACGCGTACACTGAACGTGGATGCATTTCACCACCCAGGTTTCCTGCAAACGCATTTCCAGCTCAAGCCTTCGGCGTCTAACTTGCTTCCTAACCCCTAGGAAAGCAGGGCGCGCACGCAGTTTATCACCGCAAAACAGCGTTTCGAAAGGCTCCTCAGCTGCAGATCAATGAAAAGCGAGCGACTGGAGACAACATATATTCAGTATTTAATGGCAATCGGATCCTCAGTTGACGCCAACTGGTCCCACGTGCAAAGAGGAAACTGCGCTTAAGCTCCCCGTGCCCCAAAAGACGCCACCGGGCTTCAGCGGCTGGCGAGGAGCGCGTGGCTCGAGGGCGGCGAGAGACTTTCGGAAACACGGCAGCCTGCAGGCGTCGGGAGCACGAGCACGCCGGGCAGAAGGCAGAGCCGACGGGGAGCTTTGCTTTGCATGCTTAACCCTGCAAAGGCGGAGGTTAATAAAAAAGCGGCGCAATTCAAACAGTTTTGCAGAACTCCTGCGATTAAGGCTAGCGGCGACGTCCAACATCAGCAAGGCTTTGCTAAAGAAAAACACACACAGTTCATATTCTGCAATTAAAAACACACACTGGGGATTTTCTAGTGCTATTTCTTTTAAATCGGCGATCTGATAAATAGAATAAATATCAGAATAAATATCACCCTATTTTCCCCCTAGGGAAACCAAAGCGGAGGGAAACCAAAGCGTTTGCCTTCGGGCGCCCAGGAGGCTCGCGGAGGTGCTGGAGGAGAAATACCGGAGGTCTCTCGAACTCTAGCCCCCAGGACATATCCACCCGGCACTATCTGCAAATCGAGCCTCACGCTTTAACTTTAAGGCCTCGCGCAAAAAAAAAAAAAACCAAAATGCGACGTGGCCACCATGTCTCTGGGCAAGGGAAGGCTCAAGACGCTCTTGGTCTTTCTCACAATTTTCCGGTTCCCTGAATGGAGCGTATCAAATTAAGTGTCTCTGTGTGCACGTTCGCCATCGAAGCCTTTCCTCAAATGCAGGTTCTTTTTTTTTTTCTTTTTTTGCCAGCATTCGTACATTTTCCGAGCTCCTTTGCAGACTGCTTTGGCGCGTTAGGCGGTAATTGCTTTCCGTGGGAAAGCTGACACCGTCGGATCCCAGCACAGCGCTGTTTAACCAACACTATTTATTGCTGATAACTATTAAAAAAAAAAAAATTGGGGCTGTTAAGAATACAGCAAAGACCATCTCCTTACGTCTCACGGGAAAGGGAATATATTGCAGCGGGAGAGGAAAGGGAAAAGGGGGCACCTGATTCCTCTCTCCGGCTCCGTGCCGAGAGTGCGGGCAGATGTGCTCTTACATTATATTCCCAGCCGCTGCCCCTCGCTGCGTGTTAGCCGCCTCCGCAGCTACGATCCACAGGACTCCCGCTTCGCGTCAGCAGGAGTCAGCCGGGAACACCTTGCCTCGAAGCGCTCTGCTGAGAAATTAGCTCTGCAGGAAAAACGCCCTTTGAATTTCGGCGAGTATTAGGCTTTTTTGGCTCCCTTTGCTGCTACTTCTGCCCGGGACGGACATCCGTCTGTTATCTCCCTCTTCTCCTAACAGTCAGGATGGACAGAGGACATCGAGGCATTTGCAGCGTYTCTGGTGGGCTTCTCCTTCGCTAAATCCCCCTGCATCAACACGGGTTTTCCTGTCTTGTCCCTGGGAAATGTGGRTCCCTTACCACAGCCAGCAAAGTTGCTTGAGAAAAACTAGAATTTAATAACAAAAGCAACCGTACGCAGTCGCTGACTTACACCGAGTGCGATGGTTTTGGTGAGGATCACAGCTGAAAGCAGAGTTCCTCTTTTGATAACATCTGTATTTTTGTTTTCTTGCAACAGAGACGGGATTAATCATTTTAAAAGCCACGTGCTCTTGCCCTTTGCAGGTAACAGCATGGCCAATCCCAGAAATCTCGAGATATCGTTCATGCACGGGCAGAAGCGAGATCTGTTGGCTGAATACTTGCAATAGGACGAGCGTGTCTCATCCAGCCAGACCCTTTGCCGGGTGTTCAGAAGGGCAACGCAGTCACCAGCGAGAAACTGTACGCTCAGGGACGACGTACTGCTTGCCGGAGGAAAAAACCTGCACTTCTGTCGTTGGTTTAATGCTCTGAAACCCACCGACGAATCTTCCCCGTTTTGCAGGCAATTGCTATCGTGCAGGCTAATGCAATGTAAGACATGAAGAACGGAAGAAATACCTGAATATAGTGTAAAATAAATACCAAGCATATTCCGATCATTCCAAAATACGAATGTAACATAGATGCTCCCGTACGGATACTCTGACGTTGCAAGTCTGGTGAAAACCTAAAGCCAGTGGAAAAGAAACAGGAAGATTCCCATCGACCGCAACAGGGTCAGCTCTGGCCGGCTCCGGTCTCCTTAGGTGYGCCGTAAAAAATTCCTTATCTTGGGCTGTAAAAAAAGAGCTGCTGGATAGAGATGTTTAAGCAAAAGCCTCCATGGTCCGCATGTAATTCTTTCCATATATAGTATGGTAGAGCAAAAAAACATATTGCTTCTCCGACTTTTACAGGGACTTTCACCCACCCCTCAAATGCAGTCACCTCCAACGCCAAATACAGGGGACAAAGTCTTACCAATCCTGCCCACGACTTCAGGGAGGGAAGGGGATCGATTGAGCACTGAGAACCCCCCGAAGTGTTAGGATTATAAATACAGAAGGTAGAAATTTGCTGCGGGAGCAAAGCGAAGACGCCGGCAGTAGCTTCCCGCGGCGATTCGGTTACTCTTGGAGGCCTTTGCTCCGAATATTCGCCAAGTCAAACGAGACCAGTTCCCATTAAAGGGAATAAAGCGGCAGGATTTAACGCCAGGATGGGCAGCTACCTAAACCGCTCTGTAATAAGCCCACGCTTTGGCCGACAGCCCGCACGGCACTGGAAACYCCCAAGAAATATTGCTGAAAAATGACGGAGCTCCTGCTTAGCGGCACATGTTCAAGAATTCCAATTTCCATCCTATTTCCAGAGAGCATAAAGAAGCCTCATTATAGGATGGGGAAAGTATAAAAATCTGCCTTGGAGAGTATTTCTCCATCCTTGGGTACTCAACTTCTAACAGCAGTCACAGTTTCAAGCGGTGTTTTTGGCGACTCGAGAAACAGTTGTTTCTCGGTAGCTAAAACCAATTTATTGGCTAATGTGTGCTGCCTAGTCTAATGAAATTAGACCATTATAATTAATCCTCTGCATAATTAAAAACCCAAAATGCTGTATGCAAAAAAAAATTTTTTTTTTTAATTTAAACTACAGGACATTATAAAGCAAACGGTAACGCTGCAAGCTGGAAGCTGGCTGGGTAAAACCTTATTTATACCAAGAGCCCCATCTCTCTACTTTGTAAGGAAATTAATTTGTGTTATGAAGCAGCTCAGGTGGGAAGAACTGCAAGAGCAGCGAAATAACCTGAGCTGAATAAAAAAAAGAGAAAAACATTAATGGAAAAAAAAATCCGTAGTTGGCAGAGCAAAGGGATCTTTCTGCTCTTTTCTACATTTTGGATTCTCTTCAAGACACCGGACTGGTAAAATGCAGCGTATCGATCTCGCACAGCGTTACACAAACATGGAAGCAGGCCAGGCCCAGCTTTTCATATAAATTAATCCATATCGGAGCGCGGTAATAGATGCTACTGCCGCCATTAGACAGATATCATTTGCCTGCGAAAGGATTAACATATCACGGAGATCGCGATGAAGGTTTTCTGCTCCGTCAGAAGCCACCAGCGTCTCTGCACAAAACGGAGGGCGAAAAGCTGGCGTCTGGGGAAAAACCCTTCCCAAACCAGCCAGCGCGAGGGGAAGCCCTGGAGGACTGAATACGCTATAAACTTACCCAAAAAACATGTTAAAAACAATCAGCCTCAGATGCTTCTCCGAGTCTTCACGGGAGCTGCATCCGATCACTCGAGGCCTGAATCTCTCATTAAAAACGTGAAGTTGGAAATATTCAGGACAGTTAAATTATGGAAAATATTAAGTGTTTTGTTAAGGAAAAGGAAAAAAAAAAAACCTTACTTTTCCCTCAGTCTTGTCCAATCTTCACCTGTTTCATATTCAAAGGACATTTAACAATTAAAACAACCTCAGCTTTGCAATTTTGAAACGACTGCAAAACAGGGTCTAAAAGACTCGACACATTTATATGTTTAACACCGCTACGTAGGCGTAATAGGCACCTTTATAGTCTCTCAGACAGCTAAATGCAAGAAATTAATTGATTTAACTGATTTCCCACAGTTTCATTTCCAGGAACTCCTGAAAAAAGAAAAAAGCAGTTCTCTGTAGAAAATGCAGCAAAGAAAATAAGACTGTCTGAATTAATCTACTAAATGCTTAAAACAGTGATGAGACAGGACTCTGAAACCAAAGGCAGGTAACGACACTCACAGAAACAGCATCGATTTTTCAAAGGCAGCTTCAGAGCTTTTATTTTTCAGCTACTAAGTAATTCCTAAACAGCCCTTCCATCTGCAGAGTCCTGTTTTCGGAAAAACCCAAGAACAGCGAAACAAGGCAGAAGAGCCGAAACGAGGGGGAAGAGGGTGTTTTGCGTCCGTGTTGCTTTCGTTGAGGAAAACGGATGCACAGTTAATCAAGGCTGGGCAGATCTAGGTGTGTGACGCTCAGTATTTCAGGCACTTAAAATCGGTTTAATGGTCCGTTTCACTTACCCGCTTCCGATAACATCACGACATATTTTTATAGTTAGGAAAAAAAAAACCACCCACAGGTTCCCCCAAAACTGCTGGGGGTCACAACGGTGACCTGGCAYGGTTAGCTTTTCTCTGGCACATACAAAAGGAAACATCTAATAGAGAAACGACRCCTCTCCTTCATCCTCAAGTTGACCAAAACCACGAGGCCGAATGCTTACCTGGGACAGGACTCTTCCTAGAGTTCAAACTCGGAGACTCCGTGCTCTCCTCCGCTTGCCCATCTGCTTCGGTCTCTTCCTTCTTTTCAGTATCTTTTATGTCTTCGCTAAGAGTAGTTCTTGTGCTCTCCTCCTCTCCTTCTAAATCTCCCTGAAGACCAGGGAGGGCACTAGGAGACGGAAGAGGAGGTGGAGGAGGAGTCGTAGTGGTCACAGCAGCAGCAACGGACAGAGGAGGAGGAGGAGGAGGAGGAGGAGAAGGAGAAGGAGAGGTCGGCGGAGGCGTCGGCGGAGGCGAGGGAGCGGCGGGAAGCGCGATGGAAGACGGCACGCTTTCCGCTTCTGCCGGAGGTGCTTCGGGTGGCTCCGATTCAACAGTCAATGGCGCCACTTCCTCTGGGGCTACATCTGGTGTAGTCTCGGCAGCAGGTAGGTTTTCACTAACTCCGTTCATTTCATTAATTAGATTAGTACTAGCAGTCACTGGAATATCACTAGATGCTACACTACTAGGCTCCTTGCACGTGTCGGCGTCAGCCTCTTCCGCTGGAGAAGGGTCCGACGTGTCCGCGCAGGGGGCGGCATTAGATATAGGCATTACCTCCTCTTTTGGGGAGGCGAGTTCACAGCTCTCCTCCGAGTCAGCTGTAAACGCGGATTTACTAGGAACGGCCACGACAGCAGCAGCAGGAGGAGTTACGGCCGCCACGGGAGCCGCCGGGGTCGGCGAGGCAGCAGGAGGAAGGTCTGGTGGGGTCTCCACGGAGGCAGCCTCACTCGTCTGGCCAGCTTGATCTTTCTTCTCTCCGGTAGGTTCTGGTCTGAGGACTGGAGAAGGTGGTTTTAATACTGGATCTGGTTTTGGCTTCTCTTCTGGGAAAGCAAAACACAAAAAAATCAGTGTTACAATGGCAGTCAATCCCACCTTGCCTAGCCGTATCTAAGCCACCTTCCCCAGCCATATCTAAGCCACCTTCCCTGGGTACTGTGTGCTATTCAGGAAGCTCATATGAAGAAAGTAGAAGCTTCTGAAGCTCATCTTTGTATCTAAAGGCAAAAAAAAAAAAGAAAAGAACAGAGCACCTGCGGCTGGCAAACCTTAAAATCCAATGGCTGCTTCTACTTTCCTGAACGCTGCCTTTGCGGTAAATAGGAGGCCTTCAGAGAAAAAGCCCGCGAGCACATCACAAAACGTGGAACTCGTACAGAGACTCTGCCGCTGAAAATAGCATTTTCCTTCACAGAAATCGCAGTAAGATGGAAGACAAAAATATCCTTCAACTGGATTCTGCCTCAAGGGGAGAGTGGGGTTTTAACACCGAGACCCAGGCAAGCTAAAGTCAAAGATGCCTTCTAGCAAAGTATTCTCTGGGTATTTGGGGTATTGCATCTTTGCAGCACGGCTCTGCAACCCAGGTTAGACTGGTAGCATGAAGTCAACCATAAAGGTTCAACGATGCAGTTTCAAATCACTCTTAAGACGAGGTCACTTATATCTGTCCTCAGGGAGGGAGCTCTTCCCCTCCACGGATGGAGGTGGCCCAAGTCTTTCTGAGCACTGAAATGACGGGGAGCTACTTTAACATGATGGCTGGGGGGGGACGAATAAAAAGGCGGATTAAAGTAGCCCAACCGACTCTGATCCTGAAGGCTCCGTGTAAGAAAAATCGGTTGAGAAAAGGAGACGCGGCACCTCTGATTTTTGGACCATCTTCTGCAGACAACGCACGGAGCGTCCTCAAAATTCAAAGCTCGCTCTAAACAACGGCCTGGATATTCTCTCCCTTGACTCAAAGGAGATTACTCAAAACCAAAAACATTTGAAGTGTCTAGAGAAACATTCTGTGAGACAAAAAACACAGCAAAAACATACATTTGCATTTTAGACACGTTTTCTTCAAACCACCCCTTATTTGGAGGACGTTTTAGCTACTGGATACAGGCAGCACGTGCAAAATTTCAAGAGAAAAGTCGTTCGGGAGGGCGTTGCAGAAGAACGATGGGCAACCTGAAACCTCAGAGGCGGTAAAGCGAGAGGTAAACTAGAAAATTAGAGTAAGGATGGACGCCTGCCATCTCCTCCATCCAAAGGCATTAGAGCAGCAAGAGGGAGCTGGGTCGCTGGGTGGTCGCAGCGGCAAAGGCCGCCGAGGCTGGCGGATGGGAAGATTCGTCTGGATGCAGGAATCCATTTGTACTTGGTGGTGTTTATCCGAAAATAATCGCTGGGCTCGCTGCCATTTTTCCATCTTTTGTCCCGCGACAAACATTTGCGAGGCAGCACTAGCGCTGGCTTCGCACACGGTTTTTGCAGCGCGCGTTGCTAAGCCACGGTGCAAGCGAAGGGCCCCGGAGGTTTTCAAGCTTTGGGAGCTCATATTAATCTATTTTCCCCAAACTGCATTATACATTCTCCGCGTCTGATATATCTCGGCATTTGGAAAGAGGCTTAAACCCCCCCCAACACACTAGTACTCCAAACATCCCACCGCGCCTGCACAATCTCTCAAACTAAGTAAAAGTTGACAGCTCTGATTTCACGCGCAATTATACCCTATTGCAACTCCTGCGACAGCCAAGGCCTAAAGCCAGATATGTGCCGGGATCGGCTTGACCTATATTCGGCAGCAATATCCTTGCATTTGCAGCCCTCGAGGACTGGCGATACTTATGCACCAGCGGGACTCTAGCACGGACCCGCTTTGAGCCCAAATAATGCCGCTTTTCAAGATATCACAGCAGGAAGGGTCTGCCTCCCCTGCGCTCCCCCAAATCCTATCCGACTTTGCAGCCTGGCAGAAACCGCTTCAAAAGCGGCAAACGCAGCTCGCCGATGCTCGCCTTTTGCAGGAAAGCCAGGGAGATTAAACGCAAACACAGTCCCCAACTCCACGTTCTCGCTGCGCCTTAAAACACAAAAATAACAGGGGCTGCAGACTGCTAGCAGCGAAAAATAACAGTGGCTTGGTGCGCCTGCACAGCACATGTGCAGCATTCCCGATCCTGAACCAAATGAATAGGCCAAGTGCTGCACGCGGCTATTTATAACCGCAAAATGATCACTGCGTATCACAAAATTAGAATGGTAGCTGTGTACCAAATTTCGGCTGATGCAAACGAATACGCCCGCTGAAGGGCGCGGGAACGTCTGAGCCACAAAACGAACGTGGTGAAGGGGACTTACGGGAAGCGATAATACTGGTTTTAACATTCGCTTGCTTTCTTTGCAATGCAGTTGTATCTGTGTCTATTCTTACTTTGAGGGAAAAAAAAAAAAAACACAAAATGAATGAATGAAAAGCAATTCTGATACATGCATTTGTAGACATGCCCTTAAGTCAAAGGCTCTAGCCCAGGTTAAGTAATTTTAAGGCTAGCCAAACCTCCTTCCCCTTCACCTTGCTCCGTATTTTGACCATACCCCACGTCACCACGGCTCTCCCCCCATCCCCAGCTCACAGATGTGTTATTTTACACCTCTTTCTTGCTCTCCAATGCTTACATAAAGGCGCTATGCAGCAATTTTTGGACCGGAAGAAATGTTGGACTCTCTTTCTGGGATGTAATGGAGATAAACATAGGAAAGCTTATCAGCGTTAAACCCAGGTTAAACTCCTGGTTTATTTTTAAGCCGTTCGAGTTAGACCCGTGCAGTTAAATAAACGGAGACCGCTTATTTCCCATTTACTCAGAGATGCCTCCAAAGGGATTAAGTTAAATCGCAGCGCGTGGAGGGAGCAGAGGGAGGACGACTCGCTCGTCCTGGAAATGAAAGTTCTCGCCCATAAAGTTGCCGTACTGTGACGGGACTGGCGCAACGGCCAAAAGCATCCTGGATACCCTGTGCAGACAAGGCCCAAGATACGGACCTGAATCCGAATCACTCCGAATTTATTATAGCTATATCTGAACTTTTTTAAGAACTAGACGGTCTCCAAAAGGTCCCTTTCGACCAACGTTTCTGCAGCACGCTTGCAGGAACCATAGCGGTCTAGAGGTCTATCTGTAAAACAGCTTTCAGTGAGGAAGAAGCCCTAAAGCCCAAGCCGTGTCTGCAAAAGAACAACGTTTTCAGGAAATTTTAGAATCGAGCGCAAATTAGCCGCAGGGACGCTTTGCTTTCTGTCGAACGCCGGCTCCGCCGCCGCTTGGGTCTATCGGCATTGGAGGCATCAGACGGCAGCTTTTTCCCTTCTTTTCTAGAGCCAGGCTCCTCTGGGGCTTCGTCTGCTTTTAGCAAGCGCTCTTAAAAACCGTGGTAGTCCGGCGGTTTACGGGAAACATTCGGAAGGAAAAGACGGCACTTCCCAGCTTTCTTGTACCCACTGCTACGGGCGGCGAGCTCCGACGCGGCAGCGCAGCGGGTAAACGGGAAGCAGGCAGGGATGTCAGCTCTGCACTACAGCACCCGGTCCATTAACGCGGCACAGTACTCACGTTATTAACTAYGGCTTTCCAGCGGCTTTCAGACAGCTATAAAATTGCAGTGCGGGGAGAGACTTGGCACGCACCCTTCCCAGGACACCTTTTTTTTGTTATTTTTTTTAAAACAGATATTTTAAAACTCCATTCTAATATATATCCTTATATACGAGAATGAAACGTTATCATTTTAAGCAACTTTTTTCATCTGGGCAATTTTAAAAGCTTTACTAAGCACGACTTGGTAAGTCGCTTATGAGACACTGCGCACAGTAATATTTTTTCTAATTACTATTTCCCACAGACCGACTAACGCTGATGGTTGGCCAGGATAAACCAACAGCTCTGGAGGAGAAACACGACGATCTGGTTAGGTGTCATTGCTGACAATTTGTCCAAACGATATAAAGTTTCTGCGGCTAAGAGCGTTTTCATAGTCAATACACCCGTTTCTGAAGGGCGGAACGTGGGCGAGAGGAGGTTCGTGCTTCTAGGGGCTCTGAAACGACGTTTAGGAAGCAGAAGCTTTAATAAAAATTATTTTTAACCAGTTTCACGTCGGCAAATTTCAATTAATTCCCTTAGCAACGCATTGTTAAATGTTCCCGCTGGAGAAAAAGAGGTTCCTCCCCTCCTATTTCTGCCGACTGCTCCCCTGCTTGTCTCCACGCCAAAACTATTCAAACGCCAACCAGAAAAAAAGGGGGGGGAAAAAAAAGACTAAAAATATCAGGGAGGAAATATCCTTCAACAAACCTTGCTTCGGGCTGCTAGTCGCGGGGGCGCCGGCGGCGAGGTGGGGGCTCTCCACGGTCCCGTAAAGCGCGGGGCTGGGCTCCGGGACCTGGCTGGACAGCTGCTGGGATTTGAAGTACAAAAAAGGGTGATAATGAGCGTGCGAACACAAAAACTAGCAACATGGAGCGCAAGCAAGCGAGGGCGGCAGACCAGGGTCGGGCGGGATAGAAAAGAAAAGCAAAAGGCGGGGGGGGAGAAAAGAAAAGGAAAGAAAAGATATCCAGACCGATTGAATAAATTCAAAAAGTACATGGGAGAGGGAAGAAGGAAAAGGCAGCAGGAAAGGGGGAAAAAGAGACAGTTACTGTTAACGACAGCAAGATAAAGGCAGCACAGCACAGTTATTAACACACTTCATTCTCCTAATGTTTCCCCCATGAGCAGCAGAAATGCTACTGAGAGCAGTTTAAAAAAAAAAGTCGGGTATATACCAAAAGACTCCCGGAGCTCTCCGTAATTTAAGCGTCTTTTTTGGACTCGACTCCATCCTCAACTGATGGGCAATTTCCAACATCTGGGTTTATTTTTTGAGCAAAACGTCAGAAAAGCGCAGGTTGAAATGGCAGCTACCGCTAGGACTATCGTGAGATATTGCTTTGTTAACCATAAAAGTCGGCCGCACTGACGAACTGCAGGCTGGGTCGGTTCAAAAAGCCAACAACATACATACATACGTATCCATATGTGTGTGTGTGTGTGTGTGTGCCTACACATATTCGTTATCACGCTCTAGGAAAACAACCTACATTGGTTATACCTGCATGGTTGCACAAAAAAACAGCTAATACCTTCTCCAAACAGACTTATGGATGATACTTACTGGGGTGATACTGGGAATTAAAAAAATTGTGTGTCAATCTAAAGAAGAGCGGGAAGAGCTGGTTCCCAATAAGCTTAGAGCGAGCCTGATGTTTTCCATATGGAAAAAGAAAACTGCGGGACTGGCAAGTGACGAGACTGCAAAAGATACAGCCCGTTGCCAAGAATATATATGGAATATATTCCACGTATTTTAACTCTCTCCCCCCCAACCAATTAACGGGACGAATGATCGCTTGACTTGTGTTCATCAAGGTTGGAGAAAGACATTAAAAACCACCCCGTATTCGTAGGACTACAAATAACTGCACCAGACTCGCTCAAACTTCTAGGTAAAGCACTTCTGCGCATTAGAGCGAACATAGCCTGGGGGGAAGTTCTGAAGAGAACCATTCCCATTCGGGAAATCCCTTCGAACACAAACCAGGGGGCATGAAAAGAAGAGAATCCGACTAGATTTAATTCCTAAAACCAAGAACGACCCAGCTTATTGCAGGCGGATGGTCTAGCTAGCAACCTACCTGCGCTGACTTCTCAGAAGATCTACAGGAAAAGTTGGGTTTTTTTTTTTTTAAGCAATCAGGATAAAGCAGATTGCCCAATACACAGATGTCTACTGCCTTCAGACACCTCAGAAATTCACGCAAAAATTATTTTCCCTAACTTCTTTAAGAAACGAACCCTCTGGCAACCTGCTCATTTTCCTAGGACCCTCTTTTATTCTCCTGTTTTCCAGCAGCTACTTCTGATCAGTGCAGAATAAAGAGCAAATTATCTTCAATACACATTATTTTGACCATTTTGGGTAACAGAAGGGTGAAGGAGGATTGTGAAAAAGCACACCCGAACAACAACAACAAAAATCTAAGCAAGCAGGTTGAAGGCTTGAAATTTTACTTGAGATTGCTCCTCTTGCAGGAATGAGTTTGATGAGCTTGGCTGGACTATGGATGAGGAACTGCACTTGGACCTTCAGCCAAATCCAAAGGAAGCCAAACGAAACACAATTTTACAAACGAGCACGTTTCAAGAACACTTCCCCCTCAGCCGCAGCGGATCATTACGCAAATTTTTGGAAAATGAAAGGACGAAAGCAATGGGAAAAAGGAGAATGCAATAAGAACCACAGGAACCAAATGAGACTGGCGGACAAGAAACCTGTAAGCCTAGAAAGAAAATACCTCTACTGACCCAAAGTTAAGAGCTTTGGAAAGCACTCGTTCATTTTGTGGGAACCGCAGTGCAAAGCGATATAAATGGTACTTAAGTAATGACCCTGACAGGTCTCCCAGATTTAAAATGGAGCATTTAGAGACCTTCTAGGAAAAAAACACTCCAATTACTTTCATGATTTATGATGCTAAAAGAGCCTCTCTCTGCTCTTCTATCCTACCACGGCCTATAAACTGAGCAAACACAAAATGTGAAAAATTCATCAACACGTGGAAAAGGTTTGCCAGGTAAATAAGAGCACGTCTTACTCTTTAAAATATGGTCTTTTATGTATGTCCGTGCTGAGCAAATACTGCAGCCAGGTTCTAGCAGTGGTCCTGGTTTCTATTTTCCTACTTCTTCCAAGCAATTTAATGTGAAAAACAGCATACTGCTAGGAATATAACTGTAATAACATCTCCACTTACTGCCAGCTTCTCTCATCCAGGAGCTTTAAAGACCCCGTCCATAAGCACAGGTATCGCCTGCCCTTCGCCGCCTTGCCCTGAACACACTGCCAAATCGCAGTCCGGCGACTCCAGCCTGTACCAGCTCCCGCTAAGGCTTCCCTGCAGACACCTGCCCGGAGAGCAGGGAAGCCTCTCCCCATCCCTCTGGCAGGGACGAGCAGCAGCAGGAATCGGGCTGGCCCTACGCCGAGCCGCGGCCCCGGCTCAGCGTGACTTGGACCAGGCATCAGCGCGACGCAGCGAAACGAGGCGGCAGGCGTACCGAAAAAGGGCCATTTGGGATCGTCTACCGTCTCTCCCAGCTCGCCTGCTTCGGAATCGCTCCGCTTGAATCTGGATCCGTTCCCGGCAAAACGCACTTCTAGAGCAAGTCCATTCCCTCCGCGGCTGGGTCACTGAACTGCTGAGATTGCGGAGGCGGCTATGGGCAGTGGGCACAAAGGAAGCGTTACTGGAGCCCTGCATCCTTCAAAAACGCCATCGGAGAGGGAGTCGCCTCCATTAGGCGATGCTTCTGCCAAGCCTGGAGGCGGCACGTTCACGTTTTGAGTGCGAGGCCAGCTGAACTGCTATCAAAACCACCAGCATCCACATCCGACGTGAAGCAGCGCTGGAACGAATGCCCTGTGCAATGCTCTTCTTGCATCTTTTTTGGGAGATGTCCTAAACTGTGCGCATTTCAGCATATTTTATTTTCGTATTCAGCTCATCCTGATCGTTCAGAGTTTTTATCAGCCGAGGAAACGGAATACAAAAAGCCCCGGCAAGTTTCAAGCAAAGTTGTGGCTGAATATTTCAAATTCACCAATTTTAGACAGCTCAAAGTTACGACGGCCGCAGCTACTGGAATGCAGCCACTGAGCAGACGTATTAAGGCATCAACTGAGCACCACCGAATTCATCCCTGATACTACACTTGCTCAAAAGAAGTGAATTATAGATGCTGTTGGGACAATAACTTTGAACCTCCTGGCTTAAGCAGGCTTACATTTTCAGTTACGTTGCACTAATGAACTTTTTCTGGTGAGCTCTACTTCAGAGCTCTTTGGTGATTAACAAAAGTGGTTCCAAGTACCTAATCAAAATGAAGTCTGGATATGAAACAACAAAGTATTTGCATACCTTGCTTAGAGTAGATGATTGGACATCACTGGTGTGCGCTGCACAAAAATTACAGCTGATAACAGCTCCTGCTTGTTAACCTCCTCTTGAAAAAAAATTTATTTCGTCCTGTTTGACTTAATTGTAATGTCTTAAAATAGATTCCAGAATGCAAAACTGATCTAGTAAGTGCCTGTATTAGCTGTAGCACCCATAAACACAATCTGAAACCCTGCCTGTTTTCAACTCTTCTACACTTCTAACGGAGTAAATAATTCAACACAAAGTAACCGGCAAGGTCTCACTGGCGTGCAAACAGCATTTACAGCACTGACGTCTTCTCTCATGGAAAATGCTTGGAAAGGAGTACTATCAATTTTATACGTATACAAATTTATACATAACCAGCTCTTTGCTCTCTCCCCTTACAGCTGTAGCTGCGAATCGCCAGGCCACTGTCTGGCAGAAGAAGGTTTATTCCGCCTGAGTATTGCAGACCTGGTATTGGGCGTTGCGAAACCAGCTCGCCGGGAATTGCTCAAGCACGGGGCCGTCTGCACGGCCTTGCCCCTGCTTGCCCAGGTTGAAGACCAGGAGGAGAAAGCCCACGGCTAACTGCGCTGCCTTCGTGTGAAAAAAGGGAACGGTCAAAAGCCAAATCCATCCCCTTTTGTCTCAACAGAGGGGAAATCTGCAGGCTGAGCTCTTCTTTCGTCTCGATGACAGCACTGCAAATGCTTTTAGTGACTCCGCTGTGATCTTTTGTGAGACTGTCTTCATGCCAGGTTTCTGAGTGGAGGGCAATAACCTCCAGTAAAACAGAGCCAGCTTTCAAGGCCCATGCCAAAGAGCAGGTCCGGTTTCTTCTTCTCCATCTGTTCTGAACAGTTTAGGTTCAGCAGCCTGTGGCTGAGCAGCGTCTCCCCTTGCTTCCCGAAAGAAAGGAAGAACCGAGATAAGGTATGGGGCGACGAGCAGCCACGCCAAGCCGGCAGCCAGGAAGAGGGCAGTAGCTGCCATACGGCTCCTCTTCAGCTGCAAGGAGACCAAGGAGGCATCGCCTCTTTGGGCCGCAAGTGCGGAAGAGAGGTGGTCAAAGGCGAGAAATCATTTTCTAATCAGATAATGCAGCCACTTCAGGCGGTTCACGTCAAGGTGGACTCACGTTTGTGTCCGGACTGCTCCTGTCGGTTAGTCTGAGAGAGCTCTTTCGGCCCCGAGTCAAAAAAGACTAGACCAGGCTTGGATATTCAATCAGCTTAATTTTCAGACATTACACGCGGACTTATCAGATGAAGCACGATACAGAGGCTTAGAAGAGGTCAGAAACTATAGGTGCACGGCAGACTGCTTCAAGAGATTTACAAGCTATGGAAAATGTCAGTGTGGGATATTTACGCTTTTTCCTACATTAGAAAAATGCATTTTGAAGGCTGAACACACACACAGAGACCAGATCTGGAAGCTTGTGAGATAAGATTCCTGAGCTACGGTTAACCTGGCTTTTCTAAAACACCACCACTAAAGCAGAAAGACGTTAGTATGGACAGGAATTGGCTATAACAGCCAAGGAAAGCAGACAGTGCCGACAGAAGGTCATATTGCCACTTTATTACCTGAGGTGGAGTAGGTGTGGAAGTGGGTCTCACGATGGGAGGCGTTGGGTTCCTGCTGCCCCCTCCAGACATAATTTCTTCCGTTATGTCTTTGCCCCCCTGGTTCGGATCCCGGATTCGGATCTGCAATATTGAATAAAGAAATACTTCAAACAAGTCTGCCCCTGACACGCCATCCTTGGGGTTTACAGGAAGGAGAGCAAGCACAGGACAGATTTCCATCACGCTCGGTATGAGCGACAAAGCAGCTTACATTAACCTCTACTACACAAGCCAGACCCAAGTGCAAACCAAAAAGGCTCCGGGTTGAACGGATATTCTGCAGGAACGCTGGAATGTGGTTTGTTTCAACCACTTGAAATGCATGGTATGTCATCCCTTAATCTTAAAGCGTTATTTAATCAAAAAGCTCATCAACCATACCAGTCAGGCCAAAGCGTGTGCACCTCTTCAAATTCTCTCAGATGCAAAGGAAAGGTGGAACAATTTTAAAAAGATATATGTGCCTTACAGTGCATGATCCCTTAATGCAGAATATGGTCCTTACTTCTGGAAAATAAGTTTACTGAAGCTTAGAAAATTTACCAGACAGTTTAGAGCTTGCCGGTTAGTAGAAAGTGCAAGAGGAAAAAAAAAAAAGAAAAGAAAAGAAAAAAAGAAAGAGACAATTCAAGAATTTATTATCCTGATGTGAAATTCAGTGACCTTGCCAACCCAGCTGCTGGTAAAGGGGGAAAGCAAATCAGAGCTGCTTTTGTTTTTCCCTTCCACGCTGAGAAAAATCACACCAACCAAACAAAAGAAAACACAAAAATGCTGGGCAGAGGAAAGGGAAACAGAGGGAGAACAAACAGGAGTCCTACGAAACTCATTAGCATTTAGGAAACAAGTATGTTCCCCGAATCTCTTTGTACCCTCAAAACAGGAAAGAAAAATATTACCCAAAATAAATCACTCGGGAAGGAACTCATCTGAATCCTCGACCAACATGCGAGCCAATCTACGCCACTGAATAGGGGGATCAGTCAAGCCGTCTAGTTTCATCTATCTGGAAGAGGTTTTTTTTTATCTTCAATATGAAAACTGCAGATTTCCATAAAACTGAAGGCAGTGCTACCGTTTGTGCATGTCTGCCAAACCTTCTCGAAAGCTCTTGGTTGCGCTAGCACTCTCTCTACAAAACGCATGCAGAAGGCCCTGCTGCGCCCACTACGATGCACCAGCTGCAAGCAAACCCGGACACACAACTCTTGGGAGAGCGGGAAGCAGCACTGGAAACCGGGGTGCTTTTCTCAATCAACAACATATAAAGTTACCAGCAGCAGCAGAGTTTTGCAATCTGGTCTACGGACTTCAGTATCATGTGGCATTTTGGGGATTCTCTGGGTTGTAGCACAAGCGAATACACGCATGCTAGTTGGGATGTCGACAAGATGCTCTTGGTCTTCTCTTTTATTTTTGACTCAGTAAAAAGAAGAAACTAGTGTTTTTCTGCTACATCTTTCAGTTAATCATAGCAACAAGGACTTAGGAGTTGGCAGGAATTCTTATCTCCTCCTGACAAGCAGTCAAGAGCATTAAAACATGCTTTCCCTGCCTGAAAGCTTGTAGTACTCTAATACTCAGCTAACTTGTGTGTGGACATGTATACACATATACATTTATGAACATTATTGCTCTTTTAATTGCTCTCATTTCCTCAGTTGTGACATGTGTTAGCGGGCTCTGTCGGAAAGAGCACATCCAGAGACAAGCAGCTCAGTCATTTAAAAAACACTGTTGCTCTTCTGCTTCAAAGAACTTAGTTTTGTTGGCATGAAACCGCAACTGTCTTAACCACAGTTCTGTGTTTCTGAACATCTTTGCATTTCAAATGGCATCAACGATCAGGCCATGTCATGTTTTGGATGCTGAAAAGAAAGAACAGTCATGACTGAGGAGGATGGTGAAGAGGTGGCAGAAGACTTGCATCACCCTTTGATGACAGCAGCTACAGAAAAGGCCTTTCGTGCAAGTCCAGCTAACTCATTGTTCAGCTCTTCCCGTTTCCCAGATCAAGCGTCATTTATTCTCACAGCTCATCTTCAAAAATCAAAGGATACAAATATTCTCTATTTTGAGACATGCATAAATCCCATATTTCTGGCTGGTTAAGAGTTCTTAATAATGTAATTCTCTGATAGAAAACATCAACATTAAATTCCATTAATCTGGCCTCCTCTCTCACCAACTCTGACCAGTGAATTGGGAAGAGGGGAAAAGAGGTCTTCAAGTCTCTACCCACTTCCACAGTGCCATAGTTCTGGCTCTTTCGGCCCTTGCAAATGAGTCCACAACTTGCCAATGCTACTGCCTCTCTACCTTTTACAAGGCATAATATTGAACAATTTCTCTTTTGTTGATCTGAAACAATTCCCAGCAGTCTGCACTGAAAGCGCCAAACTGATCCGAGTTATTTTGTTTTACTCGTCTTTTCAGCAAAACTCAAAGCGGTAGCGCAAGCAATTGAGGATCCGCAGGCTCGGGCAGACAATGCTGCCTTCATTTCTGTTTGTTACAAAACTGGCAAAAATATTCCCATTTCCAACTGGCTGAGATGTCACGAACTCGCAGTAGAAAGTTCCAACAGAAAACTGAAAATAAGACACCACTGCAGCAGTGTGCCATGTTACATGGAACTGCAGAAGGCTGAAAAATAGCCTTGCTGTGAAGACAAAGCTCAATTTTAAGCTAAGATTATTAGATCAGTGATTTTGTTCAATATCCCAGCCTTACAACCAGAACAATTCTCAGAGAGGATGTTATCGGTCAATAAAAGCTCCCTTACCGTTTTCTTCTCTCTTTTAGCTGGCGGAGGCTGCTGCTGCTGCGTAGGCACTATGATGGGTGCTGACTGATACACCGGCTGACTTGGGTAGAAAGGTGTTCCTGGGAAAGGACAATGACACGGAAAAACTCAGTTAATTTGCAAAGGAAAGCAAAGCAAGCAGAAGACCTGCGCTGCCCACCTTGCTCCTCCCTCCCTTCTTTTGAAGAACACGGCTTTTAACACCCAAGTGGAAAGCGGCCAGTGCTTCCTCCTTCCCCACTTCCCTTAAAACAGAATTTGATATTCCATCAAGACAGGTGATTAAGTCACTACATCCTTTTTTTTTTTTTCCTCTCTCTCTCAAGAATGGAAAAATTTATCAGGTGCATCAGTGTTGGCGAAGCTGCTGAAATCACCAAGGCATTAAGAGACAAGAGGCCCATCGGTGGACTCCTTTCACTGACAAGCAGGTGGCCCTTTGTGCCTGCGGAGACGGATTCACCCAAACCATTACAATGAATTTGCAAGGGCAACTGCAACTTATCTTCAAGCGTAGCCAGAAAATTTAATTACAAGCAACGTTCTTCTCATGCAGCAACATCAGAAAGCAGGACCACGGTTATTCCTGCAAAATTACACTGCACTGTTGATTACACTCATAATATCCGATGCAGTTTCATTATTTTTTCTTTATGGAATAAGACTGGTTCGAAATGACTGAGCGCTTTAAAGACGTGCCAGACATAAATAAAGGTGGCAAGAGCTATATTCTGTCTGCATGCTGGAGATCAGGTGAACCTGTAAGACAGTCCTGCCCTTTTTTTTCCCTTTTCTAAGTATAGATGCTAGATGGACTGTCTGCCCTCACTTGCATCTAAAGCAATCTGATTTATTCTTCAACCCAAGTAACATTTAAACAGGAATAAAATGACTGTATTGTAGTTCCCTGAAGAAATTCTTTATTGTGTCCGTGAACACTACAACCAAAACGGGAGCCTGTTACTAACACGAATGGTGAAATCCAGTAAAGCCAACGAATCCAGCCCCGCACGATCCGATTTGCAGCTTCAAAGGACGCGTTCCTCGCACAGAAAACTCGAAAGCAAAAGCCTGGCGTGGCTTCCCGATCCGCACGCTCAGGACAAGAGCTCCTGCCCTGCCAAAACAGCAGGGAAAGCACGGCCGGGCACCGACAGCAAACTGCTCCGACCGCCGCGTGGATCCGAGGGGTCTAATTCACACACGGGCTTTGCAGCTAAGGTAGCTCGGACGCTGCAGTTAAGCGAGCCTAAGTCGCTCGGTGATCTCCGAATTTTGAGCACCCCAGGAAGCAGCATGGCTTCAGACCCGAGCTGTCCTCGGGGCACAGAAACCATCTCTGTCGAGGTTTCCCAGCTCACCTGGTGTGGGAACCAAGGACCCTCCTGCCTCTCTCCTTAAAAATAGCTGCGTGTCCTCAAAACCCGTCTGACTACCGCTTTGGCCAAGCTCTCACGGCTGGCCAGGCGTACGACGAGGAGAAGAGCTGGGGTAACACGAGAGGAGAGGAGCAAGCCCGGCAGCCCTGCGGTGCGTTCCGTATCCAGATTTCTAGTTTCCGAGAAACCGGATCTACTCAGATAGCCTGTAACATGATCCGTGCCGCAGAGACCTACAGCGCAACCTAAGGAAGGATTCTTCCTTTATGGAAAGCATTTTAAGGCGGCAAACCCTGAAAAGCAAGAATAACTTTGGCATCGGCGGCGGGAAGAGCTCCGCAAAGCAGCTAACTACGGGCGAGAGACGAGGGTTTCCCACCTCCGTCACGCGCTTCCAGGCTGTTGCAAATCGGCCACGCTCGCGGCGAGGCTCTTCGCCTCCCAAAAACCCGAGCGGTGCCCGCGCCCGAGCAGCTCCCGAGCCCTCTCCGAACGGTGAGGGAACGACGGGACAGCAAGCCGGACGATCGGAGGCCAATCCGAAGTCAGCCGGCTCCTCGGCTAAAGCCGTCGCGGGCTGCAATTCGAGAACAGGCTCTGCGCGACCGAGGGCTGCGATCCAGCTACGGGGCCTCCGGCTTCGCCCCCCTGACGCTCCGCAGACGCGGCGACGGAAAAACAGGCCGGCGCTGAAAGACTGCAAGCCTCCGCGGCCAGAAACCGGACGGTTTCAGGGGCAGAAAGGAAGCAGAAGGGAACCTTTTCCAAATTCCCGAAGCGCAGACGGACGAAGGGCGCTCAGCAAGCAGAAAGTAAGAAACCAGACCTGGAACGGCACAGAAACTTTAAAGGAGGAATACGTGGGCAACTTCCTCGTCCTGTGGATCCGATTTAAAGAGCCACTGCAATATTTATTCTCCTGGTTTTTTCCCCTAGGATAAGCAAACAGGAACTAACTGCCTTATAATTGTTATCATTTGGTTTATTCAGAAACCACATAATCAGTGTCAAAGGCTCTGTGGCTGCCTTTTGTCAAGCTCAGTTGTCACATTAGCTCTATAAATCCCCCAAGGGAAAAGAAAAAAAAAGAAACAAAAAAGAGATAAAAAGAAAAGAGTCCAGACCTTTAAAAATGATAAGTAAAGAAGAAACTGGGGGTTTTCTCCCCCTTTAAAATGAATCTGTATCTGTGAAGTGCAAACATGTAACCCTGCCAACGCTGTTCGGCAGGCGAGGTAATCATTCACTCCTAACGCCCAGAAAATACCAGCAGTTAAAGCTGCGTGGAAAGCTGATAAGATCGCTACGCCCAATAGATTACAGAATTTGGGTGGGAAGGGAGCCATCAGACTTAACAAAATAGCTCAGCTTTGATATCTAGAGGTGAAAACCCTTAAAAAAAAAATGTACAAAGGGGGGACAACTTGAACAATCTAGACCCTGGTGGATTTTTCAGGTGCTCCCATAAATCAGCAAGGGAAGGTTAATAAAGAAAACAAAAACCCAACCAAACTCTCCTCTGTAAGAAAAGCCTTCTTTAAATATTTCAGCTCCCCTAAATAAAAAGCTACTATCCTGCAAACAAGGCAAACCCCAAATCCACCAGCCTCCAACCCCCTATCATGTTTCATCAAGTGCTAATGTCAATAAAGGACTTGAGGCCTCCTTCCAGCTGTGACAAGCTGCTCCTCAGAAAGCGGCTGATCTCCTGCCTTGCAGCCCAGAAGCTGCAAGACACCCGGGCCGTCACGCACAGGGTGACACGGAAAAGTCAACGGCCAAGAAAAGAGAGGTGGCGTGGGACACCCAAGGACAAACGTCCACCGTTACCGCCAGGTCTGCAAACCAGAAGCCCAACGAGGGGCGGTCGTGAGGTCTTGAAGGAGTCAAGGGCTGGTGGCATAGCTCAGTGGAAACCAAGGCGGCCAGATGTATTCTCAATACCTTAATAAATAATAATGATTGAGCAGGGAATAATGAATAGCCGCTATTCTTGTTCACATGTGATTACGGGTAGCTCCGAGTTGCAGCCTTTCCATAAGTATTCATACAAACAAAACCCTGTTACTGTGAATTTTTCAGGAGCAAATAATAAGGGCCCCAACACAACCAAACTGAGCAGCTATCTGAAGTTCAAACAAATGCTAATTCAGTTCGGCGTTATAAATCTTCAACCTGACAACATAAAAACACACCCAGAAAATACCTTCAAGAAGTCTCCGACCAGAACTCACCGTAGGCATTAGGGAATTCTCCAGGACCCGGTCCTGGATAAAACGGGCCCGGCCCTGGTGGCTGAACAGGATACTGCTGTGGGGGCCCAACGTAGGGAGGACCGCTATGACGATACTAGGAGGGAAAAAAGGACCATCAGTCGACACAGAGTTGGGCAACAACGCACCGTCGCATACAGAAACAGCAACAGTGCAGCTGCCCCCCCAAAATCTATAAAGATCAGATTACGAAACCGAGTAGTTGCTGAACGTGCAACCATCACTTCTACTCCCCCTCTCCCCAACTCTGCTGCAAGGTCTTGAGGGAAACCCAAGGGATCAACCAAGGGTTGCTTTGCAGTTTCGGAGACGCCCGGACGATCTCTTACCTGTGGTATACAGTACTGGGGGCCCTGAGGCATCGGATACGGCATTGGCAGATGATTAACCATCATGATGTGCTGGTTGGTTTGATACACTGCAGTTGGTGTTTGCGCGCCGGGACGGATGGAAGGGCTGCTGTTCTGGATGGTGGCTCTTGGAGGCTGTATTTGAGGCCTCTGAAAAAACTGGGGCAGGAAAGGGAGAGAGGAAGGAGAGGGGAGAAAAAGCAAAAAAAAGAAAAACTGGTCAAGCTTTCTGCAGAAGAGTTTGCGGTATCATTACAACAGCAGGCAATACCATACTGTAATTACAGTACTACTTCCAAAGGGTTGCCACACGTTCAGAAAACTGCAGGACAATTTCTTTTTATCTGCAAATAGCAAGATCACGCTACAACCTTCAATTTTACAAGGTAGAGAGAGATAGCAAAAGGCAAGAGCAAGCGTGAAACTTTAAGCTCAAATAATTGTTAGTTTGTATCTACTGAATTACACATCCCCACCTTTCAGAATGACAGTTGGAAAAATGATTTTTGTCATATATATATATATTTTTTTTTGTATAAGGTGGGTTGACTGCCAGAAGCCATCTTTATAAATGCGCTAAGGAAATAAAAGGTCAAGACAACCGTTCCAATATAACCCCGGAACAGCTAAAATCCAGACCTTATGAAGGCCAGAGGTGCCTCATACCTATCCCGTGTTCAAACTGCGATGGGCAACTTGTCCTGCACTCCTTTTTCAGAAGGGTGGCAACCTCTTGCAGAGTGGCACYGAACTCTTCTACCGTGTTCGCATGAAGGGATGCCCCGCGCAAGCGGACCAGGTCCAGGAAACCAAGCAAGCCACTGGCACCCGCGTGGTTCTCCACGCTTAGCGCCGGGAAAGGCACCAGCGCCCACGGTACGGAGCATCCRTGGCACTGGACGCCCTGGCTCCAGTTACTAGAGTCTTTGCGATCTCCAAACTCGGTTGGCAAGATGTGCAGCAGACATCAACGCATTCACTACCGCGCTAACGATACAAGTGATAAAGAGACACTCAGGCCATGCAGAACCAGGAGTTAAAATTACCTGTATAGGTCTGAATCCTCCCTTCAATAACGAAGCAAGAAAGCAGCAGGAAACAGAAAGAAAGCCAATGGAACAGCTTACAGATCAATAGGAAGGAATAGGATATAACATGCACCCTAATTGCACACAATTCCAGTCATCTTTCTATCCTGCTTTGGCTAATCCGTTACAGAAATAGCAAGAAAGAGACTGAACCAGTATCAAGGACTCTTCTATCAGAATCCCGAGTCAGGGGTCAGAAACCCTTCTGCAAATGTTTTATATGGAAGTTAAAAAAAAACCACCATAGACGTAATTACTTGTAGGAAATATGATACTACAGAAAGACTTTACGTTTACTTTGTTCCTAAATCATAAAGACATTTTTCTCTTCCTTTCTGGTCTCTTTGAGTGATACAGAGATAGCGGAAAATAGCAGTAACTCATGCTCAAATCATGGATTTGGTCTCCACTTCTGCACCAAGACTGGAAGAATAAGAAATTCCATGTATTTAATTGCTAAGCAAAAAAAAAGAAAAAGAAAAAAAGAAAAAAGAAAAAAAAAGGTAATCATACATCACTTGACATAGAAGACTGCTGATTGATGAAGTGTATGCAAATAGTCTGTGGGTAACTATATCATGAGTAGCGAGAAGAAAAGAGTGTGGTAATTATTAAAGAATGAAAGAATGAGCTGGGCT
The DNA here is from genome assembly GCF_003343035.1 of Apteryx rowi. Taxonomy (NCBI): domain Eukaryota; kingdom Metazoa; phylum Chordata; class Aves; order Apterygiformes; family Apterygidae; genus Apteryx; species Apteryx rowi. The sequence continues at coordinate 1,172,620 of NW_020448963.1, forward strand.
TATCTGCCTCGGCACTGGGAAAAAATGAGGTGGGGCAGAAGGATGCATCTATACTTGACATGACAATGAAAGTAAAATGGTCATTCCGGCATTCCTGGGGACCGTATGACACCTACGTTGTTCCCATACTGAATGGTTTCTCCAGAAAAGCCAGGGACGGCTCCCTGTCTCAGAACCCACATGCAATTAAGAGAGGAACGCAACGATTTGGCTTCCAACCCAGGTAATCTGGATGAAGGACTGTCACCAGCAGAGGGGACAACGTGACCTGAATCGTGAGAAGGCAACTGTTCGGGAAGAAGAGGCTGGTGGGGAAAGACAACCAGAAGAGCGACTCGCTCCTGCGTTGACAAAAACTGTGCGACTGCCTAGATGTAGGGGACTACGCCACTGCTGCACGTAACGAGGACACACTAAATTGATGGTGATAATAACTAGAGTTAACACCCTACGCGGCCCCCACCATAGCGGGGGTAAATCCAAACCAGGAGGATTTCATTACTTCTAGGAAGAGGGACACAGCAAGAAGAAAATCAGATCTGTTATTCTAAGCAACAAGACAGCCAAAACTGACTGGGACAGCTCTCTGGCAAAATTCAAATTACTTTTAGATATACAAGTTCCCATCAGCAAAGCTAAAACTCTGAAGAAAACCAGATATCATCAGAGCACCATGCGTCTGAGCTGTGTATGGGTTTCACTGTTCAAAACAAGCACGAGCTGGTGGGCAGGCTGTTTTCTGCGCTGTCCTTGCTCCCATMCCTCCGAAGCCAAGCTAGCAGCACTCAAAGCCCTTCTTGGAAACGTTTCGCTCTTCTGACTTCATTTGCTAACGGATTCGTCTTGCGAGGTTAAGCAGACGGGCRCGCAGACAACATTTTCGAGCAGCGCTAATGATGTCCCACAGGAGAACRCAAGGAGATTAAAATCTGAGAGGTTTTGCCTCTATTTCTTCCAATAATTGCAGGATTCACGGCGGAGCGCATACAGCACCCCGCCAGGGCCAGAATTAAGGTACCCTGGCCCACAGCACGGCTTCASTTGGAAAACCCTTGCTATACCAACCCTTCCTTGACTACGTCCTTCAAAAATTAAGTCCTGCTACGCCTAACGATGGTCCAATTAGTGTGAAACCCGTCGTTCGGCAGGGCAGCCGGGAACTGAGCCTCGGGCTCCAAGTCACYGTCCGGTCCCTGATCTGTCTTGTACCACTGACCACTGTCCCCTAATCCTGTTCCTAAACAGATCAAGTCCCTTCTTGAAAAGAGTTTGGCTGTTCGCCCCTGTTGCTCATATTGCAAAACCTCAAAAAAATCAGTTTACTCGTGGTCAGGCTTCTTCTTGAACGAAGAAACGACCTCCTCTTCCTCCGTGGGGTCCCTCCCCCAAAATACTTACGGAGCTCCCAAAAGCTCAACTCTGAGCTCCTACGACGTATAATAAAAACTCCTCCTTGGCACCAAAGTCTAAGGGCTTCCTTGCTCTTTGTAAAGCTGAATTACCYCTCGCTTCCAGCTCCCCCACGTTAACCACATTCCCTAGCTTTATATTCGTGAAGTTTGCTGCAGACACGTATCTGTTATTTGTGCCGGGGTAATTAGCACAAATATTATGGAAATCCAGTAGTAACCTCCCTCGTACCCTCTCGGCACYGCCCTGCCATTTATATTTAGTCCGATTTTTATATATACCTTAATGCCCTTCCATTAAACATCATCATCTCCAGCTTAACTTTCTCCCCACGTGAGCCCATGTCAAACGTCTGCTGAAGGCCAGCCAGACGAGAGGGACCACRTTTGCCATGGAGAAAAAATCGATGATCAAGGAGAGGGACGATCTCCTGATAAAGCTCCAGCGCATTTTAATTGATTTGCTGTTTACTCCCGCATCTCTGTTTCTAAGCCCTCGCTTTCCGCGAGACATCTGCGGAGCACTCCCTACCGAGGCTAAAAGCTTCCCTGAGAAATAAAGGAGAGTCAGCACACGGAAAACAAGCCTTAGCCTAACTAAGGGGATGCGCATTAGGCACTGATCCACTTATTTCCAGGTCAGATTCGAGCCTGGCGGCTGCGATGGATCCACACGGCCCTGCAAAAGGTTGCGAACAAAGGAAGCAAAAGGAAAGTTTAGCGAGTTGTCAGCAGCGCTCTCGAATCGAATCACGCATCCAAGCCCTCGTCTTCGGTTAAGCCTCTTGGATACTAACACAGCGGTGTTACTAATTTTTAAACTTTCTGGTCCGGCTAAGACGACCGGCGGGATAACCTGACCCTGCTTTTCCCTGCTCAGACTTTCCCAGCTTTATTATTTAATAAATAATAAAATGGAGGGGGAAAAAAAAGTCCAAACACCCTTGTGTTGACCACAGGCTTTAAAAGCGATACCTCCTCCCCACGCCTGTGGATGAAGAGAGAGGATTGCTTATAGCAGCTGTGGCCGATCGCTCTCTAACCTGAGATGTTCCAAGGAGCTGCAAAACGGTCAGTTTTGAGTCAGCGCAGGGAGTGTATTGCTAACTTTGCCAAATCGCGAGGCTTTTTAACAGCAGCTCGTGGCCAAACCCAGCTTGCTTTTGTGTCAGCTGCAGTCAAAAGAACTCAAATAACCTCGAGCTAAAACTGGAACAAACTACAACTGCAACCTCAAGCTAAGTTAGTTTGCCGTAACTAGTAAACTAATCTCAAACACAATTACAAGTCAGAAAGGGAAATATGACATTTGAGTTTATACTCGTTCTCAGTTCTGTTTTTAATTACACTGGCCTCTTCTGAGCATCCATTTCAAAATAGCCCCTATGCTTCTGCAGTCGCTCTTTAAATTAAAGGTTAGCCGGCATTTCAGACTGCAAAACTTAGAAGCAAACTGCTATTTCCAGCTGGGCTTTAGGAGGATCAGGAGCAACAAAGCGACTCCAGAGCCTCGCGGAGAAAGGCAAGGGGTGCTCCGCGCCGCAGCGGGGGAAACCCAGCACCGGACCCCGGCGGCACGGCCAGCCCCGGCACAGCGTCCTCGGCTTCGCATGCCCAACCTGGCATCCAAGTGAAAACAAGAGGCGACAGGATGTTTAAAAACTTACATACTTAGAAAATATTAAAGCAAAACTATAGACTATATATACTATATTATTACTATCACTACACTACCTTTTAGACTTTGCTTATACTTTCTATAGCCCCAACTGGCTTGAACCAGCCAGCGCAGGCGGGTTCCTAGCACGCCCAGCTGAAAATAAATTCCTTATGAAGCTTCCAGTCAAGTGCCTAAATCATGCCAATTTGAGTACTTTAAAGCTATAATAATTACAGGAAACAACACTAAAGAATAATCTACTAGTTCACGGAAAAAGGCACAGAATCAATAAGAAGCATACGTTAATAAAACCATGCTGGAGTTGACATGGGAATCGTTGCAAACCTCGTCTTTCCGCTGCTTTCTTAGAAGAGCATGTCATGTTGTTATAATAAATGTTAACACTATGGTTGAGGTACTTATTTAGGATATTTTAGCCGACAAAATCTCAATTCTAGAAGCCGGCTGCTCACGTTATGCAACATTTAATGATTCCAGTGTGTTAAAGAAGGTGAGTCCGCATTTCCCAGCTCCCACGAGCGGAATAATTTCCTTCGGCCTCAAGAACCCTCTAAGCGTTATCAGGACTGGGATGAATTTGCTTCAGTCGCCATGTCCCTCCGCATGCACTGCCGGCCAAACCCCCTCGCCCCGCGGGCACGCATCGAGGCCGGGAGGAAAAGAAATAAGGGTCGCCGTGCCCATCCCCTTCCGCTGCTCCGTCYGGGGCACGACGGGCGGCACCGGGAAGGAAGCCCGCACGTTTTCCCAGTTGTGACAGCTTCTCTCGGGTAATTACATGCAGACTTCAAACGGAGTCAAAATCTAGCTGCAATACGGTTAAACACGTAGTGCTAAAATYGGGCAAACACTCGGAAATCCAAGTTTGAGCCGGGAGGCAGGGTGAACCTGGGTCCAAAGGAAAATTTGCAATCAAGCTGCAACAGGTTGCTGGCAGGGTCGTGCCAGCAAAACCGAACACCAAAATCGTCTCCTAAAGGCCGAGCTGCCTCAAGATTTGAGTCTCTTGGTGCAAGTTCTGCTTAGGGTGATCTCACCAATTTTAACATGGGAACCTGGTTCGCACCGAGTGTATAATTTGTCTCAGTAACAACCTACGAAAGAACTAAGGAGTTTCTGACCTGCGATGCATTTTCAGCATCTCCTTATATAAACACGGACCTGAAGCGAAGGTCAGGCACAAACGTATCTAAACACGATACTAATTCTGTCGTTCTGTACAGCGCTCAGTAATCCGAAAAACATTCCTCTGCTACCGCCCGTCACCGCAATCCCTTGCCACGTGCAAAAGGCAGCAGATCATTTCTCCCTCCCATGGGATGTTTGGCTATGAGCAGAGGAGCACGGCAAAAATAAAAAAAAAGCCTCCTTCTGCTTTTTAAGCCTCTTTTTATCCTACTCTGGAAGGGTGCCTGCCTCCACGTCGCTCTTCGAGGCGGAAGGAGCAAAGGGATCTAGCTTTTTCGGTGTCTATGCCTGCTGATGGACTTACCTGCTGTCCCGAGACAGTCCTTTCCCAAAGGTGCTCACACCCCTACGGTATCAAACTGCTCCGACTAAYGGGAGCGAAATGAGAACAAAATAAGGGTTTCCCCTAGGATAAACTTTCCAAGACTAAGCACCAGTCCCAACGCCACCAATTTCTCCGTTAACGTGGTGAGAACAGACTGGTTCCTTGCAAGCAATGGGAAAGGAGAGTGCCGCAGCATGAGGCGCAGCTGGCAGCGCTCTCCTGCGCYTTCCACGCTTCTCCTCCTCTTTTCCACCCATCCCTGCTCCACCTACCTCCATCCCCTCAAAAATACCAGCGGGAGGAAGACCAGACGTAAATCCAGACTTTCTAAAAACGGCAAAYTGCCAGCCCGAGTTATACGCAAGGTTTCTAACGTCGTCCAGAGGCGCAAAAGCCTGAAGGACCCCCGGCCGCGACCCGCGTGCGGTCTCCTTCCCTAGCAAACGGCGTCAACGGGGCGGTCAAGGCGGGCAGCCCGCGAGCAGGGTTAGGCAGCGGGAGCAGCTGGACTCGGAGCTGTTCTGACTATCCGGTGGGATGGAGGCTCGTGCCCGGACAGCAGTTAAGAGCCAGGCAGACCATGGGCACGGCACGAGCAACTCTGCAAGGCAAAGGCGACTCTGCACGTGCTCAGTGCAATTGCATTTTCTTTTATTATTATTATTATTTTTTTTTAATAATAATTGCAATATAACCCTGCAACCCTGCTCCTTCACGGGTAGGATTTGCCCCTCGGCTGAAACCGAAGGAGCCGGATTAGCCCGTGCCATCCCCGGCGGACCTCGGATAGGGCGCAGGAGGCCCTGGTTCCGCTCCCGAGCTCCGGTTACTTGGGCGCCTTCCCACCCGCTTGGGTTATGCGGGGAGGAAAAGTATTCAGAAGTCGACATGCTCAGTAAACAGGCAAGGCATTTTCCAGCAAGTAACTGATTGCTAAAATAGAAATAAAAATGAATGCAAGAAATGGAAAATATAAAGAAAGGTGACACGGTAGCCTCTTTCCAGAAACCAAGCTAGGCCTTTAAACCCTTAATGCAACCAAGCTGCGTGATGAGAGCAGATAATCTATTGACAACGGCTCAAATAATTAAGCAGCGTAAACGAAGCTCGAGCCTTCTGCGAGTTCTTATGCTCAGCAGCAAAACCCCGCACGCCTCTGCCTGTTGCTCGTCGCAGCTAATTAGGAGCGCCAGGCACGTGCCGGAGCACGCGACGCGGCTCAGCTCAGCCCAGCCCTGCTCGTTCGCGCTGCGCTACGCTACGCGCGGGGCCCGACCCGGTACCGTTCGCTTTCTGCCCGGGGGCTGCCGCACGGTCTAACGGAGAAGCGCCCTGAAGAAGAGGAGCACGCACATCGGTGAAGTTTGTATAGGCCGTATAAAAACATCAGGGACACTTAAACTGTTCCTAAATAGGGACCAAAACTGACTACGGATTGTTAATTTTCTTAATAAGAATTTTTTCCAGTAAGGAAAAGCGGAGCGGGGTTAACTTACAGCCCTACTTCCCAGCTATTTTAATGCCATCAAACATGAGAAGCGAAGTATAAACGTTCACTGATCCAGCTGAATTTCTCCTTTATAAACATTTTAATTGCCTATGTTTAATAGTTCCAAGAGCAGTTTACTAACACCAGAGTATCTTACAGTGCTTACGTATTCCTTCTACCTTGGATGGAAAGTCATAAAAACCTTCAGAAAAAAGAAAATACTCCAACACAGACTGTTTCTACCGTCACGGTGTAAAAAGAGTGACCTGCACTGATTCACGAACGGTAGTTTTCCCGCCCCAGCAGACACCCTTGGAACAGCCTTCCTAAGCCTTCCAGTTAAGAAAAGCCTCAAAGCAGCATCAACTCACGAGACTAACGCCCTGAAATATCTGCTTTAACAGCAACCGCAAGACGGGAGCGTTCAAGGATTTTCAGGCGTCTCCCAAACCCTACGGGGGAGAAGGACAGCGGCTCTGCTGATCGGTCTGCTGCGATGAGAAATGGAAACCCTGACTGGGTTTAAAGTAAGAGTTGGAAGTTTACGTCTTAAGAAGCTAAAGTGTATTCCGTGGTAAAAAGTAATATGTGTTTCAAGAAAAAAAAAAAAAGCCTCAAAGTTAGTGAAAAATGCCCTAAACTATTGTGGTCACCATTGGCTATTGGTTTTTATTTTATTTTTTTAATAGTTCAGGTTGACAGGATTTATTCCTATTAGTGGCTGTAAGCAACAGAACAAACTGTAGTCACTGCTGGCTCGGATTAAAAATAGACACTGTGGTTTTCTTTCAGATGAAGGTAGTAGAGAGAAAGGAAAACTTCCGCGCGAAACCTGGGCGCGACACTTCTGCCCCCCYCCACGCTCCTTACGGCGCCGCTCGCTGCGCAGCGCCTGCCCGGGAACCCGGCGCGCTCGCTCGCCGCCGCCAGCGCGGGCAAATAACCACTTCTCTCCGGGACGGCTGAACCGGCCGCTTGGGTCCTTCCCTCTCCGGCTACGGCTTTTGGCAGACCTCCTGCGATCGGAGAGCTTGCGTTCAAACCAACCGGTGCCCGGGGCTGGCGCGGACGCTGCCGCCCGCAGCGGGGCCRAGCGGCTCTCGTTTCATTTTTGCCTTCCCCCAGGCTGGAACTGACCTGCGAAATCCTCGATGTCAAACACAAACGGCACTAGGAAACTAGCTGGGAAAATACACGGAGCCGGTTGGATTGCAAAGGCGGCTGTCCAGGAAAGAACAGAAAAGCCCGAGCTGTGCAATTGCCAATGGCCCTTCGCTGCAGAAACGGAGCGGAGGATGCGCCGGCCGCTCGGCGAAGCGGCGCCTCCCYGGTGCAAAAACCTCCCAACCATCTGCGGCACGGCCGGCGCTACGCTGTGGATCTCGGGTGGCAAAGGCGGTCTCCTGCTGCCTTCCTCCTCCCCTCTTCCCCCTCCCCTCGCCACCAAAAAACACGAAGGTTTTGCAAAAAAAATAAGTAAATAAATAAATGAAGTAAATCGAGCCCAGAACAAAATGCAAGAGTAGTCTGGGCCCAGCTAGTCTTGCATTCGTTTCGGGGTGGGGAGGTGGAATGAAATGTTATGCGTGCGACTTTTAGTAATGGGGGTGGAGATGGTCGCTAGCAGAGCAGATGGCAAAAACTGCATACAGGAGAGATTAAAAAAGTAAAATAAAATAGTTCATGACCACAGAAAAACGGCTGACAACTGCAGACAAATTCTTCCTCCGTACCTCCTCAGTAACGGGGCCAGATCCCTACAATTTAAACGCATTTTCGGCCAATTTGCCTGCAAACGTTATCTGTCGGGTGGGAAACCCGAAGCCGCCCTGGTCTCTGGCCTACCGGATCAGCCCCTCCCCGCTGCGGTTCGGCTTTTGGAAGCTCTTCCACCACTGACACCGGGCAGAAACTGCCACGGCAGCTCGGGCTTTTAGGCAAGAGAAGCAAATCAGTGCGTTTCTGTAGATCAGCCAACAAAACGAGGTGGTAATCAAATAAATAAATAAATAAATGAATAAACGGTGCCATCGGCACAATCGCCTGCAAGAAGGAGTACAGTTTGTTATATTGCTTACAATGCAGTATTTTATCCAGCCTCTTCCAGCCAGGGACCTGTAAACCGGACTCTGTTCCAAAACCTTCCTCCTCTTCCAGTTGTCTGTGCAATGTATTGGCACTGTTCTGCTGGGCTGTCAAAAAAACTGGTTTAGAGATGCAGCTCTTCAGTCAGGTTTTGCTCCAGTTCTAACCATATAACTTTATTTTCGCTTTTCAACAATTAAAGGTAAAGAAGATGATTATACTTACTGAGAACAGATTATTTTTTAATTATTATTATTTTTTTTAAACCATCTGTATCCCACATTACTGATCAGAACGGGGGACTAAAGGGAGCGGGGGGGGAAGGATCCAGGGACAAATTCGCAGCTGTCCACGTTGCAGAAACATCACCAAAACTGGCATTAACGGGTTGCCTCGGCACGGAGGTCGGCAGGCCTCGGAACTAACCCTCCTGCGAATCCCCCGGAGGCGAAACCTCCAGAAGCGGGGGCAAGCGCAGCGGTGCCGCTGCGGGCTGGGGGAAAGCTTGCCCTGTGCTMTACCTGGGAACGGGGACAAACAGGTTTGCAGGTGCCACGTTTCGGCGGCATTCATCTCACTCTAAAAAGAGAAGAGCGCCCGGATTCGTGCAGGGTGGTATTTTGGGGGGGTTTGGGGTGKTTTTTTTAGGCAACCGGAAGGGTTACGACGCAGATGCGGATTTGCAAGAGGCACGGGGCCAGCTGCTCCCTAGGCTAACTGCGCCTTCGGACGCCGCGTCGGCGAGCCAGCGCGCCTCCGGATGCAGGGGGGGAGCACGCGACGCCGGCACGGGAAGCCGTGCCACGAGYGGAGATTTCCTCCCCGAGAGCCCGGTTTAGGGAACCAAAGGCCGACGGCAGCGGAGCGGTCTCACTCTAGGCACAAAAGATGACGAAGGACAACCGAGCCCGAGGCTGGATGAGAAGGGGCTTACCACAAAACGATTCGGATACCCAGAAGCTCTACGTTAAATAAATCTATTAAATGCGTGAGCACCTAACGGTGACAGGCAGGAACGGTTCGAACCGAGCCGGTGGCCCTGATTCGGAAGCGACGCCCGCAGGCCGCGGGCGACTGAGCGCTGCTGCAGAGGATCGCTTTCCTTCACTGAGCTCTGTCCTAGCACTTTACCAAAATACTTCCTTCAAGAAGAAAAAAAATAAATAAAAAAAAAAAGAAGCAAAGAGAGAAAGATTCTGGTAATGAATCTAAGTTCTAAAATGAAGTGAACCTGAAGGCAACTGCGCTAAAAATAAATGGTGTTATTTGAAAGCAGATGAGAATCCCTCCATCGCTTCTTCTCTGACAAGCCACTTGGAAAGGAAAGTTCTCCTAACAGGACAACGTCCGAAAATTCGATACGGCTTCGCCGTGTGGAACGGGCTTCCAGGGCGGTAAAACACGCTTTCCTGAGGACCGGCCGAGCGCCACGAACACACGCAGAGGCACAGAGAAAGGCACAGAGGAGGCAGGAGGAGCAGAGGGTAAGGGAAACGCGGGCGCCCTTACCGGCGAGCGGGTCTGAGGCTGCGTGTTCATGGTCTGAGGGGCTTGAGGATACACCAGCGTGGTCGGAGCCGCATTCTGTCCTGAGGGGTACGGAGCCTGCCGGGAACAAAAGCACACGAGCGTTTCAAATAATTCATCCCCAAAAGAAGAGCACCGATGACGTCAGCGGGCGCGACGCTGACTATCATTAATATAAAGATGCCRCAGAAACACAGCGGGTGGAGAAGACCTTCTCCGTCATGGTCCCAACCTGAAGCGCTGCAGGGGAAAAGCGCACCTCGGCTCAAAAGCACGCCGCCGAAACCCCGCGCTGGCCGAACCCCCCGAAAGCTTGGCCGAACTTCCCAGTATCCCGCTCTGAACCCGGCCCCGAGGAAAGGCGGAACGGCGAGGCGTGCTGCCAACAAAACGCCCCGAAGCAAGACGAGCACCAAGAAACAAACTCGACCGCGTTGAACGCGAGCCACCGCTGCTTTGAAGGGTTTGCAACGCCGTGAAGCGGCCCAGAACTATTGCGGCTGGCAGACAGACCGCGGGGTGCGTAAAGTTTCGTCGTTCCGCCGATTTCAACGGACTATAACAATTTACGCTACCAGATGCTCTCCTCCGCGCTATCTGCCYGAAGCAGCGATAAAGCGGAGCCGCGGAGTTATGCCACTTACGCATTTTAAGCAGACATTCAGAATTACCTTTCCATTTTTCTTCTTCCTTTTAAGCAATAAGTTATAACTTACCTTTTCGTTAAATAGCTTATTACAGCACAGGCAGCCACTAACCTTCTGGCTRCTCCTCGTATCATCAGGTTTACCCGACAAATTAAGAGCTCATCGGGTCTTTGGCTCCACAAGGGGAGGCTCTTGGGGGCTCAGGATTACGGGGAAGGATATGCTTAAAAACACAGCAGTTTTTCTCCGGACGCAGAATTACCATACGCGCGCGGTGCACGTTGCGGCCGTGCTGAAGACCCCGTTCTCGTCCTTGCATTTGGTAAGTCCTTACGTTAAAATTCAAGAGCGGGTCGAAGGAATAAAGGCAACCGTTTCAGTCTGCGACGCAGGATCTAGAAAATCTAAGCTCTAGTTGGTAGGCCAGAACTGTTTGTATTAAGGAAAGAAATGAGAAACTTATGAAACTGCAATTTTGCAGCTATCAAGACAGGATTCACGCTATGTGGCAATCCACCGCGAAGTCCAAAGCGCTGCTCGAGGCAAATGGCGCAGGGAGCGCTTCAGCGGCTGCACAACGCCCCAAAACTCGGCGCTGAAGCCTGCGAAACTTCTGAGCCRCAATGAGCAAATTATGCCAAGCGTRACCAGGCCAACKGGCGTATTCTGGCTTTCAAGGGAGACTCACCCGGTCCTTACAAGACGGAGGTAGAGCCTGATGCATGTTTTTTACGTCCCTGGACGTAAAAGCCCTGCTTGAGCTCCTGCTGATTCCGATTTAAGACAAAGTAAATGCAAATAAATTTCAGAGAGAATCTGAACCAAGGGATTTTTCCAGTCTTGGGAAAAGAAAAACCCCAGAACAGCAGTGGCAGGGGATGGCGGTGCCGAACATCACCCGAAAGTCGCCCCGTCCCAAACACCTACGGCCGCAATATCTCCCCATCCTGCCGCCTTCTGGACCACACTCAAAAAAATCATCATTTAAGAGCAAAAGTTGCACGCAAGTACACAAGCATTAAGGAGGGTGTTCCAATACGCACCCAGGCAGGAGGTTCTGCTATTTTCTACTCGATTTTCACATTGTTTTGGGGGTCGCAGAGAAAATAAAATGTCTGTCTCCAAGTCCATCATTAGCCCTTCGCTGTGATTTAGGATGCCAGAGCACGTTTGGGGGTATATTTAGCTGGAGACTCAAGCAATGATATTCTGCGGTAGTTTACGTCAAAAGAGTAGAAAAATACTCTGGTTCAGGAGCACTGCAATGTTTTAAGCAGAGAGCTCCTGGCAAGCGAGCAGGGCAGGTTTGCTGCCGTCCCTCCTCTCGGGCAGCTTGGTTTGTCCAGCTCTCTCAAGGCAACGCTTCCCTCCCTTCTTGCCACCGGCAAAAGCTCTAATTCACATCAGCGACTAACTGGCGAGAAGTCTTCTCAATTTTTGCGATGTCAGATGCAGCATCAAATATTTTCCCCTCGTATTTGACAAGTGTGATTTTGCCCGAGCTGTTTATGCCACTGCCGTGTAATAAACAGTATGTCCCGCATCTCACAGCAGCGACGACACCGCGGCGATGAGCGGTCGCGGCGCGGGAGAATCGAGCGCTCTTAAGGCGCCGGTGAAGTCTATCACCTTTCCACCTGGTGAGGTTCAAGTGCACTCGTGGTATCTTGCTCCAGGGTTTCCAAAGCTGGGATCTCTGCCAGATTCCTCCCCTTGGAGCGTGAGCAGCTTTCGGCGCCGGTCCGCACCCCTCGCACAGGGTCCTGATGCTGCCTTTGGATGACCAAGTACGCGACYGGGGATGGAAATACTATGAAAACTCACGTGCAAACGGACTGGTCGACTGCCCGCTCCTTGCACCGCCAGTGCTCTATCTCAAGAGAAGCGACCTTACTCCGGGCAGTTTGAACTCCCGTGGGATCCTCAGCAAAAAGCAAAGAATATACCGGTTATTCTTTCCCTTCTTAGGGCTTGTGAAAACGCGCTCTCTTCGGGCTGCAGGGAAAGAGCTCAATTTGCATGCAAAAGAATAAAACCTGAAGCGAAGTGTAACTTCCGTGCTACTCCCGAAGTGCAAATCCATGGCCAAAACAGCTAGAGTTTGCTTTTAACCAGCTAAGCAACAAGGAAATTCAAAAGGAAAAAAGAAAAGCAGCTATCACTAAGACTAAAGAACTACGAGCTTTACCAAAACGACCGTAAAGCAGGCGTTTTTAAACACGGTGCCAAAGGCGGCCACGTCACTGAGAACAGATGTCATTTTTGACACTGGCGGGGCTGAGAGGCAAACGCAAGAAGATGCGACGTAGGATTCAATTTGTTTTAGTATTTAAACCCCATCAGGGTAAGTACAACGTGAAGTCATACAAAATAAGCACATGAAGGCTTAAAAAGAAGTTACTGAAGGGTTTCTCCTGCCACGAAGCTGTCGTCGGAAGAAGGGACGCTCCGGCCAGCCAGCGCTGCTTTAAGCGAGACGACGGCCCGAAGCGCTCGGCTCCGAACTGCAGCTGCGAAGGGCGAGGGCAACGCAGGCGCTCGCCGAAGACGCCCGCCAGCAGCTAAACAAACACGTTTCACAACTATTACACAACAACAAACGCGTCTGCTCGGCATGCTTTAAACCAGATGGAGGTGTGCCTCCGCCGGGATCTGTTAAAACGCTGTAACGGGGGGGGAAAAAAACACAAAAACACTTTATAAATTACTGCAGGTATTAGGTTCTCGTGCAAGTACGTGGTAGCGTGGTAGGTTTAAAAAAACCACCATCAAAACAGCAACTGAATAAATCACAGCAATCCCTCGCTTTTCAGACAAGTAGGCTGATTAAAAATATTCCATATATTCATCTGTCGAAAGGACTTTTTCTGTGCCAGGCATCTAAATAGGTACACGAGGTAATTATAATCACTGCCGGTCACGCGGGAAATATGTGGCTTTTAGGCACCGCGGCTGAAACGCGGAGGAGGAGGTGAATGAAGAGACGGGCAACAAAACACTCCCCAAATTCCCTAAAATAAACCGCTGGGGAGGGGAAAGCAGGGAAGCAAACATTGCAACGTATCCCGTTTTTCCGTTGGAAGCTTCCAAGTGTCGGCCCTGCGATCCCTGACGGACGGGAATTGCAGGCCGGAGGGCTGCTGAGCTGCTCCGCTTCCCTGGCAGAGCAACTTGCCTGCCCTAAAGCTCCCGCCGGAGCAATTTAACATTTCGGATGCGGCTCTCTGCCGGGGCGAAGGCGATAATATTTGTGCCTYTACGTATTCCAGCGACTTGCCGGCAGTGGGGGGGAAACCCGCGCTCCGCGTTTCCTCCGCAGGTTTCCCACCTCGGGCTGCGCAAAGGGAAAATCGCCAGCGGCAAAGAGAACGAGAAAAGTTATTCCCAGCCCGGTGTCGGAGCTGGTTAACAACCAGCGGGCGCCGCCGCGTAACCCGACTCCTGGGCGCTGCGAGGGCCGGGAAGAGCCGGGCGGGCGCGGAGAAGAGCTGAGTCACGCGGCTCCCCCCTTCCCGCAGCCGGGGCAAGCGTTTGCCGGAAGAAAACAATTCGGCGACAGCGGAGCAACCCCAAAGTCTGTTTTTGCGTTTAGGCAAATGTATTAAATATCCCAAGGCGCCTCGGCTGCAAAGTCYGAGGATAAAACTGATGCACGTTTTCCCGCAGCCCGGGGAGCGGATCGCACCAAGTTAGTTCCCGTAAACGAACGCAAACCTGCCATTAACTAGCTCCTGCCCTGTATTTCGCGAACCTGCTTCATTTTTCTTACCCGTTTGGTAACCAGCTAAGCCGAGTCTATCTGATTCCTGGCCCGGTGTGCCCTGCGGTCGGCAGAGCAGGCCGACGGCAAACAGGTTCTCTGTGCAGAGCGTGGAATAAAAATCGGCTCTATGTAACGCGTAAAACCAGCTAATCTGCAAATATTACAAACGATGGCGGACAAGATGGGATTATTCAGCGTATTCGTTGCTCGGGCTTTTCTACGCGCTAGCTGCTCACAYGCAGGAAAACACGCTCTCACGCTGCTCCTGCGGCGTGAGAACCCGATTAAGCTAATAAACAAGGACAATTCCTCTCTGAATGCTCCCAAGTTTGACTTTCACCATTTACAGTAACGCTTCGACTCCACATAATCAGACTGTTCCGTTTAAATATAGACCCTCRCTCTGTAACGCCGCTACCTCTTCAAAACACGTAACTTCTTGCATGCATGGCCTCAAGAACTTCCGATTGTTTCGGCATCTCATTCGCAATTTATTYGGCATCACCGAGATCAGCGTCGTACGGATCACAGCGACTCTGTAAAATAWAAATAAGACGCAGCAGCGCTACTCCGCAGACTGTTCCTAGGCCACTGCTCCTACCCTGCAAGATGCATCAGCAGCTTTCGAACACCGTCTTGCATTTTGCTGCATATATTGGTATGCAGCACGTTGAATATTCAAAGTCCCATTAAAACCAGTGGTGCAAATACCACAGCTGTTCTGTGGCACTGAACAGGTTTATGCAGATTCGAGACTTCCCGTTTCAAACGGGGTTGAACACGAGATCTGCAGAATCGGAGCTGACGGCACAAATACCCCGTTTCCGATGCAGCGGCTGAAAGGGGCTGCAATAGGCCYGCAAACGGGTGAAACGGGTGCAAAGTCTTTGCACGTAAAATTCATCAGGAAGCTTCAAGGTGTTGATTTGGAAGGATGTAAACAGGAACGGTGCCTGCTCAGTGGGTTTGTTTAAATATTTAGGCTTTTTCAAAAGCCTCAAAAAGCCACATACCTGATACTCAGGTGAGTATGGTCCGTTCTGGGTGTCTCGCTCTACGAAGGCCGTTTGACCTCTCCGGAGGGATTTCAGCGATTCACCTGCTTGCGGCTGAGGAAGAGGTGGACCAAGCACTGGGACTTCCACCGCATCCAGCCAGGCTTTGCAGCCGGCAGGAATCTCCTTCTGGGAGCCCGAGGCTGATGCCGTAGCGAACCTCCTCCTCCTCCTCCTCCTCCTCCCTCCGAGCACGCCGGGGACCTCGCGGGCCGGGCGCTCACGCTCTTCCCTTTTCCATAGCCTCGCCTTTAGGAGAGTCCCCGTGTCGGTAAATGTTAAACTCGGTCTTCAAAAGGATAAAAATATCCTGACCCAGGAGGAATTACTCCTCTTGCAAACGCGTCTCTCTCTTCCTCTGCAGCAGTTTATCTCAGGGTCTCTCATCTGTGTCATTACCTTTCCCGTTAAAGTTTTAACGGCCTCTTTATGGCTTCATATGATTTAGCACCACGTGTTCAAGCAGGCAAACGCAGCGAGCTGACCAGGCAAACAGAGTCCTAAGTAACAACCACAAAAATACGCGGGCATTTTTCCTACTTTACCAGAAATAATCACATTCCCGCTGATGGAAAAATGCGAAGGAAGGAAGGTTTCCTGTTCCCTAGACAAAGACGAGGGCAACACAGACACAAGATCCGCACTCGCTTGCTTCCTTGCTTAAGGCATGGTCGTGGCTTTTTCTTGTATAGATGTTACAAAGCAGGAGGGCAAAAGAGAAAAGCGAGAGAGAAAATCCCCATTTGCTGTGCTATCTTCCAGAAGTTTTGGTTTACCACGTGTTTTTATCCGTTTTTTTAACTAGGCAATAATTTGTGTTTTTAACTGGGGAATAAATCCAATTCTTTTATCAGCAGCTACATTCCTCAATATAACCTCCCCTTAACCCAGAGCTTCAAACACAGGTAAATATAATATCCAGCTTTCGGAAGGAAAGAACAACCACCGAGCTTTCCGCTTCCTAAAAAAAAAAGATAAGACATTCAGGCTGATAACCCATGTGCCAAACCTCCGACCGCCGCGACGTGGTCAACCGAAGATGCAGAGTGCAATATCCAGCGCAGCGCAACTTGGAGACATGTAGGTGGAGAGAGGTCCTGCTGGTGGCCGTCATCCTCCCAAAGACAGTTGTTTATGGTGCCCGTCACAACCCATCAACACTGAACATTATCTGCCTACCTTCAAAAATTGTTGTTAACRAAGGCACCAGGGCAAGGTAATGCCACAGCAGATTATCATTTCATAACATCTGTAAATACTAGCACAGATTTATAGTTGGCTTCCTACAGAGCCTGAAATGACAGTCCCCGCCTCGGCTGCAGCATATGGTTTGTAGCATGGTGGCGGTCTGGTAACGACCATTCTATAATTAAGTGAATTAGCATTTTCCATCATAAAGGCACTCAAAAATATTGTGCGCACGTGTGGGTCTGTTGGAGGAGAAATTCCAACATCTCCACTGTTTGAAGCAGACCAGTAAATCTCAGCAGAGAGACCCTTGTGCTTAAGAAGTGCCGTTCGTTTGTCCTATAAAAGTTCTGTCCCCGTTTAGTCGGAACGGGAACTTGAAAAATGAGTACTTTTTGCTGAGGAACACAAACCACAGTCAGTGGAGGCTGCTGGCTGATCCTATTGTCAAAACAGAAGCAGCAGCAAGAAGGCTCAAGATTAAAACTGCTGCTGGTGCATCCCGGGAGAGCAAAAACACTAGTACTAGCAAAACTTGGGTTTTCTTCACTCTTAAGCAGCAGCACACAGAGTTACTTTACAAAGCTTTGGATTATAGGAACATGCAATATCCCATATCGATCCGTGTGGGACCCCAACACGGTTCCCTGTTCGGCATCTTCAGGGGTTGTGCCTGTTTCCTAGCCCCGCTCTCCTCATACTGGAGCGAGTCCAGCGAAGGGGCACAAAGACGATTAAGAGGTTGGAGCATCCGACCTGCGAGGGGAGGCTGAGAGAGCTGGGACCGTTTAGACTGGAGAAGGCTCAGGGGGGATCTCCTCAACGTGCATAAATAACGGATGGGAGGTTGCTAAGGAGACGGATCCAGACTCTTCGCAGAGGTATCCAGTGAAAGGACCAGAGGCAACGGGCACAAATTGAAACACGAGAAATGTCATATAAACTTAAGGAAAAAACATTTTTCCTGTACGGGTGATCTTATCATTGCAACAGGTTGCCCAGAGAGGGAGTGGAGTCTCCGTCCTTGGAGATATTCAAAACCCAAGMGGACACAGTCCTGAGCAACCGGCTCTAGCCGACCCTGCTTTCAGCAGGGCACTTGGACTAGATGATCTCCAGAGGCCAAGTCCAACCCCAGGCTTGCTATGATCCTGCGACATCAACGAGACAAAACGTTCCAGTTTTACTGCCTTACGCCGAAGCAGAGAAATGCCATCAAGTTGTGCACAACTTTGTGCAAATTTGGACAATTTAAAGCCACTAATTAAAATACTGGAGTCCAACAGCACCATAAGGATGGGTCTGTGGAGAGCATCAGCACAGTCCTTTCAAGCTACAAGGAGCCCGAAGTAAAATTACTACTCTGCAGCAACCGAATCCTTCCGTGCTCTCCGTCACGAGGGGAAAGCAGCATGTTGAGAGTCCTGCTTGCAAGAGAAGCACCGTGTTTATCGATCTCAAACCTTCGCCCCTGTCGGGCAGCCCTCGCTGCTGAAGTTAGAAACGGCTTCAGAAGCTGTTCGACACCAGAGTTAACGGTGGGCTCCGGTTATTCAAGCGCTCCGCTTTTAAAGCTCGTTTTATGGAAGCGAGTGACAAGATCCATGTGCTGGGTTTTTACGAATCCCAAGAATCGGGTTTTGTTAGAAATCATCTTTGTAGTGTCAAGCCACTTGAAAAGCTGTTCTAGCTGACAGACAAACTCTGCTCCCCCATTTTAGTTAGTTACAGAGATATTTTATGCCCTCTATATTTACAAGTACAGACTGTGTAACGCTCTTTTGTGCTGACTTTGGTGTTTATTAGGACATACTGCCTTCTGCAACACATTGTGTTTGCTTAAAAACTATGTATTTTATGAAGCATGTAGGAAAACATCCATTAAATTGCACGAAACAGAAGGTATTATTACAGAAAGAATCCTAAACCAGAAATTATTGAACAGAAGAAAATGGCAAGTTGCCTTACATTATTTTGTCTTCCTATACTCCGAACAAAGACCATTTCATCAAACAGTAAAGTCTGAAAAGACTTCCAAACACTTCCAAACAACTAAGTCTGCACCAGGGTGGACGGGCTAGGCGAGACGCAAAGCCAGACTAGCATTGCTCCTGAATGGAAGAAAGCTCAAGCATCTACCACGTATCAGCCCTCAATCCAGGAGCAGGAAAACGAATCATTTCTAACTGGGCACACTAGACCACACGGAGAGGCATTAAATACTGTGGAAGAGGCGATGTGGAAGAGGAGGTGGGTCTGCAAGCAGCCAGGAGAAGGGCGACGGGAAGGAGACTGCACTCTCTTATGGAGCCTGCCGTCCTAGCTAGGCTCAGCATTTGCGCTCCAGGCTTCACTTTGCAAGCGTACGTGACAAAAATCATACTACGTTTTTTCCCCTTTATGGCTAGAAAGAAAAGGCGGCTGTGTTTCTAGTCCTTCCCAAGCGTATGAATATTAAAACCGACTCATTCATCCCACCTACGCCTTGACTCTGTGAAGTTAACTGTTTCCAAGCTAAAACAATGATTAAARTTAACATTCATGTGGATATGAAGCTATCCCATGCCTTTCCCTCTACGCCAGATCTCCTTTCCCAAAGGCTTACACCTTTTACACCTAGCTGCATCCCCCAAATTAGATGATACCTATGAAGCTGAGCATTCATATATGAGTGCATCCAGAAGCGCAAGAGGCACAGGAAACCGCTCAGGTGTTGAGATATGGACATGCTTGTACTTTCCACGGCACAGATTTGCACAGATTTAATCTAAAGGAGGTAAAATGCACAGCAACGAATCAGAAAATAATAAAATACATCATATGAGCAAATATTCCTGGCATTACTAAACCAATCAAAACTGCTAATCCTATTACAAAACAGCGAGTTCAGCTGTACCTTCAACAGGTCTTTGCCACAAAAACCAAAGGAAGATTACACCTTTCCTGCATTTATCCGCTATTAAATAACTCACATTTTCACATCTATAGCTGCACCCATATATTCCTGCAACCTAGAATTCGTGCGTTGCATTGAAGACATGGGGCTTTGAAGAAATCTGACCCAGACGTACAGAAGCACGCACGAGGAGGCTGAGAAGGCAAGTTTCTGAATTCTTAGAACGATACATTAAAGCACAGGTTTGGAGGGCAGGTTGCTGCCCACAAGCACCATCAAGAGTTTATTTATTTACATTTTCTTTACCCTCACTATACGGGTCATCCCCGACTTTGTCATTTACGTAAGGAAAGTTTAAATCTTTTGCTCTGCGTTCACATCTTTGTGACTGCCAAGACAATCGCCAATTAATCTCGCGACTGACAACCGTACCTGCTTTACAAGTTACAGGATTCTGTGCGTTTTTAATCGGCATAAAATCCCTGACATAAAACCCAGGAGCTTCCTGTACGGAAAAGCTCTCCGGGGTGAAGAGTTCAGCGGGAAGCTCAGAGAGCCGACTCCGACGAAGGCGTCTGCAGAGACGTTCTCCAAACACAGAGGCAGAAAAGGCGAGAGGGGGCATTTGCACAAGTGCGACGATAAAATCAGGGAGCCCCTCCGGCTCTAGGGGCAGTGGAAGTTTATTACCTGACTTGACGCAGACTTTCACGTCTTAGCAAAGCGTAGGTGCGTTCGGATAACGGGGAGGAGCTGCATTTGGGGGAAGACGAGCATAACTCAGTTGACGGGTTACAAAACCCGGGAGGCAGCTGCACCCAACGTGAGGAGCGAACAGCTCCCGCAACACTGCAGCTGCATCCCGGGGCACCTGGCTTTGCACAGCGCCCGAATAGGTGAGATCACGATTGACTTACATCCGTGCTTCCATTCCAACTCATGAACAAACGTCGCTTTATTGCGAGCATCCAAAATCTAAATTGGGCTGCGGAGTCCTGAATAAACATCATGGTTATAACAGAATTCCAGCTCCCGCAGAGAGGATCCAAGATGATTAAAAAAGGGGCTTGGGGGCTGCCTGTAAACATGGCACACGTGGCGCCCAGACGTGCTTCCCGGCACCGCATCTCAGACCTTAAGGTACTAAGGAATGTCCAACTGCTCTTAAAAATGCTAAATTAGCACTGGTGACATCGCTGAGGACCGAAACGAGACTGCAAAACTCTTTTCACTTCAGGCAAAGAACCAGATGGTAACAAGTTGCAGCTAGTACAATCTGTTTTGGGTTTACATCAGCCACCTAGAAGTCGAGGTCTCCGTACACCCAGGTCCTGAGAATCCAGCTCCGTTGCACTTTTATTGTCTATGGATGTAACTCGACATTGCTGTAACGGGTTACTAAACACAGCTGTCAGTAACCGCAACAGCGTTATAAGGCCTCAGTAGACGCCACTGGGTCCTCTGCTAACAGGATGCTCGATCATTTTAGCCTAAAACGTGGCTGCGGGCACGAAGCGCTGCCCTGCCTTGCGCACGGTGTTTTTAATGGGACCTAAAGCTCCCGCTGAACACCAAAGAAATCGCTGCGGATTCACCCCAGAGCTGCCAGCTGGTGCTCACAACCCGCAGTCCCGGCCTCGGAGAATCCCTCGGCGCACACAGCAGAGCCCACGCTTCTAAAGYGAAGGCAGAGAAAGCCGAGAGTCTTTTTGGAACGGCATTTCTAAACCCTTCCCCTCTCGGGTGGCTTCCTCACGTGTGCCAGAACCCGCCGCACATGTTCCCCGGATCCTCCAAAACACTCCTGGCTCTCAGGGAGGAACGTGAAATCGTCTCTCCTGGTCTTCCAGGCTTTTGCACGCTGCCTCCTACCTTCCCCTCCCTCTCGCGGCACAACTGGAAGAGCCGCTCTTGATTGCTCGCTGGACACAGGGAAGCATTTTCCTGTTGTCTCCTTCCAAGTCCCAGGCCAGTTGCTTTGGAAGAGCTCTGCTTTCTCATTACCCCTGTCTGAAGACACGGCTACGCAATAAATTACTGCAGCATAAAGCCGGGGGGGGGGRGGGGGGGCAGATTTACGGTGCCTCAGCTGCTTTGTGTTAACTGCCTGTGGGGATGCTCTTTGCTTGCACTACTTGCATCGAACTCTCTCTGGTTCCTATCGTGGGACAGGAGTGGCCAAACCAGCAGCTTCCCCGCAGCAGCTCGCATGCTGTACATCCATGCCCTACCTCGTCTCCCGATAACTTGCTCAGGTAGCCACGCCAAGAGAAAACCTCGCTGCTCCTTTTCACCGGACGCTGGGAAAACGAATGGTCTCAAAGCAGCCCGTTCTCTGCATCTTCTCAAGCCTGCAGCTCAAGAAAGGAAGCCAGAGAGAGACGCCAGCCCTTTCCCAGTTCGTTCTGGGGGCCCTTTAGCGCAAAGAACAACAAAAACATGAAACTTTCTGTGTTCGGGGCCACATCTGGCCATAACGTTACTGCAGCAACATGTGCTGTGCATTCACAAAGGCCGGCGGAGCTCAACGCATTCCAGAGAGCGGCGGGATGATTTCAAGGCCATGGAATTTGGGAAGGCCGAGGGAAGCAGAAGCGCCGGCTCTCGCTGCGGGCCRGGGGGTGTGGAACAGTCGCTCATCGCTGCCGAGTTCCTCTAGTTTCGCTGCAGAAACTAATTCGGGAGGGCAGCGCAACGCCCAGGGCTGGTCACTAGGAGAGATTCGAGAGGAAGCTGAACAGCGAGCCTATCTCATTTGGGCTGTGTTAAATGGAAAACGTAGAAGAACAAGTGAAAAAGACACCAAGCAACAGGGCTGCACAAATCAGCCATTTCTGGTTATTCAAATAAAGTCAAAGGAAAGCCAACTGCATAGGCACAACGTACATTTACCCCTGACATTTCTCCCCCACAAGAGATACTAAATATCTCATACTTTCACAACGCTGCCGCTGCAAGCTCCTCACTTTAAGAAACTAGCGGGCAGCTCTGATCCTCGAGCGGAGGAATGCTGAGGTACTTAGGAGATAAATCAAAACCGAGAGGGCGATCTCTTTGCTGAGCACCTGGCTGATAATCAGCACTCAGAGCAATTCGTGGCTACCAAAGTCAAACGCGAGTTACACATGTTCTACTGCTTTGGTAAAACGGGTTTTAGATCTTAAGCGATATCTGAAGCCCCAAAATATAAGCACATATTTGCATTTACTACTGTCCAGCCAGTGGCTCCTACCTTGAAAACATTCAGTTTTAAGAAAATTCCTTCAGGCATGGTTCTGGGGGAGAAAACGTCAACCCCAAAAGCAGATGCTAGTTCGAATGAAGCRGTATCTTCCTAAGCTTTTCAATTACTGTATCACAACCGGAACGCACACCCCCGCGCTGCACACACACACGCAYGTGTCAGGCACCACTGCGCACAAACGCAAAGCCGACCTCTGCTCAGCGCTCAATAACCGCCCCGGCGTACGGTGTTAAGATGCATAAAGAGCCGTTTGTGAAACGTGATATTGCTGTTGGAGAAATCGGTGGTAAACCATTGATCAGAACGTCAGCGTCAGCTCTGGTCTCTTCATCTCAAAAGGGAAACAGGGGGATTTAATGGCTCTAACAAACAGATGAAAAGAACAATTACAGCAGGGAAAATCTTTCACGCGATGAGAGATTTAAAAAGATTTTGACTGTTTACCTAAAAGAAAACAAGTAAATGAAGTCATGACAAAATACAAGTGGTCTGGAGCTAGCAAACTTCCACTCACGTTGTTTGGTGACACGAGCACAAGGAGACATGCAATGAAACCCCCAGGAGACGGAGAGATGCAAYGAAAAGGTAATATTTCCATCCAACACCCTGCTGAGCTGGGGAACTCGCTATCATAATATAATACTCAAATTCAGCATTTGACGGGTGTCAAAGTGAGATATAGGCAGAAATATTCAGAATTATTGTGTCACGACTCCCCAAAAGTTTACCCAAGCCTCTAAATAACTCAGGCTTAAGTAAAAACTGTCTCTGGGGACTGGTTACCCCACAACTGCCTATTTCAAGAGTCCTGACCGCCTTTGAAGCCTCACTGAAGCCTCACAACAGAGCCCTGCAGTCAGGCGCCAAGTGTAGGCGTTTCCGTTTCGAGTCTTCACCGTCGGTTCCACCTGCAGAAGAGAGGGTCAACCGATGGGACCCYGCAACAGCGAATTTACCCGGTCCGAGGCGAGGAAGTGCTACGAATGACCAGAAACCCCTCCTTTTGCTGTTTCACTACATGATCCAAGCTTTGCAGGCATCACTTAGCAAGGACTGCCCAGACCTCACACAAATCAATCAAGACACCTCGCTCCCCTGCCGTACCTAGAGAGTGAGTGACGCTTCGCCTGCACCCTGGGCCTGGATTATAACTCTGGATCTTGCTTTTGCTTCCTCTCACCAAGTGTGTAGGAGCCGGCCCCTTGGCATCAGGGGCCAAACATCCTCCCCGGGAGCCCTCGGGGTCCCTCGGCTGACTCRGAGGACGCAAGGTCGAGCCGCTCCTCCAGCGACGTCAGAGCGACACAAGCTGACGCTCATTTCCAAGACGATAAGAGCCAGCAGAACAGGAAACCAACGTTTTCCTGGCTGGCTAGAGCGGTAATTTGGCACGGATCCCACTGTCTACGTATGCACTGACTCAACAGGAAAATATTAAGGGAAGAAGAAAACCTCAATGAGAATTTTTATGAGATTGTCTAGAACGTTCCCTTTCTTCCCCTCTTATCTGCCACATGATTAGCTCCCCTCGGCTCACCAGGTTTCCCAGGAATGAATTTCTTGGTCCATGACACAAGCCAGACGACGCATTACGGCTTTCTCCGCAGCCCTGCTGCGTTCTCCTCCTTTCCACGTGATGCTCGGTCTTCAAAACGGAGCCTTCGTTACCAGCCACCGTGCAGCGGAAGTGCAAGAAATYGCTCAGAGACCGCCGAGCAACGCCTGCAAGCTACTGGCGATCCCAAATAGATACTTCGGCTTCTAATCTCCCACTCCATCAAGGATGAGCATTTGCACGTTTTCAAGCATGACCACGGGTTTCCAGTTTTCCCACTAAGTGCCGCCAGACATGCACCGCTATGGAAGTTTTATCTATAATGTATAATATTGAGATGAAGTGTTCCTTCCATGACCTTATTGGTTTTCACACATCTCTCAGTCAGAAAGGTCAGCCRTAGTTTAATATTTCATCCAAATTGAAGAGGCTGGCAGGAAGACTAGGAAGCACGCTSTCCCCCAGCGCGACGAGACGCCTGAAGCTCTTATCACCACCTTCCCGTGRCGTGAGGCCATTTCCAAGCAATCCCCGGCTCACCTCCCTGCCGACCCGCTTAACTCCTGCATCTTGTTCAGAACATAACTGTGCTTCTTAATATCCGACCTGCTCACATCTTCCTAGATTACTCCATTTACTCGAACAAGTATAAATTAAACACGAGCGAGCTAAACCACGAGGCTTTCCTCTGTCTTAATACTTACGCCTTAATACTTTTACCCATCCCACTCTCCCTGATCCCATCTTTCTTCTTCCGTCTCCTTCAGTGCCCCCATTACCTGTCTCTTTTGCCCCTTCCTTTTTTAAGATAAGCTTCTCCACTCTCACGTTAGCCCTGCAGAACCCTTGTCTAATAAAAACTACAAAAAACCAATTTATTCCCCATATCTRTTAAACGCTATTTCTCCCATCCTTATTATAACTTCTATTTATCTCCTCTTCTCTATTTTTTCCTTATCAGTCTTTTGTCTCGTTTCTTTTATTAGCATTCATTTTTGTAATTCCTTTTACTGCCCCACTTCTAGGAAGAATRACAGAATTCTGCCAGAACTCCTGCACAAAACGCTCGAGATGGAAAATCCCTAACGGAAGGGACACAAGACACTATTGTTTTTAAAGTTGGTGCTAGTACAAGCGTTTCATTAAAGAATCAACAATGAACTAACGGCTAATAAACCTGAGCGGCACCGATGAGTCACTGCAGGGCTCGAGCTGCACGAGACGACATCCATTACTCAAGTTTTATATACCGGCCACYGAGCGCGCGGATACAGCAAATTTGAGCAGCGAAGCCGAGAATCGGCCCAGGTTAAATAAAGAAAAAGCGGGGAGGCCGGGAAAGCTCTGCTCCAACGCCCGCTCTTACCTGTGAAAGCCCAGGGGACGCCGCATGTCCCGGTGGCGTGGCAGCAAGGTTTGGGTGTCCCTTGTTTATGTCATGTGCAGAGTAAGGGGACGGGGCAGGAGGACCCGGCTGTCTTGCTACTTGTGTTACCTGTGTGGAGATAAACTGTTAGTAAAACACAGTATTAGTAATCCAGTCTGTAGAGCCGTGACCTTCCTTTTAACAACGAAGCTAGCGCCGTCTTTTTTTTTTTTAAGCRCAACGCCGCAGAAGTTAGTTACTCTGCGGCTCAGGAAACCGGGGAAGGTTCAGAGAAGAAGAGCATCGATTCGCGTCGCTGATGGAGACGTGCAGGAACCGCGCGAGCTTTGCCGATGTGGCTTTGCGTTGCAATAGCCCTTCGTTTTCAGGCTCGGGACCTTCTCCTCTCTCAGTTATAAGCCATATCAAATACTATGGTGATTTTGCAAAGGGATGCACAGATTCCCAGGGACCCAAGCAGACAAAGTGAGGGGAAAATTTGTATCCTGCCCTCCAAAAAGAACTAGAGGCTTGCACGGAGGGTTTCTCATCTGAAGGGCTTGCCATCAGTAAAGAATGAAACGCCAAAGCAATTCTTGCACAAATTTATCTACTTCCTCAGCTTCTAGGAAAAATACTAATCAAAACACATTAAGCAAAATATTGTAAAACACGCCCATGGCACATATGCTTGCTTCCACTGTAGCATCGTTATGATGCAAGTGTTTAATATGCAGATTCCACAGTCATTATAATAAGAAAGGGTAAATCAAAGGGGGGGAAAAATATATATATAC
Organism: Apteryx rowi; assembly: GCF_003343035.1. Lineage (NCBI taxonomy): Eukaryota > Metazoa > Chordata > Aves > Apterygiformes > Apterygidae > Apteryx > Apteryx rowi. The sequence continues at coordinate 1,198,835 of NW_020448963.1, forward strand.
ACACACACAACGCTTAGAAAGGGACACCACCACTGCGCAGGTAATTATACGTGTATCTCGCACTCATCCAGCCAGCAGAAGGCATACCGGAAACGGAGCCAGAGGCAAGTTCCCAGCTCTTGATCTCTAAAGGAATATTAGCGCCGATCTCCAAGAGAGTATGAGAAATGCAAGTCCCAAAGTTTATGACCAAACGCTCTTCCAAGACATTTCACTGTACTCCAAGCGCGGACGCCTTTCGTTACGTCACCTCACTGGTGGGTAAAATAAGAGAAAATCCTCCCTTGCCCCCGTCACTTCTTCTCTTCCCCAGGGAGGAATCACCTCTTGCTCTTTGGCTGATCTGGATCGGCAGGTGCGTGTGCGCACGGCCGCAGTCAACCGAATCGAAACCAGCGGTAGAGACTAGCACAAAGTACGTACACTAGTCCCCGTAAAAGCAGAGCCTCCCAAAACGCTCTGAGCACCGAAGAGCCGCGCACACCCAGTCCTTCGTGCTCCATCAAAGCTGATGGTGAAGAACGAGCCGCGCAACCGACGTTTTACAAGTGCAACGAAGGCACCAATAAATAATATCCTAGGATAGCGTCAGCATTCAACAGCGCTCCTCGGAAATTAAAACAGCTGCACGCAAATAACTATGGTCAGAGATTAAAGACTGCAAGGAATTGCTCTCCTGAACTGGGTGGGAAACTTGGGAGCCAAACCAAAAGCAGAGCTGTGCAGCTGCGTGAATGATGGTCCATGAAACACATTGGCTGCTGCTGAGTTACACAAGGAACCGAAGGGTTGTGGAGATGGGTCTAAACCTCCAAAAACTTGCTTGAAAGCTTGGTTAATGAAACAAGCATAAAATCACGCCATCTTGATATCTTGACAAGTAACTTGGACAACATCCGAGTGGAGTCCACCACTGACCTGGTGGGGCTTCCTACCATTAACCTCACAAGATTTTGCTCGGGGGACACACAAAGATGATCAGCCCTTATGAAGCTACGCGTTCTCAGTCTTCCCAGCAGACCACAAGCATAAGAACGGAGACGGGCTCTTCTCTTTCACGTAAGAGAGCACAAACGGAAGACTGTCTTTCCCCTCGTCTCCAGGAAGGCTTCCAGAGGAACGTGTAGCATTCCCTTACTCTTCCTGCTCGGGATATTGCCATGAATAATTCAGTCTTCTACAAACCTTYTGACTGATCGGTGGTTATCGCCTATCCGAGAAGGTGCCAGCTTATGTAGGTGTAAGGGTAGGTTATAGATTTGAACGTAGACAAGTGATAAAGAAAGAGGAACTTGCTAAATTACTGTGCTTGTTCCATAATAAAAAACGAACACGGGAGAGACTCTCAGAGCTCGTTACATCTGTTCTGGGGCGCTTGGCCCCAAAGGCCAGGGCTTTGGTTTTCTGTTTATCAAATGGGATCCTGCAGCACACAGAACAGGTCTGAGATTATTAAGTAAGCAAATACACTTTCTAAATCCAGAAATGAAATTATGCTCCTAAACAGTGGATATATGAAATTAAAAATATTAACGTGCTAGGGCACCCCTTCTCTTTCCTTGACTGAGCAGCAAGAAGCTGTAACTTTTTGCCTTTAGATGCTTCAGTCCTGTTTTTTAAAGCAAATACTGCAAGCTTCAGGTAGGAATTTCTTCCTTTTCCCCTGTTTGCAACTTTTGTTCTTAATTTTTTTTGCAAGTCTTGGATTATTCCCTCCCCCACACAGAGGTAAATTCAGATACACAGTCGTGCCAATGAAATATTGAGGTAAGGTCACAGCTGATGGGTCATGCCACATACAAGCAACCCCAGCTTACAGGGACTGTTTATCAGAACAACTACTCTTTTCCTCAACAAAGCAGGAAAAAGGTTCCGACTTGGACACGAGCCCTTTCCTTCCCGCATTCAGTTCACGCGCTTGGGCCGGTGCAAACTGCTTCCAAGAAGCACTTAGGGCCCCGGAGGAACGGAGCATCCTCCTCGCACACTTCGCAGCCTCCGGGCAGGAGACCGCGGCGGCCTCCTGACCCAGATCTCGAGTTTAAGCGCACGGGGGCCAGAGCGGCTAATCCTCTGTAATCGCTTTTCTACAGGATGCTCTTCATTGCGGCAACATCCCTCTAAAGGACACAAAGGCAAAGCACAGCACCTCTGCTGGGTGCGAAGTTACTGGGGGGCTGCCCACGGTCCCCTGTTGCAGAAAAGCTTTTTTCAAGGGCTTTTGGGGTTTTTTTCAGACGTAGCAAGGTGGAGCGTTGCCGCATTGCCTTCCATCTACGGGGAGCTCAAGGGACTCTCACAACTGAAAACGTTGGAGAAGTGGGTCCTTCAGCATCTCCGTTTCCCATCGCCGCTTTAGTTCCCATCGTTAGCTATCGCTGCGTTGGGCAACTTGACACAACTGCACTATCTGCTCAAAAGAGACAWGGAAGATCTGAATTAACCCCGACTATTTAAACTAGCCCTGTCTCGAGTTATGCTGCAGAAACTGCATTCAAGGTTGCACCCAAATGACCTGCACTTGTCTCCGCGCTTTTAGGTACAACAAATTAACACATACTTCTACTCAGGTTGCATCCAGAAGTCAATGTTGTTGTTATACTTAAAAAAAGAAAAAAAGAAAAAAATACTTCTGGTCCAAGTTTCAGCGCTTCAGATYGCAACCTGTTGTTAGGGCAGTTACGAACCTCCGCCACAATCTGCCAGAAAAGGTTATTTGCATGAGAACTGGATGTGCATTAACACCGTTAGTTATCTTATCTGATTCTCGACTCGTGCCTCATGCCGAATCGGAAGAGCACATCTGCTTCTGATCATCAGGCCACACTCGTTTCGTTTGCAGCAGGCCTCGGCCCCAGCAGCCGGGGTGCAAGCACGCACGATGGCCCGCTACGCTGAAGGTCACCTTCGCTGCGGTTCCGGCATTTGCCTTACAAATCAGCTGCCTTCCCCCAAACTCCAAGTCAAAAAGCTTCTCTGGATATGGAAATATTTTACCATAGAAACTGGTTTCTCCTTTCCAGACTCCACAGGTTTTGGATGTGACAGCAGACGTAGAAATAAATGCCTTCAATAATTTCTTGAAGTATAGAGAATTAGTAAGCGCTGCACAGAAAGCTGCTTACAGAAGGAAACCCTAAATCTTTATGTCCAAAAGTAGCTCTTCTGATATGCCATTTTCCATCATTGATGGGGGAAAACTATYACAAGACTAAGATTATTTCATTGAAACAGACTATTCCTGAGCATGATTTGCTTTAAAATAATTCTACTACAGGATTTATTTCAAAAGACAACTACTAAATATCAGTATTTTCCATAGAATACTACGTAAGGTAAACGAAGATGATCTATCCGCAAGTTAGGTGGTTTTGTTTTTAATGCACGTACAGTTTCACTGAGAAGTGGCTTCTACCAAAGTTCTGCTGTGAATTTTGTGCCTCTCCAAGAGCTCGGACACATTTGGGTTCACCTGACAAGCCACGCTTGCCTGCCTGCTCCTCACCTGCCATCTCTGCTCTATGGGAAAACAAATTTCTCACATTTTGGGTTGGGGGAGATCATAGTGAGAGCCCCAAGATTTTCCATTCCCATTTTTTGGCAATCAGTTTTAGTTCTGGAAAAAAACGAACTCACGAGCGTGTGACCGAGGTCCTCATAATACCCGTGAAAAGGCACGGAGAGGATAACTGAGCTATTCTTCATTTTTATTTAACTAAAAAGAGCCGTTTTGGCTGGGAGTCACCACTATCTTGCACGACTCTTCCTTCCCGCCCCCGTGCACAACGTGCTATAACCTCCCAGGAAAACACCGCAGACCTCTTCCTAAGCCAGCAGTCCTCCATCAAAATAGACATTTCGAAAGCCGTGATGTGTCCTCCGTGTGGAAACCCACAGAAGATGACCGAGCAAATAAAATACGGACGTGAAAAAGCAGTCCCAGGGCGGAGGGGGTGATGCTCCCGCACCTTCGTAGCACGCGATTTTCTGAACAGCTAGATAAACTAATATATAAAACGAATCATAAATAAAAGTAAGACGTATTTGTTGCAAGCCCAGACCTCAAATACACGGCACCGTTGCTTGTGTACTTACTGCAGAGACCTGTGATGAATGAGTTTGTCATGTACCACTGATCGCGGGCTGCCTCCATCCTAATTCATCTTCTCTAGGACTCGCTCTAAAACTGCAGCTTGCCAAGGGCTTCAGAGAGAAGCTGGAAAGGAGCCTCGCTGAGAAGTCTCCCCCCTTTCCCTAAAATGCCAAGTTTCCCTTCAAACTCGTGTTTTCTTAAAGCCTCGAACAGGGATACTCCCAGTCCTGGCTTCTATTCTTGTAACATATCAAAGAGTGATATTTTTCCACACTGAAAAGCTATTTTAGGTCATTCTTCACAGTTACTGTTACATTTTACATTAATTTAAATTTTTACAGTCATATTTTCCCAGAGGCATCTGAATTATGTCTTTCCAGAGGAAGGAAGATGAAAAAATAACTCTTTTTTTCCCCCAAAAAAAGGCCTTCTAATATTCTTAAAGTGGCTTTTAAGTGCTGCATGGGGTATATAYAGAATGATGGCAACTAAACGACTTCTTAGGACTCTCTGTAAATCCCTGTTCTTCGGCGCTTGTTTTACATACGTATACGTACGTGTGCTCCGCACACCGCGGAGCTGTAGCCGATAACCCCTCCGCGCGTTATTCATGCACACAAGGGGAAGGATGCAYAGCAGCTTATGTTTTTCTATAAGCAGCTTATGTTACTGTATAAAATACAGGGAATTTCTCGCATCTACAGCTTTTCTTCCCATTTTCCAAATAATTAAAAGCACAGCTTAAAAGCGCTTTTTTTTGGCATTAAAACTATTTGCGCTATCCCACCAGAAAAGCAAAATATTACTTTCCCAGGGCTGTGCTGATTTAGCAAAGCTTATAAATAAGACTGTGCTTCCAGCTATTACTATTTGGAAAAAAAAGAAAAAAAAAAAGAAAAGCTACGAATAAAAACAAAATGGTATCATATGCTCACAAATAAACACTGCTACATTTCTAGGCTAAATTTCCGCGATAATGAAGCTTTATAAACAAACACGCAGGAGCGGGAGCCAAAAGCACCTATCCTGAACGCTCAGCCTGCCACCAAAACATTTCTTTCGCTCCATGGCTCTAAACTGGGGAGGGTTTAACAAGAAAAACAAACCTCAGATTATTTTTCTGGTAAGAAYTGTGCAGCGACTAATATATTGAATCAAGTGAGACTTTGAGAAGCAGGAGGCAGATGAGGGATGGAGCAAACAGGCTGAAAATAGGCATTTTCACGCAAGCGGAGCCGCGTTCGGAAAACCCACTCTAACATCTGCTAACGGACCCCGCGGTCCCGAGACAGCATTGCAGGCGTTCCCCAGCTTAGCGTTTTGTTGTATCCTCTTATTTGTTCGCGTGCAACAAAAATGGCATTCCTCCAGAATCACGGACAACCGGGGATTTCAGGAGGCCGATCAAGTTAGTTGGGTTTTTGTTTGGTTTGGGGTATTTTCCTTACTCGCGCGGGGAAAGCGGAGCCGGCGGAGCCCCGCGCGGATACTCACAGTGCTGTACACGGCGGAGACGGTCGGCGTGAAGATCCGCTCCTCGAGGGGCTGCTGCACGGGACCGCGGGGCAGCCTGCAACACAGCGAGTTAAGGAAAACASCGTGGAAGGAGGGGTGGCGCGCGGGGCCGACGGCACGTACGGCTCGGGCACGTACGGCGACACTCACGCGGCTTCGGGGAGATACTGCGGGAATCCAGGGGAAGAAAAGACTTTACAAAACAAACTCAGATCATCCAGCAGCCAGTTCACTTGCGGAATAAAGCAAATATAGGGATGCAAGTATTAAAAAATACCCCACTTTTAGCTAACGTTTTGTGGCCCTGGGTGCGGCACACGGCTACTCAACGCCAGGCTCCCACGGCCGCGGGAGCTGGGCTCGAGTTGCCGAAAGCCTTTCCAATCAAAGCCATACTCGGATTTCACCTTTCCGCTGTTTACATTTTATACGTCAAGCCTCTCGGGAAAACTAAAACAGYGCAATTGGTGCCATTGCTTCCGCACACGCCAGCAGTGCAGAACCCACACGTCCGCATTAGGGGGGACGCTGGAGTTTCCCACCATTTACATTCCGCTCTTTTTATTTCTTTCTTGGGAAAAAAAAAAAGGAGCTCACGAGAACATTTTCCAAATTTTCTTCAGCTGAAAAGAAAAACACCCAATCCCACAGGTAAATTAAATTTTCAGTCCCAGCTGCTAGGCTCAGTCTTGCAAGAGCCCTCCCTTTCCGCTGCGGGTTTTGACTCCGAAGACGGCGAACCCGAACTGCTCGTCAGCGAGCCGCGYGTCCCCCCTCTGCCTTAAATCGCACAAAACGCTTGATTTTAAGGTTGAAATAACTGCGCTCAGCCAACGGCTTGCGGCGCCCCGTGGCCCAATCGCTCCCTCCCAGGCATCGCTCGCCAGCGAGAGCCGGGTTTTAGCAGGGTTCGTCCCCGGGGAGGCGAGCGGATCCCGTCGATCTCCGCGGGAGCTGCGCCTGTACCGGGGGATCAGCCGAGCCCCGCTGAGCATGGACGGCTTCAACGTTGAAACCGCAAGCTTCGAGCGGAGAAGTTATTATATACTGGAAGTTATTATTTATGCGGCATCGCAGAAGTACGTAATGTTTACGGGCGTTAACAGCAGAATGACAAGTAAAATCCCRGCTCTGGGGAAGCTACGGGGCGTTTTGAACTGCTGCCCTTCCGCCACATCCGAGATGTCTCACCTCGAGGCAGTGCTGACCCCCAGCCRAAGTAAGCCATTCTTCCAAAGCTATCGCTCCCAAGTTTGGGAAAACTGGTTTGTCCTCAAGGAGGCTGGGATTTATTTTCTTGTTTTAGAACTTAGATAAGCTGGGAGAAAACCATCTTCTCTGAGCAGAGGAACCCCTCTTCTTCCACCCTCTGAGGAACGAGCAGCTCAGATGAACTTTCAGAGTTTGGGGTTTCCATTTAAGATCACTTCTGGAAAGCGATAATTCGCATCAGATTAGAAAGAAACCCCGTAAGTCCTTTGGGCTAAAAGACTCAACCTGCACGCGAGACCGAGAGGGACAAAAATGCTTTAAATGTCAGCAAACCTTAAGGAGATACGAATGCTGCCCTCCCGCTTCCCCCCATCAGATGCGGGAGGTTTAAGGGTTAAAAAGTATAACGCAGGCTGGCTCCACGGCAGAGCTCAGTTAGCTACAGCGCGAAGAAAACAGGGATATGCTGAATAATCCAGGCATCTCTTTCATGTTGCTATTCCGGCATGGTTAGATCCAATTCAGGAGGATCCTGCACCTTCCCACCTCCTCCTCCTCCTCCAAAACCCTTGTCACCCACTGCCACCCTCTTTGGCTGCACTGAGTCAACTACTCGTGCAGATCTCTGAGATGATCCATTTCCAAAAAAAAATGCAAAAAATTGGGGGAGGAAGGGTTGAAAAACAGAACTAAACCCAAACCTCAAGCCCTTTTCCCAGCTCCTTCCAGCAACGCAGGGAGGAAAGATGGGGTGGGCGATGAAGCAGAAGAGCAGGAAGAAGCGGATGCGAAAGGGAACCTCTTGGATCAGATCTGCAGCTGGCGGGTCGGTAAGGCGGAAACTACAGGCTCTGCTTCTTGGGCTTCAGTCGCTCTTAATGACCCTCTGCAGCTTCCCATCCTCCATCAGCAYCCAGCCAAAAATCAGAAGCAGAGGCGGGAGGACGACAGCCAGCAGTTAATCCTAACTCTGGATTCTGCTCATTGCTGTTCAGGGCTCATTAACTCAAGAAATATATATATAAAAAAATCCACATAACTGAGATACTTCTGGCAGATTATTAAAAGCACGCTCAGGTGCAACGGGAGATCCACCTAGTCCCCATCTGGCTGCAACAGTGATTGCAAGCTGGGGAATTTCGGGAACTATTAAAGACCCAGCAGGAGAAGGAAGGCAGACAGAGGAACATTTGCAAGCAAAACAAAATTTTTCTAAAACCCAAAAGCTGCCGTAAAAGGAGGATGCTCTATCTTAACTAGACAGGCATAACCACACTCTGAGGACTGTGAGAAGAKGAGACTTCTCTTTAAGGCAACCCCCCCCCCMAAAAAAAAMCCCAAACCAGAACTGCCTGTCAGCTGGAGTATTCGGAGGCACTGAGAAACGCAGAGGCCTTAAATAACAGTCAGGAGGAATTTCTTGCGGGAATTYCCCCCTTGTGCAACGTCTGCCTTTTTGCCCCAACAACGCCACAAAACCGAAACGCTGCAAGATTTTGTGCACTTTTAGATTTAGGCCACGGAGAACCCGGAAACACGTAGTAAGAGTTAAAACAGGCTCCCATGGCAAGAACGCACACAGGTTTCCCTGCTACGCTGCTGTTTCCGAGACCAAATAGAAAAAACACTGTTGTATGTTCTTCCAGAATGGATTTATTTTCCCTAGAATGTGCTTCTCACCTAAGCTCATTTTCGGCAGCGACCATTTTATCCCTCGCCTGCGCTGATGGCCTTTTTCTTCGATTACAGCCYGCTGTAACAAGCTTCTTTCCAGGCGAACAAAATTACCTGTGAGGAGCAAAGGGCACATACGCAAACCCGTATGCAAAACCGCCCCAGAACTAACGATTTTCACCCTTGCACGGAAACGTAGCAGGTCTTTCCCCAGCTCTCCCGAGGGTCAGACAACCCCTACGTYGGGAGTCACCGACTTCTCTAGTTACTTGCACACAGACCGAGCTGCAGGCAAACGCCGTTACTAAGCTCATTTCTATATTTTACAGCCTAACAGAAAGATTCTCGCCGCAGCACGCGGAGTCGACGCTCGCGACCGAGCTGCCATTCGTCACATGTAAACATTTGGAGTGGATCGCCAAAGGGTTTCTGCGAGCCGCCTTCTGAACCCTCAGTCTTACTTTGTGTGTTAAACAGCAACACGGAATACTCCAAGTTTTTCATTTATGGGTTATTTTAGATTTTTAAGAAAGTTTCGTCTCCCAACTGCGAGCAATTTCATTGCTTATCCCAGATTACGCCCCACTTTAAACGAATCGCCCCATCGTAAAACTTTTCCCGAAATTCATCTTAAGCTTTTTATGTATCCTTAATGTTGGGACCAGCTTTTCATGATCCCAAATGCTTCCTCTCCSTCCTGCCTGCCACGTTACGTCACCCGATCTACGCTCACGCCGAGCCGAACAGGAACAAAACGCCAGTTAAGAGCTTGCAAAAGCAAGGGGCAAACACATCCCAGCGAACCTTGGGGCCTGTCGGAAGCCAGGCTTCCCGAGGCTCCTCCGAAAATTACAGCTCGGAAGTCAAACGCGCCCTTCGAACGCTTACCGAGAAGCACGAGTGCCCCTTCCTCCTCCCAGCACCGCCACCGCTCCTCACGCTGCTCCGATGTCTTCTCCTTTCCCGGCGCGAATTAATCCGGAGGGATTTTCGCTGCCTCCCCTCCAGCTGCTCTTGCATGTGCTCACAGCTACGCGTACGAGCGCGCCGGTGAGCTGCAGGACGGCACACGACACGCCGCTTCTTCCCGACCCAATGCGCCGGAGCTGCGCRGCAGCCCCAACGTTACAAGCGCATACGCTATCCGTACCCAGACCCATCTCCCAATCCTCCACCTCAAGCGCTTTTTTAAGCCGCCCACCTCACAACATACCTCTTACCGCATTTCTTCTTCCTACGTACATCCGTCTTGCACCACGCTTTGCTCCGCGCTCCCCTTCCTAACGTTTGCGGGTAAAACACCGCGTCGCGTTTTTGTACCGGCAAGGCCTCCGCGACCCCCTTAACACCACGGCAAGAACGCGAGACGCCGCTTCCCATCTGGCTAATCATTGACGGCGATAAATTAGAGCAGGCTTTCAGCGCTGCACGAGGCACTCCAGGCGACATCCCCGCGTCACGCAAGGCTTATCCCTCGCCTTTCCGTTTAGTCCGCGGTCCACGCTCGTCAAGCCAACCGGGAACGCTACCGCACAACGGGGAGGTGGAGGAGAGAACAACCCAACTCTTTGCCGCAAACCAACTGCGTTTCCAGCGTCTCATTCATTCCGTAATATTTTCAAATAAAAAAGCAGGAATATTAAGAGCACCAGCTGTAGGCAGCTGCACCAGCTACACCTGCAGACAAGCACCTAATTATCCGGAGCTCATTACTTCCAGGCTCGGTTTTGCATCTCTGAATTAAAAAGGAACGGAGACGGCTCACCAGCGCGTAAATCATCGGCAGCCCTCGCCTCGCCCCGCCGCGTCTCCTTCAGCCCGCGAGCCATCGCGAGTGAGTTATCGGGGCAGCTGTCAGCCAACRCGCCAGATCAGTGCAAACGCGACAAAAACCCCATCAATTATTTTGCCCAATACCAACGCGTTTCTAAGGGCAACCTGATCCGGTTCCTCAGTCTCTGTCTCTTCCACCTGCAGCTGAAGCGCCAACGCAAAGCTCCTGCTTTCAGCTTAGGCCTGGCCAGGTTGTTTTGGGAGGGGAAATTGCATGTAAACCCTGCTAATCCTGCCGGAATTTTTCTTGGAGGGTGGTTTTGGTGGGGATTTTTAGGACGGAGAAGCAGGGCTGCTTTGGGTTGCTCTACGGAGGGGTGCAAATCATGAGCAGCAGCAGAACGACCGAGTATTTGCGCGGTTGCGAGCTTCTCCCATGTGCGTTTTTAACCACGGCATCTCCAAGACATGGGTTTTTCAAAGCCCAAACCGAGCGAGATTAAATCCAGGCTTGGCCTGAGCTGCCAAATACCAGGGGAGAGAATTGCCACAACCCGCCCGGCATCGCGTCTGTGCCAGCTGAGGCAGCAGGTAACGCAAGGCGAAGCGCCAGAAACACAGCCCTGGCACRGACGGCTGCATGCTCGGGCACAGAAAACTTTTCGCTCCCTGCCTGGCTTAAAAATAAGTCTCTATTTGTTTACTAGTCCACTTTTCTCTGCAGAACATCAGGCACTTCCATTTTTTAAATTCATATTTTATTCTTACACTATATGGACTCTTAGCAGCGATGGAAAAAGTCAATAGATTTCATCAAGTCCCTTCAGGTGGAAATTCATGGTATTGCCTCCCCAGAGAGGCAACGGCATCGTGGGGAATATGCCAATGTAGCCTCGAACTTCCATTTAATTTTAGGAGTGTTATTTATGATTGTACGCGTCCGTGTTAATTAAAACTCCCGTTGTGCTGCGGAAAAACTACGCTTAGGAACTTGAAAGAGACCCATTAGTCTCCGAGAGGCCTGTCCTACTCGGCCAYCGCTCCCATCGCTCAGAGTGATTTCTAACAGTCCTCCAGCCCCCATCYCAAATTAAGGCACCTTTGAAGGAGACCAAAAAATTAAGGTAGGAAGGAGGCAGAACGGGGGCTCAGTGACGAGCGCTAGAGCTGGCTGAGCTCTGGAGGTTTTTCCATAAGTTACGAGGAGGGTCACGGATTGCATCGTTGAGGGCCAACAGCCCAAGGGGAGATGCCAGATGAAGGCTGTGCTCCAAAATACGCCAAACCAAGCCGAAGCGGAGCCGCGGCACGCTGGCACGGCGCGCACCCCGCCAGCCTGCAGCACGGCACCAAAAACGACGCCCAACGGCACCAGCCGGGGAAGCTGGGCTCAGGCCATGCAATATTGGGCAATATCTCTTAATATTAAATGAAACTACTGCTGATCTTATCTGCCGGGCGTGTGGGAGTGCGCTGCTCTAATCGCTTATTAAGCCTTCCTCTGCTTTCTGCCCCGTTGGGTACGACGGGTTGGGTGGTGCAGCCCTTTACAGCTGTATATTAAAGGCAAAACCTCGATTTTTGTTCCTTTCTCATCTAAAGAGGATATAAAGCAAGTCATAATTTCCTTTCTTAAAATATGCACAAACTGATAAATACGTGTAGCCATAACAACAGGAATATATCTGTAAGCATCCTACGGTATGAACAGGCACCTCTAGAGATGACTCGGGCAGCTGGATGCTCTCCGAGCTTTTTCTAGCTAGTTCCTAACCCAAAGGGAGGACAGACAAGACTCTGCTCTCCAGGCTCCTTGGGGGGTAAAGGAAGTCAGAGGTAGGATCTACAAGGACTCAAGTGGTATCGAAGCAAAGTTACTGTCATGGACACGTCATCTAACTAGCCCCGGCCTGCAGGCAGAAGGACACGAGGAGACAAGAGGCAGCGGCGCTGCCAGAGGAGGTGGCTCCTGTCCTCTCACCGCCGTTTGCCCCGTGCCGGCACAAGCACGTTCGCAGCTGCTCACTGAACCAGACCAGGCATCTGGTTTGGATTAAAACGAACCTCTTCTTCCACTCCTGCTTCGCCACCCAGCCACACCAACATCGGCACCAGCAGAAAGGAGGCGGCAGCAGGCGGACGGGACCGAGCAGCAGGGAAGGGAGCAAGGCTGCTCGCTCCAGCGGAGAGATGCAACTTGCACCAYAAAATGCTCTTGATGCTCCTGCTACGACTTCCCCAAGTGCATCTGTGCCATACGACATACAAGGATGTATTAACTTTAAACATAACATAGCGACCCTGAAAATTATTACAACTGTAAACCACCACAAAAAATGTGGTTTTTTTCCCCCCACCAGGTATTTCACTCTCAAACCAGAATGCAAGTGGATCTTGTATGAGAAATAATTCTCTTATTAAAAAAAAAAAAAATAGTCGGAGCCTTCAGTAACCGAATGCACAGCCTGACAGCCAGCGAGAGCTTTACAAATCACAAAAGCCTTGGGAGATTCATTCAGACGACGGAAGTTCAGAGGGGCTGGGAAAGGAGGAGCAGGGACACAYGCTAAGGAAAGGAGCTGAAACGCTGCTGCGTTGCGCCATACCCGACGCTCTAACTTTAGGTCGCGAGAGAACTTTATTGAGACGTCACTCGGTGGGAAATGAAGATGCTCTAGGCATCTCCAACGCAGCTCACGCCACACCGCTTTGGTGACGGGGCACCGAACCRGAAGGCATGAGTTTTGTTTCCAGCTGTGCCACTGAGCTGCAAGGCGAGACAGCCAAGATAACAGCGTGGGCTGCAAAATGTTTTCTTCGGGTAGAAGACACCGTCCACCACCTCCACGTGCAGCCCACTGTGGTCCTCTGGAAGGAGCATGACCCATTTTGACCCATCCGCTCCCTCACCTTAGAGCATTAGAAGTGAAAAGACCTCGGTAACATCAAGGTAAYGATCGAAGCTTTAAATATTTTTCCTTCTCAATCACAGAAAGGCCGCCTTTCTCTCATTTACACTCACCACCTTCGAAGGCTGCCCGTGCTAACCGGCAGGCTTGAACAAAACACCAATTAACAATCTGGAAGCTATGAACACCAACGGAAAAAAAAAAAAATCAGAATTGGGTAAGTAATAGGCTTTTTGGTGACCAGAGGCTGTGATTTTTCTCCCCAAATTATTCTTGTAGTTTGGCAGCACCTACCAAATCACCTTCTGCACTCCCAGATGATCCAAACATCTGCACGTTCTGGCAGGAAGACAGCAGGTTTTCTACCCCAGCGCTGGAAACTCAGCAGCTTATGGATTAGCTACTCCGGACACAAATATATCGCAATACCGATTTTGTGGTCCTGACACAAATAAAACCGCCTGTACCRTCAGCCTGCCTACCGGTAACCTCCAGAAACGCTCTAGAGCAAGACTGCAGATRGGAAAACATGCCCCAGCTCACCTTGCTTATCGCTGCCCTTCCCATAGAAAGCGCCGCGCTCGGCCTGTTAAAAACATCTGCTTCTGTTCACGATACGCAAGCTCAGGGTATCAGCCAAGTTTATCACGCGAGCAAGTTAGCGGCTCTTACTATTTTACACGGCTCTTAAAAACGCACGTCCGGCATTACCGCCACACCTGGGACGTGACTGGGTCAGAGTCTGGCGCCAGGCAGAAACGGCCGGGGAGAAGTCCAAGTCCGACGGCCAAATGCAGCAATTCCTTCATTAGTAAATGTTTGGGTGGGCAGGCAGGGGAAAAGAAAGGGATATTTCAAAGGTTCCTGAGCTTATAGTTTCAAAGGTGATTTATTCCCCTCCTTCCAGCTCCACTTGAGTGGCGTTTAGAAGACTTCTGCCAGCACTTTTAACTAAAGGGCCAAACGGAAACCATTCCAGGTTACAGAGCAGTCCTCGCGTCCCTGGGAAAAAGGAAAACCAGAGGCATCGTCCCTGGAGAGCACGGGGCTTCCCTTCAGGGTCAAGTTTCACCCAATTCCCAAAGCAGCCCGGAGCCACGTCTGGCACCTCCCTGCCACAAGGATTAACCCTCATACGCCTGCGGGGACCCAGCTCGGCCCGGTGATTCAACAGCAAACTACTCTGGTTTTGGCTGGGTTAAGTTTTCTGTCCATTCCACGAGGTGATTCCCATCACCGAACCCCAGCACGACCACGACGCCCCACGCAAGGGAGCCAGCACGGACGTGCAGCCCAGGGAAGGCGGAAAGCAGATCCAGCCCTTTCGGCTGCGGCTCGCAGGTAAATCTGTTTAATCCCAACATGAAACTGCAGCCTGCCTGGCTGATCGGATAAACGCGGGGCAGCAAGGCCCAGAAGGTGAAACGCGCAGATTTCCTCATCTCCGCACAGTTTGAAGCGGAGCGCAGCGTTACGTACGTACCCCAAAGCCAGGTATTGAGAGATGGGGAAGCACCACATCCAGCGGAGCGCCTGCCTTCACCCACGGCATCCGAAAGCCCACATTTGGGGACAGAAGCTGCCCCTTTCTCAGCTGAAGGAGAAKGCTCGGTCTCGCTCGGTGGCTCTTCCTCTTCTGCGCTCAAGCAGAGGAACTAGGCACGGCGTGAGGTCCAGCAGCACGCGCACCGCAGGCTTTAACGCTTCCTCATCCCCCCTCTACCTCCGCCAGCCTCCTGCGGCCTGTGTCAGAGCCAGGCCCCAAACCGACTTCCGCGACCTACGCGGGGAGAACCGAAAGAGCGGCAGGCACGTTTGCGCCAGCCGCGGCACTGAGGAGCTCGGCAATCCTCTCGCATCGTGTCCTTTACGCAGGAGAGCGGGGAGGTAAATCTGCAGAAGAAAGCGGGGCAGGACACGGCCGATTCCTGAGGGCACAGAGGCAGAGAAGCCTGTTTAAGAGAGAGAAATAAAAACAGCAAAACTCAGGTGAAAAAAAAAAAAGTTTCTGGGGCCTGAAGGACAACAGTTTATACGTAAAAAATGATCAAGAGGGGCAAAAGCCCTGCGAGGTTCAGCTCCGCAGCACCATCAAAGCGGCGCAGCATACGGGGCAGGAACACGTGCCGGCATCCACGGGGAGTTCAGGGCCCCGGGAGCCAGCCAGCCCGGGATGGGTGCGCAAAACCTGCCACGCACTTACAGGGAAAAAGGAAACAACAAGTGGGGGAAAAAATGACATTTGATCCGAGAGCAGATTTCCCACGGATTCCCTTAAACACAGTTATCTGATTTGAAGTCTTATGGCACCTTAATTAATAATTCATTTGAGCGCCACTAGTTCATTAACCAAGTCAACCTTTCAGGAGAGGTATTACATACCGGCACAAACGTGCCAAATCTTGCCTCTCCCTGCCGGCAGCCAGCTCTGGAGCGGCTCGGGCACCCTCCGGCCACGAGCAGCGTCCCACGCTCAACACGAACCTCAGCCGAGGCCCCGCCGCCATGCTGGTGCCTACAAATACTCCTGGGGTTATTCCAAAGGCGAGTTGCTACCACTGAAACGTGTTTCAGGTCGGCCTGTTCCTTCAGGGACCCTCGGCTGGAGATGCATCTATAAACACCCTACGGGGTGAAACCCAGGTGGCAGCGCAAAGCCGCTTTAATAAGCCATGTATTTGGAAGGTCGCGCTGTGCTGTTCACAAATTCCAGCAGAAGACAAGGATACTCCCRGGTCAAGCTGCATTTCTACGTTATCTGCCCGGCTGCAGGCTGCCGTGCCTAGAAATGGGTAAATTCTCCATTTTCTGGTTTAAGGATGAAGCGCTCCGGGAAAGGAGCCCCCGGTCACCTATGGAGCATCGGGGACGGAGAGCAAGGACAAATCACGGCCAGGTCCAGCTGGGTGCGGGTGAACTCGTGCCATGCTCCCTGGGCCCGACGGCGCCCTCGGCGGGGAGCGTTTTGAGGAACACGATACCAAGCGGAGCGCCGCGCTCTGCTTTACACACGGCGAGCGGTTTTAGCGGACGGGTTGAACAAAAGGCRCCAGTTAGCACTGAAAAAGCAAAAATCAACAGGTGCCTGTCGTCAAAATCCGACGGGGGTTCTCAAACTCAACACACGAGCCACCGCCAGCCGGTACAAGGAGCTGCAGGGCACGTGTCCCTGCAGAGGCAGCCACCTGCAGCGAGCTGAGGACGTCAGAGGAGGGGAGAGGAGGAGATGGCACGCCACTAAACCAAAACTTCCTGGGGATTTTAACACAACGGACTTGGAGACGGAAGGCTGGAGCCCTCCTAAACCAGGAGATCGGTGTCATTTAGCCTTCCCTCCGCGTGGGACTTCGGCTCGGAAGCAGCCGCGCACAGCATCAATGACACCTACCTGTAGCTCTTAACGAGCTTATCGTTGACCTAGGCAGATAACAGGGAAGCGCCTGTATAATCAAACGAGGGGGTGACCAAGGGACACGGCGTCTTTAAATAATCCCCRATGTCAGAGATAAGGGCCTCCTACCCGGACAGCTTCCCCTCTTTTGTATYGCACCGATGATTTCATCCAGACGTCCTTGGAGGAGAAGCAATGCCAGTACCGGAAGATGTCTCCTAGGTCCCTGTCCGCTGTTCGAAAGCTCCTTGCTGAGAAAGCCCCAGCCTGTGCCACTTTGGTGCGTGGAGTTATCTGGCACAGCTCGGGAAAGAAWAATTTAGCCGCGGCTTGCGAAATCRGCTGCRCTCTGTTCTAAATTTATGCAAGATACGGCGTATTATCTCGGATCCCGGGCCCGCGTCTTCGCTAGTCAAGAAGGTCCCTCGAGGCGGGAACCAGTTTTCCTGCAACGAGCGGGCCTGGGATCCGGCGGCACYGCCGGGCAGTTCACCAGCCCTCGGGTATCGCGCGGCGCCCGGGCCCCAGCAGCCTCCTAGCAAAGGCAGCGGGCAGAAAACCCCCCGGTTTGGGACACGCGAGCAGGGGAAGGGCTTCACTAACCCAATCGATCRCCCGTGCACGGATATTTAAGACGCTGTTATGAACCTCCAGGCTACCAGATTTACGGGGAAACGTTACAGCCTTTTTTTCCTTCAGGAACAATTAAAGCATCCCCACGTCACACGGCGGAGATGTCGAGAGAGATGTCGATTTTTAAGGCGATTTTCACGGATGCCTGAAGYGCCGTATTTGGCTTTCAAATAGTTATTGCATCCCTATCCACATAAAGAGCGCTTATTCCATAATCTTCCATAATGCTTTAAGACGAAAAGTGTCCCGCCCTTCCCCTTCCTCCCCAGTCATTTCACCCTCCGTCCTTTCCTATTTTCACAGCAAATAAAAAGCCTGCAACACACTGCGATTTTCCTCACCAAATAACGTTGTTTGACGGCACAAGAACTGAAGACCATTATAACCACTTAGGTTAAAACCATTTGGTTGCATAAGCCGAGCATTTCCGRGGCTGGCTCCTACCTGCGCAGCACAAATCGCGTCCTTATTTTTCAAGTAAGGAAGAGCAATGCTGAACCAGAAAGCAACATAAAGAAAAYACATTTCAAGTACAGCTATGCGACCTGCTACCAGCAAATTAGCTTTTAATTTCCCCAGATAATTCTAAATATATTCCTTGGATATTGTGATAGAAACAGCAACAGCTAGCCAGGAGCACGAGTCAAGTTTTACAYCCAGGTTTGAACAAAGTCCTATGGAGACACTTGCAACATCTGCTTTCGCGGGCAGCCTAGCTAGCAAACCCCTTCAGGGACTGCTTCAGCTCATCAAAACGTACCGTGTCCAAGCTGGCCGAAGCTGTGCACAACTTTTCACGAGCATTCGCTAAAGGGATGACTTGAAAATATAAATCCCATAGAGCAAGAATAACTTGTGGGAAGAACACGCGCATCTTTTGAAGATTTACTTAATTGCAGCCACTTCTGGATGCACCCGAAGCACCCACGTTACCTGCTGATTTCTTACAGGGTTTCTTAGGCACCGGCATTGGGGCAGAGTTTGTTGGAGACGCGGCTTCTCCGATCGCTCAGTTAAAGTGAAATATCAAATACAATGTCTTTTCTCATTTTAAATGCAATCAGAAGCGCATTCATCTTGTCATGTGTTTCTCCAAATTTTGGGAGCATTTTGCCAAGAGAAAATATTTTGCAAGGTCAGCCGTTTCATCAGTAATCCCTATTTTTATCTAACACAGGCTTTCTTCCATTTCGTTCCACGTATTAACCTTCTTCGCCGTATACTGATCACGACCAACAGCTCGTGCCAGGGAAATCCAACTGGAAATCCCCAACAGGATCCCTGGGCCTTAAATTCCCATTCGTTTAATCAAACCTGCTACAGCCTGAAGTACTTGGCTTTGCCTACGTGCAAAGGCTTCTTTTTTTTTTTTTTAAACAACAACAAAAAAAGGACACTTGCATTTGAGCTGACTTATACCAAACTTGCTTAGAGATGCTTCTTAATATATCACGATCAACTGATACAAGGCCCTTTAATCAACTGTAACAGAAAGCATTCACGGAGAAGTCTGCACCAACTGAACTACATTACGTTTTAAAAAAAAAAAAGACAAGAAACCAAAACCCTTTTGCCAGCACAAGCAAAGATTTGCGCAGAGATAAAGAGCAGAAAAAGCTGTTTTCCAAGCAAAGCGGTTACTCACCTAGTTGGGTAAAACGTAGTGTTTATACATTTATGGGAGCTGCCTCCTCCTACACACTACCTTGCAGTACCAGACCCCTACGGCAGCAGGGAAACCACATCGCTCCGTTACCTTAAGGAATATTTTTGTCAGCAGTCGGGTTAGCCGGCGCGGCGGCACCTAAGCTGGAAGACGACGGGTATAAAGACAGGCCGGTGTCTACAAACACACATCCCCACGGCTGCCGCTTCGCGTTAACTGTGGGGATCCTGCCGGCAGGA
Organism: Apteryx rowi; assembly: GCF_003343035.1. Lineage (NCBI taxonomy): Eukaryota > Metazoa > Chordata > Aves > Apterygiformes > Apterygidae > Apteryx > Apteryx rowi. The sequence continues at coordinate 1,217,940 of NW_020448963.1, forward strand.
GGGACTTTCCTTCCACTGTTTCACCGGAGAATAAAGTCCTTGTTATGGCAGAGAGACCAGCCCCGGAGAAGGCGGAAAAAAAAGTCCCTTCGGACTTATTTTTCCCACTGGAGAGACCGGTGCATTGTGCAACTCAACCCACAGATGCTTCTCTGCCTCCGCAGCGGAGCCCCTCCGCAAAGCACCGCGGGGACGGAGCGCGCGGATGAAAGGATGCCGAGCCCGGAAAAAGGCAGCRCGGGACCAGAAGGACGAGGCGCTCCACGAAACGCTCCCGGGAACCGCGGGCGATCGTCGCCTCTTCTCGCTCCGCCCGAGGAGAAACGAGGCCGCGAGCCAAGAGGAAAAAGAAATATGAAGACTGCAGCCCAACRTCGATGGAAAAAAGTCAGCATGTCACCGGGCAGCTTTTATTAAACATCGCTGCGAGGCATTATTTTCATTACGGATACACTCCGGATTCTACAAAGATTGTTCTAATTTCACATTACGTTTACCTGATCTGTTACATTTTAACGAGGTTTTGAAATACATCCCAAACCATCGGCTTCTACCCGTTTTAAGCACTGCCGGGTATATCGTAACCTCGCTGCCGAAGGAGAGAGCTTTTATATCCCTTACAGTTGAAAATAATAAGCACATTTTTTTCCTTCGGTGGCATTAATCCTCTTTGCTGTAGACAACATTAGGAGAGCGTTCTGGGAGAGTTCCTGCTTCSCGGCGTCTTTTAAGAGCACAGAAGCTGGTTTATGCGATCGGAACAAAAGACGCGTTATTCGGCTGTCGTGACCCCGGAGGCTTCGCTTCGGAGCCCGGCTGAACCCCGCTGCTCCGTTCACCTCGCTCCGGTATCCTCACCGCGTCAGGGCGGCGCGGGGTGAATTCCTGTATCCTGCCTCTCGCGGGCTCCCGAATCGCGGAATTAGCCGGCTCCCGAGACAGCCTGCGACTTCTTCCGGGCCTCGCGCGCGTCAGCGGCTCCTCTGAGCAGGGACRGCCGAGTCGCTCCTCCTTGGCGGAGACGTGGGTGATGGTGGGGCGTAAGAAACCTCCTGAATCCGATGGGCCAAGCCACATATCACATATCACAGCTTGTTCTGTCAAACACCTAAATTTTGCCCAGCCTGTGCTGTTTTTTTCACATGGGGCCATGCCAACAAYCAGGCGCCCAACCTACTCCCCTACAAAATCAGTCTTGATGTACCTATTTCTAAGGTTCGCATTTTCTGGGAAGGAAAACGTTAGCAGAACTCAAGACGGTAGATGTCTGCAACGGAAGAGTTCGCATGCAAAGCGGCGCTAGGAAAATAAATAAGAGGATGTGCAAAAGCAAGCACCTTCATATTTACTTCCTGGCAGAAGAACCGGAGATGGGAGGGAAAATTACGGAAGAGGATGAAAAAAAAAAGAAAAGAAAAAAAGGAGAGAGCTGATCAAGCTATTTGCAGCACAGGGAGACGCATGAGGTTCGCCCAGCAGTTGTGTGCGAGCCTGGCACCTTTGAGCCCAAGACCCCTCTCRTCTGGTCATCTCCTGACCCATCTCCTGCGCTTTGTACTCGAGCCGTGCCAGGGAAATAGTAAAGCTTTCTCCAACATTCATCCAAAGAGGAATGCGACTATTGACCAAGCTTTAGCAGCTGCGAGCGTTATTTATTTATTTATTTTAATCGCCGCCTAAGTCAAACGCACACATTTAATACGCTGCATTTTTCTGCTCAGGTGGCGTCTCCCACCGGTGCTTTTGCCAGTTCCACCAAGCCACTATTAACATGCACGCAACTGGGGTTCGGGGGGGGGTTGTTTTGGTTTTTAAAAGCTTGGCGTCGGAAGGGCTTAAGGGACTAAGGCGAGGGACGTCCCTGGCGCGGTTCATGGGGTCGAGACGCCGCGCGGTTTTGGTCAACTCGCCTCCTACCACGACAAAAACACCTATCCCCGCCAYGCGGCAGGCGGGCGGGCTGCTTCTCCCCCTCCGCCGGTTTTGTACAGCGCTGCCGGTAATTAGTCAGCCCGCTCAGTAATCCCACGCCTACGGTTACCCGCTTTTTAAAAAAAAAAAAATAGTAAATAAATAAATAAAATCTCCTTTCGCTTGAATTAATGAAAACCGAGTCCGCGCGCCGGAGGCTTTCAGGCCGGAAGCGCAGTCGCGTCTGTCTGAGCATAACAGCCGCCTGCGGAAACGGCCGCAGCTATGCAGGGCTCGGACATCAAAGGCAGGAAAAGCGGAGCCGGGGAAAGGGCGCTCGAGGTCGGCGGGGCCGCGAGGGCTTCGCGGCCCGGGAGTTCGGTCACGGCGCCCTTCCGCAAACACGAGCGCGCAGCGACGCGGCGGTTTCTCCCCAACAGAGAGGGAAAAGGCGGCTAAACCCCTCGGAAACGCCGGGCGTTTCGTCACGGCCCCCGCGAGGAAGGAACCCGAGGGCTTTCTGCGGCGAGTTATTCCCAGCGGCGACTCGCCTCCGCTGGGCCGAAGCGCCCCGCGGTTTCGAGAGCTTTTGGGGCGAAAGCGGGTAGAACAGCAAACCTTACTTTGAGCAGGGCTCCGGCGTGCCAAAATCTAGCAACTCGGGTCGAATCGCGAGGTTCGAGGCAAGCCCCGGCGAACGCGGCTTTCCGCACCGAGAGCGGCAGCCAAGGCACGGAATTTCGCTCCCTGAAGTCGCTAAGAAAACAAGCGTCATTTTTACTCTGTTGCAAAACTTTTGGCATTAAAAAAAAGTAGTGGCAAGGACAGTTTTCTCAGTGCTGTCCCACAGCCATATTCCGTCCTTTTAAGCCAAGCGAAGGCCCCTAGGCCTTCAAATTCATTTCCCCTTTGATGCGCAAGGGCCTAAATTTATTAGGCTTCGAGACGCGCCGTGCGGCTCGTCGCTTTGTACAGGAAACTGGAAGCGATTCAGACCCRGCTTTATTTAAAGTTCAGACTCCCCCTATTGGGCTACGCTGCCACACAGCAATTTTACCCCGGGCATTTACTTACAAAGCTGAGACCCAAAAAGAAGAGGAAAAAAAGGAAAAAACCTCAACCCTAGAACCAGATCCTTTAACGCGAACAACGGAATTAAAGACAACATTTACCAGAGCTCGAGACGTGTTTGCGCGGTCGCCTAGTTGCTAAGTTCTTCCTAGCTAACGGAAGGGTCTAAAGCAACCAGTTCCTAGTAATTAATAAAAATATTAGATTTGCAGGTCACGTGGTTAAGGACGCTTCCCAAACGCGAAGCTGAACTGGAGATGACGCAGAACTTCCTTCCCRAGCGCAGAGGCGTCACCCAGCTCCCGCGGCACGTCTGCTTGGCCAGGCTAATAACGGTTAAAAAAATGGGAAAGGCAACAGTAAAAAAAAAGGCATCACGGAGGAATATATGCTTAAAACGAGCGAGCACACTGCAATCGGGTAGCGCTGTGCTTCTCAAGACGGGTGCACCAAAGTCATCAGCGTTCTGTTCTCCCAGATCCAGTGTTTTATCTAATGACACATTTGATTTTGGGACTCCCCCTCGTTCCCCCCCCCCCAAAATGACTGTCCGTGTTTCCAAACCCTCATTCCAGCTTGCTCCGTACTCTTGGCAGCATTTGCGTTCACTTTTGCAGGCCTGCTTCGCATCAAGCCTTTCAGTCACCTGCTTCCTACCGTTTTATTTCCAGGAATTAATTCCCACGCTGATGTTTCACAATGAGGAGATACAAACGAGCGGTAGCTTAAACCAGTTTAGGACGATGCCAAAGGACTCTACGAGTGTTGAACGCTACTCTCCAACTGTACGCTGCCGCTCAGCAAAACCAGCTGTTTTAAAGAGCCGACATCTTTAGCTGGTGAACGCAATAAAAAAATTAAACGGGACAACGYGGAGAACTAACCCAGCGGGGAGGAGGGGAAGCCCTTTAGTATTCCCGAGAGCCGGAACGAGCCCTTTAGCCCCCGCGCGCCRGCTCCGCAGCCATGTCCCGCTCCCGCGGGGATTCGCCGCGGTCTCTTTACACGATCCACTTTGCTAAAAGCACGGAAGAAAAACGCTCCGCAGGCAAGGCGAGAGGCGGCGCGTCCTCTCCCAGATTTTTTTTTTTTTGCAACTTTTCCTGCGAACGGAGCGAACGAGGCGAATTCACCAATATCGCCGCCGCTCCCGCGATGTATGAACAATGCGGCTCGGGGCTGCCGAGGGAGAAAGGGGGGGACTGAAAGTATTCACAAAAGCCCGCAGCGCGCTGGCCGCGGCTAAAGCCGGCGCCTGAAAGGGCTCTTTGTCCTTGCGGTCAATGGGAGCCTATTCAAGGGCCCAAGATATAGCGGGGAAAGCGAGGGCGGGAGGAAGAAGAGCGCTGTCTCTTTAGGGGACGTCTCCCCGGCTGCCAAGCGGCGAGGGAGCGAGGGCTCTCGCACGAGCGCGGCGCGGCTCTCCGAGCGGCCCCGAAACCCGGCGTGGCGGCCCCGGCGCCCACCGAACCACCTTCCTTAAGCGGGGGCACGCGGTCCGGCGACGGGACGGCTCGTTCCCGAAGAGCCTCCCGAGGGCAAGATAAACAGCGAGCTGTAGCAAAGCAGCCCCCGTTTCGCTTCTCTGCCGTCCCTTCCTCCCGACAACGCGCTATTGTTCCCCTTCTGGGGCTGAGGAAATATTTGCGTTCCTTCTCCGCGGCCTTGGCGTTTAGGAGCTGCTCCCCGTTTCGAGAYAGCTACCCAGCAGGCTACAAAACACGCAAGCCTTTCCCAGTTGAAAACGGAATAAAAACAGGATTGCATACCGATTCCACGAAACAAAATCTAAAAAACACCCCCTCCTTTTCTTAGCATCGCCAGCGGCTAAGCCAAAGACCTAGCCAACGTCAAGGAAGGGAGAAGGAAGGTCSCAGGTGGTGCCGTTTCACGCAGACGCGCACGACCCCGTCGGAAACGCGGCACGACGGAGGCGAGCGTTACCTCGACAGGCCTGGCGCTTGCTGGGGGGATTTTGCTTCCCCCAAACATCGAAACGCAGCAATGCCCAAGTTCCTCAGCTCGGCTGCACCCGCACACGACCCTACGGAAACCAAGGGGCCGGATCCTCCGCGCGGTTCAAGACGTGGCCTGGAAGCCCCTCCAGCACTTCATGTGAGCCGCGTGCCCCGAGGAAGGGAAACACTGCGCTGCAAAAACCGACGGCCGCAGAAGCGCCCGCGTCTCGGCTCGCTCCTTCTCCCTCCCGAATCGGGCGCTCGGCTCGCGCGGTGCCTGCYGCAACCCGCCTTCCCGGCGCGGAGCGGAGCGAGGTCTGAACGCCGCCCGTCTCCAACGTCCCCACCGCTGCAAAGGGGTTTCTGCAACAGGGCCTCGCACGTAGCCACACGGAGGGAACGCTGCTGCTGGAAAATAAAAAYGCAGCGCACGTTTCCACCCCTTCCGCATTTACGCGCCTAACCGTAGGACGCAAGGGGACGGCAGAGAGATCGCCCAGCGAAGCCGGTACAGAAAAGATCTCACACGCTCACATACCCCAGGCGCAAAGGCAGGACRCATGCAGACACGCTCGGAAGAAATCCGAGCGCAGGCGCCGTTTTAGCAAAGCAGGTTTAATTTGGGTAACTAAACAAAACACCGAGTTAGGAAAACCCTGTGGCTTTGCACCGCCAAACACACTCACCTACGCCGCTGCGTTTAAGCACGAGCGTTTCACTTTTGGGGACTCTGTACCTATTTCTGGAGTTGGCCGAGGGGCAAGAAATTTCTTGATAAAAAGAATTAAACTAGTTTCTTTGCCTTAAAGACAAGGGGTTGTTAAGTGCCATCACAGCAATAACTCCTGCAAGAGCAGCTTGTAAAGATAAAACTTTTCTTCCCCCCGCGCCGCAGCTGGACCGAAGGGAGTAAAACTCCGTCATTACCACTGTTTTAATTAAACGTGATTGATAGCCCATTACTGCAGCACGCACAAAGCTGCGGTTTCCTTTCAGGGTTTTCGATACAGAGAGACTCCAGGTCTAAACCGTTCGGATAAAGACCTTTTTTTAGAGGCGCTGATCTGCTGGCTCCCTGGAAAACAGGGGAAGGCCTCGTTGAAAAGAGCCGGCCGGGCAAAAAGGCACTTATTCCCGCGCGTCCTGGATGCGACCGGGGCACGGACGCCTCCGGGATGGGGGGGATCCGCACCAAGGGGACAACACAGGAGCCCGTTTGCATAGGCGCCTCGCGGCACCGAGCCATCCAACTACCCAAACGCCCTCCCGCCGGCGGCAGGAGTATTTTTTTTTGGCATTTCTTTGCGTCTTTGCAGGTGGGAAGTGGCTCCGCCGAGCGGGCCGCTCGCAAAGCGGGAAAGGGGAACTTCGCCACCCAAAACCTCTTACGCAGCAAAGAGCGGCTACGGCCCCACGCCGCAAAAGCCGGATTTCACAACACGCTCTCRTATCGCCTCTTTTTTTAATGCCAGGGTGCTACACGTCCTCACATCCACATGTCCGGCTACCGAAACACCCTCAAAGGCGGCATTAATCAACACGGAGGCGGAAGGAGATGGAACAGAAAAGCAGAAAGAGCAATAAAAAGTCACCCCGGATAAATGCAGGTAATTCTTTACGTGCTAGAAATTCTAGCAAAGGCAGCAGCTGCTACAACGTGCAACTCTGACACTCAAGTCTTGGGAGAAACGTGCTCCGTAAAACAGCGATTTCTGACTGGCAACGGCCTGGACTTTAATTTGCAACTCTGGCACTACACACAGAGACGGTATATCGACAGGCAATTTTCTTTCGCCACGCTAACTATAAGCGAAAGACCGTGGTGCTGATGATTAGGAATGAAACGCAGCAGGGTAGGTTTTACTTGCATATATTTTTAAACTCGGCACTCATCAAGCGGCAACTTAAATACAAAGTCTTTACCCTGAAGCTTTCGTGTTACCACCATAGGTGCAAGAACATCCATAATGCCTGCATGAAAGTACGTTCTTCTGTATTTGTTCTACTTACTCCTGCTTTATACAGACCAGAAGGACTGATCAAAGATAACAACATGCATTTTGAGATGCAATTATGAAATATCAGCATTTAGAAGCCAAACCATTTATAATAGAAGTTACTCAATTAAAAAATGGAAAAAAAGAAAAAGCAGAAGTTCTCTTGTAGTCTATTACATGGCACTTGAGAGCTATGCGATGCCATTTCACTTGAATATTCATCTAAAAAAAAGATCAAGACATAAGAAAAAAGCAGATAAAGAACCTCTTAAATTTATTGAGGCCAYTGAAGGAGCAGAGCTGCCATGGCTCGGGTAGCTTCAAGTCCCAGCTGCTGGGCTCTTTGCCGCTTTCAGTACGAACACATAAGTTGCACAACAGCGTTCTGCACAAGGCCTAGCGAACCCGGCACATAAACAGGCTTTAAGGGACGAAGGACAGGTCTGAAGGATGTGACAACCAAAACGAGTCTCCTCGAAGCACTGTCAGGAAAGGTTTCCTGCTTTTACGAGCCACAAGCTGCGAAGGGGACGACGCGCACTTCTGGTATAGAGATTTTAATCAGTTCGCTGGTTTGAGCTCAACCACGTTTTGCAGCCGCCTGGGTCTGCTCCGAGATTGCATTCGGTTTGAGAACACCCACACGGGCAGGTTTTCTTTTAAAATATTTTACCGTCCCCTGATGTCAYGCGAAAAGGCTACAGAAACCTTGCACGTGCTTCTCACGCGGGCAGGAAAAGGAGCGACCGTCCCCTGATCTCGCCTATTCCAAAGCCTAAACACGCTGCATTTGAGGCCAGCCAACCTCTGAGCAACCTCAGACCACGGTTACGTACGAGCTCTTCCTCGGTGGCGTAACAGCCCAGCAGACAAAACCAAAACCGAAACCAAAACCTCGGGGTGGGTGTTTCGGACGTGGCAAAGGGAAGCCGCTCCCGGGAAGGGCGATGCACAGCGCACACATTCACGATTCCCACCTAGCGCTGAGTAACTATTCGTTTTAAAGCCCTATGAGATTAACTCCACGCGAGCTTTGGCCTTTTTTGGGCCACGCTGACACAAGTTGCTAAGGGGAAGCCAACCTTACTACTACATACAAATAAAATGATGTTATTGAAGCGGGGGCACAGGTATTGCTAATTTTTGTTTTTAGGGCAATCGCTCTTTTCACTGGAAAGACTACTTTGTTGCAATTTCCCTGTTCTTACGAGCAATTTAGCAAACCAGGCGCTCTGGTACTCTCTGCAGAATCGGGGCACGCCAACAAAGTAAGGAAGCTCCTTTAAAACAACCCAGATTCACTCAAACATTCACCTCTCGTGGAAGCAATTCCATTTCCTCTGTTCAATCCCTTCGCAACCCGGTTTCTCTTTGCCCACAGTGAAGAGCAAATATAAAAACTCTGCTGCTGCCCCAGAACCATTTCCGAGCGGACGGTCAACTCGGTGAAAGCCTTCGTGTTGCTGATCTTAAAACTGCTGGTAGCTGATTTCACTAAAAGACCCTTCGAAAAGACACCTGGATTTTCGACTCTCTGTCAGCACAGACCCTCAAATTAAGCATAGTTTTCACCTCTAATTCCTCCAGGCACCTCTCCTGGTCAACAGCTATCACTTAGGCTTTCATCCAGGTAAGACCTGCTATTTTCTTGAGCTGGAGACGTAAAGCTACAGCAAAGCAGCAGTTTGGTTCCCATGATAGAGAAGACACACAGCTAAGCAGCAGCTCCAACACCCGGTCACTGCTGCACCTTGCAAGGTATCAAAGGATGCAAAGAAAGCGAGCGCTAACCTCCCATTTCCACAAACCCAGCTCCCCTTGAGGCCCGTAGCTGAAGTTAACACACGGAAAAGGCTCAGGACGTGGCAATTCCCACTGTAATACTTGCAGTGGCGGCTGGAGAAGAGGGCAGGGCCGAGGTGACATGCTGATGCTAAGTGAGTTTTTGCAAGAATTTGGCTGAGGAGTTACCAGCGCTTTGAAAGAGGAGAGCAACAAGTCTCAGGACTTGCAACATCAGACCATTAGGCCTTCCGACAGGAAAGGCTTTCGGACATCAGCAATAACTGAAGCACCCGCTTAGGCATCCGCATCCTGAAGATAATTCATACCTGAGCTTTTCTCTTCCAAGATATCCAAGAGCGAAAGGTGATTAAGTTTACAGTGATTCACAGAGCTCCTTCCCACCACAGTTTCAATGTTTCTTGAATGCAAAAGGAGCTTAAGACCTGCCATCGACACCACCACACTGCTGGACTCGCTTCTACTTAGGTATTTGAGCCGCGTTTTGGAGAGCAAACCTCAGCGCTGCCTCGAGAACGCCTTTGTGCTGAACAGCAACGCCGGGCACAATGTCTTTAATAAACTATGTGTTAATGGCACGAAACAGCAAGGGTAAAACCGAAGAGGATCCACTCTGTCAAACGGCATTTTGATCAGGCTGCCTTCAGAGCGATGGTATTGACTATTTGGGGAGCGGCGCGTACCGATTCCGGTCTAAAAATAACTGGATTACAGGAGCGACAGTCAATTCTAACTCCATTATTCAAATCTTGATTAAATCTAACGTCGAGCATGTTTCTTAATCAACCTGCCTCAAGTGACTACTTGAAGGCTAATCTCTCAAAGCCTTTTTCCAGCTTAGAGAAGATTCTTCTACAGTCTTAACACACCAAGGAGCAGGTAGAACATGAAAATGATTATCCACAAAGCTTGTTCTTTCCAAAAATATTTGGCAAAGCACTGGATTTTTTTTTTTTTGTCTGTTTCATATAAMCACGATGTAAAATGAAGTTATAACAAAGTCTCAAAACGCCCTTCAGCATCTAAAAACAAACTAAGCTGGGAGGGAAGAAAGCCTCTTGAACAAGGCACTTCGCAGTATGATGCAGCAGAAAAAAAAAAATCCTCGGATACTCTTAACTGCATTTATCCTTGCAATTAGCTACAACAGAAGGAAAAAAAAMCACATTACCTGAAAGGCAGAGATATCTTAACACTGCTTTCTTCTGCGAGGTTCTTCTATGCTGGCCTCTGGCTACTAAGCGCTTTGTAAATGTTAAAAAAACATATTTACGTGAGAAACTGTTTAGCAGAGAAATGCCTGCACATTCGAGAGGCGACTCTGCCCGCTGCAAACCTCTCTCCGGGGACGACGGAGGCAAAGACGCTGCCAGAAGACGCTCCGGCTGCTGCTGGCTGCAGACGTTTCTGCCCCGGCTGATAACCACCACCAGCACGGTCAAAGCTAACCGCACCCCCGGCTTTGTCAGTTGAAAACCATCCAACTCCTCCCCAGCCAGCTTCTAGAAAATGATCCTGCTTAAAAACCTTTAAAGATGGACGTGGACAGAAGGGTTAGGAGAAGAAAGGATGGGCAGGGGAAGCTCCCCCCCGGGTCGCTCTGCTAAGCCAGGCTACGGAGAGAAGCAATTGCAGCCGTCGCCACGAGCTGATCGTAGAGATCGTGGCCTCGCGCTGAACGACGACTGCGTGAGACCGAGCAAACGCCTTGGCAAAGGCTGTAAAAATACACAAAGCACGGCTGCAAGCTCGACTGAAGCCACACGGCAGCAATCGGGAGAGTCACGGGAGAACGAGGTCTTGAGCTCCTATTTGGCCGAGYGACACGCGGCAGCCCACTGCTTTCTAGATTTACTTCAGCTTTTGTCCTRTTCTAGAAGTAACAGCTACAGTTCTGCTGTCCTCTAGATCTTTAGTAGCATCAGATGCCTAGCTACGKCTAATTTAGCAGGAAAAAAAAACTATTTTAATAAAACGCTACAGACAAGGAACGAGGCCATACCTACCTTCCACCTTTCACGTTCAATAACACAACCGCTGATACAACATTAAGGTTATATATCGTAAAATACCTCCGTATTCTACTCTTTATCATTGGGCTTAAACAATTCATACCACAATATCCAAAACACATAGCGAACTGAATCAAAAAAACAGATACCCTCAAACGTAGCCCACCTCTGTCCCATGATTAGCAGCTGAAGCAGCAGTTTCTGGCTCGATACCAGCGGCACGCACGCTGGCCGAGAGGCGCAGACCCGCATAGACCCTGTTCACGCGTTGCTTCGAGGTAACCCGATAAACACGCTCCCTGCTCCGGGTCCTGCAGCCTGGAAGGGCTGTAAAGGGTTTGGGGAGGGCAGCTTGCACCAGGCAAGAAACCGCGTTCGCAGAGCAATTCCTCTGCTCCTAAGAGCCGCGCCGGCAGGGGAAGATTGGGGTTGTTTGCCTCCCTCCCGCCTCCCCGAGCGGTTACTTAACACACGCACAAAGTTATTTCTAAACAGAGTTTATACTGCAAACACATAACCAGTTAAGAACGTTAAAAAGTCCAAATAGAGAAAGCAAAGAGGGCTGGACGGCATAACTGGAAGGCTCGTCGAGGAAGAGAGACCAGAGGGACCCTTCTATCTCATCTCAAACCGCGCAAACAGAAACGACTGTGGTGAGTATTAAAAGCAGTATCAAGCTGTAGAAAAAGATATGCAATTTTACTTTTCCAATGGGAGACTATTAGATACCCCAGGAAAAAAAATTCTTTGGTTTTCTAGACAGCCTGCTGAAAAGCCTTCCCTCTACCTCGCTATTAGTTGGCTTTTATCCAGCTTGCAGCCTGGTGCAAACCTCACACGGGCATTACCGGCTAGCTTCCCCAAAACCGAACTCATAAAGCAAAAYCTTACGGCTCCAACTTCCCTTTAGTACCGGTAATTCTTTGCATCTAGGGGCACGTTGCTACAGGACTGCGACAGGGGGAAGCTCCCAGGACAGAAACGAGCCCTGTAGCGTTCAGCAGTGCAGTTTTCACCCGATACGAGAGAGTCCAAATTTCAACATGGTTTTCTGTAATTCACTGAAACACAGCTTATTCATTTTTATCATCCAATGCATTTTATTAACGCAGGACTCTCCTCCCCCGACTATTTTACTCTCTCATTCACTGGGCTACGTTTCCTACCACCTCTCTAATATTTCACGCTGCGACTTCATGGTAAAACTGAATGCTCGACCGGTCGAGCTGTCAGGAGGCATCGCGGTGACAGCAGCGCTGTCACCCAGCCTGGTTGTCCCTCCATGAGCCCAGCAACAAATTCCCGCAGCGCGTTCCTTGAGAGCATTAACGCTCATCTCAACTCCCAGTTTTGTAACGCCTCGTCGTTTTCCCCCATAATCTTTATTTCAGCGGTTTATCAAAATGAACTCAAATCGTAAGTAGCCTTTTGCCACGTGCAGACCATATGACTTCTCCTAAGTTAAAATCCCGTGCTATGCAAAATGAAACCCTGAAAAAGCAGGCACCTATCAGACAGAGCGATACAGCTTATACCGCTGCACAGAAAATCAGAGTTCATGGAGCAATGCAGGTTGGAAGGGATCTCCGGGTGCCTTTGGTCCAATCCTCCACATCTTCCCTTCTTCCTCAGAAGGCCTCCCAGCCGCAAACTCTGCACGCACCTCTACAGGATGCTTTACGAAAAAGAATAATAGCGGCAATATATTTAACAGGAACACGACCATGTTAGATGTCTTAAGTGGAAATCCATACCATAACATCCTAGTCTTCAACACACCTACAGATGAAGGGACACTTCTGAACCCCAACACGCGCTCGGAGCAAACGGGACCGCTCCTTTTTTGACGAGCGTAACATCCCAGCTCCGTCGGTGTCGGCACACAAGCGGCAATATCGTTGCATTCGTAGCGGGAGACTGCAAACTTCTGAACAAGCACCCGTGAACGTTACCCAAGCGTTTGGCTTTCATCACCGCCACGGCAAGGAGTGACRCCACCTGCTAAAACACGAGCAGGGAGGTACTGAGGACTGCACTGGTTATTCACGCTATTTTAGCAGCCTTTTATCTGTTTAACCGTACTCAAGACAAACGCTAAGGCACGGGGCGGGGGAGGAAGAGAGCGTAAGGATTTGCTCCAGTTTGAGAGCCCTGAATTCGGCCTTCACCACCAACCATACAGATGAATTCGGTCTCATCCATACGCCCAGTGGAAGTATATGGAAGCAAGTGATGGACAGCAAAACATGGAAATAGTAATTACTAGTCCAAACAGCGAGAGAAATTCTAGTAAAGTACATACAATACTCATTAAAAGAGCTGTCCTCCCACCTCGATCAGACAGGCTGGTAAAACTAAGAGGTCCAACTAGCGCACATCAGCTTCATCTGCAGTTTCCCGGAGGCAAGCATCAGCTTTAGACTTCAGAAGCGCCCCTTAAAATTCCTCTTTAATTCCAAGTAACGAGAAGGTCGCCAGGCTAGCAAGAATTGCAGCTTCTAACATTCCTCCTCTCCCGTGGTAAGAGGGCATCCTAAGCCTCGCGAGCCGCTTCACTGTTCGAGAGCTAGCTTGTGGCGATGCTCGGACCCTACATTTAGCCGCCCAGAGTTTCCCCAGGGYCCGACGGGCTCGACCAAGTCGTTTTTTGGTGGTAAGCAGCTACGCCTGCTCCCGGGGCTGTCTCGGACACAGCGCCCCACACCGCTCCGGCCTGTCAGCCGTGTATTTTAGTATCGCCAAAACTTTGCAGTTGCAGCATATCCAGGATGCACATGCTCAATTATACGATTCACCGAATTATTCTGTCGGAACACTTACACTTCCGATTCTTCCTATGCAATCCAGGGACACGTTTGATCCACCTGCAGCAGGGGTGGATATTACAGATCTCCTACCTCCCCTATTCCTAAGCAAAATCACTAAGCACAACACAATAAAAATTAGGACGGAGCTAGACAACAAGGAAAAGTGGCCCGAGCCTGACGAGCGAGCGCCTCTCGCTCTCCACTGAGAAGGTATTTTCAACCTTCTCCTGCTGGAGGTGGAAGCTTAGCAGACCGCCCTGAGATCTTCCAAGTCCTGAATGACCTTTTCACATTTTAGCTCAGCTGGTGAGACTTCAAACTCCCTGGCGCAGGCTAAGTTATCCCCTTGCATCACTTCCCGGCAAGGCTATATCCCCCCACTAACATACCCCCAACTGCAAGCAAGAGCTGCATTGCCAAGGGAAGAAACAGCTCTCCAGCCCTCTACAGGTCCTCCCTGCTCGCCCACTTCCATGCTGTGCTCCAGTTTCTTTTTACGTGCACTTTACGGGTTGATTAATACTCATCTCAGATGACGAGATGTCTAGTAATTCGGGGTTTTATATCACTCCTCACCATAACGCTCGCTACGGCATACGCGTTTTACTAGAAAGCTTTTTGCTGACTATCCCCACGACTGACGTCCAGGACATTCAATAAGACGTTCTGGACAGAGGTCCTGGCTATAAAATTCGCATGTTCTTACTCTGCCAGAATCTGAGTTTGGTGACAGTGCAATTCATTCATTTATTTAATGATATTAATGTCAGTCTGAGTGGATAAAGTGTGCTTTGGCTTCAGCAAGCAAAGATGGGGATTGAGCCAAATACCGGCAGCAATTATTTTGGTTAATGCCTGCAATACCAGGTACTACTGTGACAGACAGTACGACAAAATTTAAAATTGGTGTGGGAAGGTGGGAGGAATCATTTCAAGTTAAACTTGGTACACAAAACCTCACAACCATCTATTTAAACATACAGCAAGTAGTTTATTTGAGCCRATGAACGTTTTCTAAAGGTTTTATTTAAGATTTTTGGAACTATAATCAATACAATTAAGCTGAACAGCTTAAGCTCACAAAACAGCCTATAAATTATACTTTGCAATATCCGCATATCAACAAAAATGGATTTTTTTCTTCCAGAGACAAACATAAAAGCACTTTGAAACCTAATTTAAGACACAACGCCAAAGTAAAACACACAAAACGCAAGTTGCACAGCCAGGTCGAGAGCTGAACTATTCGCATTTCACAAATCTAGACTACAAAACGCAGAGCCCAGACGAGTAACATATTTGAAGTGAGACCATCCAGTAACTCCTATTTACATTTCCGTAAGCATCAGCGACAAAGGGTGTCTCAAGCTGATACTAACCATATATCCTAGAGCAGACCAAGCTCAAAAAATGCCTCTGCAGCTCAAGAAATAGTACATCCATAATAGAGCCTTCTACACAAGTTTTACAATGCTAAAATTGGGCATGAATCACCAACTACTGAAATCCCTTTCCCAATGTATTCCAGAGCTTAAGATGCACCATGAATTTCACATTAGAAGCCAGAAGAAAGAAGCTTTAAATGCCTCTTGATTTAGGTTCTTGACTTCCCCCAAAATAAATGGTATAGATTATCCAWCCTCAGCGATAGTTCCCTGCCAAGTTCTCTTTCAAATATAATATACATATTGAGTCTGCCCAGTTTACCAGCTGTACATAGCAAAACAAATTTCTACTGTCAAGCCTTAAGCCTTCATATGCTACAAGCCAGAATAAAGACTTCCAAAAAGTCTTCAGACAAGATTTCAGTCCAAATTGTGTGTCAAGATTTGACAGTTCTGAGGAAGATCTCGCCGTAGCCCAAGGCCAAAAGGACTAAGTCTCTCCACTTAGTGGGAATACCGATTTTTACAGGCATTTCCCCTCTTCAGGATGTTAGGATCCTGTTCAAGTCGGTGGCTGACTAAAAAAACAGAGCTGCAAGTAGTGACACAACAAATTCTTTCCCTTTGATTCTTCCAGTAGGAGTCTCCCATTGGAAGGTCTGTTTAATCCGAAAAGACTGAAGACTTCTGCCTTTTTTTTTTTTGCTTTTCAGCAAAAGAACAAGAATAAGCCCAGAAAAATACCAGTTTCAAGACACAGCAACTTCTATGACTTCTTTACATCACAGCCTCGCATAAAAGAGGGAAATCTCTTTTTCAGACCACCCTTAGCACAGCCGTAGCATCAGTTCAAACATATTTTCAAAAGCCCGCAGCAACACAGACATTTAAATCAGACCAGTTTCAGTAATTCAGTAACTCGCATAGTTACTCTCGCACGCGGATCAAACCGAAACGCAAGCAAACATGCAACCTTTTGGCAGCCAGGGAGAGGATCAGTGCAATGTTTATTAGCTTCCACTTTGCTAAGACTTTCCAAACTCAGGAAAACTTGCATTATTTAATTAAGGTCTTGAACTGTATTAAGTCGTCTTTGTTTGGTGTTTTTATAGCATCAAAGAAACTCAAAGATTGGCAGCAAGATTTCTTTTCCTGCCACACCAAGGAGGTAGCACATGAAGTCCCCTCCCCTGGTAAGAGTGGGATGGCCTTCTTGGTGGAGATTTCTGCACAGTTACTCCCACACGCTTATATTATTATTATAATACTCTTATTCCAGAAGAAGAGAGTCTCATTCCTGCAGAGTTCAACCACTTGGAAAGGAGCAGCTGCTCTGTACATGTAGACAAGTCTCAACCCATTTCAACATTTCACGGACAGCTTTGGAGAATGCTACCGATACTGGTCAAGGAGAGCAGATGTGTTTTTCCTTTCGGGACGCATGTTTTAGAAGCCACTTTGCTTTTCTTAAGGCATATTTAAAACTCTGGAAATATTTTAACTCTCATCCAGAGCAAAGGTACGCAGAGGTGTTACAACAAACAGCAAAAACATTATCTTTGGTAGAAGAAGAATTGGTATAAACGTGATGCAGTCTAAAGAAGCCTTAGTGCTTTGCACTGGGTGGGAAACTAGCCCGTTTCTGTCCATCTCAGATGACTACAAAGAAGCCAAAGGTAAAAACAATTTTTATAGTACAATAAGAATAGAGAACATGTAATTTTCCTTTCAGGAAAGAAAAAAAAAAAGGCTGTCCCATTAACCTAGTTATATGCCCAGCAGCAATTTGACTCAAGTCCCATCAGCAACAACATGCCATCACCTACTATGAAAAGGGAGAGTGCGTTCTGGGACACCTTCCAAACGTATATAATAAAACATAAGAATAACATGTACAAGAAAATTTCACTAGCCTAAAAGCTTTTTTTTTTTTTTTTTTTTTTTTCCTCACCTCCCTTTGGTCCTTTTCTTTTTTAAGAATCTATTCTATTTTATCCTTCCAGCTGCTCCACATCACCATTTGCTACTTGGGAGGCCAAACCAAGTCCACAGTTCGGAATGGAAAGCTGTGCATATGAGAAGTTCTTGGAAGTACCATCAAGTGCAAAGCACACTACTACGAGAAGTCACATCAAATACGTTCTCTTATTACCTAAGTATGTAATTTAATATACAAGTCCCTTATATACAAAGTCCCTTTACAGTCTTC
Organism: Apteryx rowi; assembly: GCF_003343035.1. Taxonomy (NCBI): domain Eukaryota; kingdom Metazoa; phylum Chordata; class Aves; order Apterygiformes; family Apterygidae; genus Apteryx; species Apteryx rowi. The sequence continues at coordinate 1,235,093 of NW_020448963.1, forward strand.
CCCCAGACCATGGGGGCACACGACTCCTCCACCTAAAGCTCACCCTCTATAATGAACACTAGCTCTCTCTTCCCCGTTCTTTCGAGAATACTCTTTGCAATTGCAAACAAAACATATTCAAGCCACAGATGAAGTTTGCTATTAGAGAAATGCCTGTAAAACAGTGATACTACCCATCTATAATTCCCCAGAGTCAAAACCATAGCAACTCTAATCATACTAGAGGATTTACACACAACTAAACTTGACAGTTGACTAGCCCTGAAATTGCTGGATTAAGGATAGAAAGAAAATACAGGTTGCCTACGTCTTCTAAGGAGAAATCTTCACTGGTAACTCTCAACTATCACACAAAAATGAAGAAGATGATACACATTCGGCACATCCAAATATTAGCTAATGATATAAAAGAGCCTTTCAACCATAAGATGATTGACAAAATCCACATACACAAATGAAAATCCTTCCACTTACCAACATCTAAAAGGGAAGTTATTTGTTTTAAGTCTCTTATTACTCTCTCACCAGCTTCTTACCACGGATACAAATACAAACTGTGTTCCAAGATCAGTACTGCATATTAAAATATATATATATAAACGCCTCAAGTAACCTTCTCATGCAGATGTCTGCCAGAGAACATATACACTCGTGCCTTCAGACATAGGAAGAAAATAAACCATTTCAAATCACGTGTTTGAAAGAACGGTTTTCTTCAAGCCATTTCCCCACAAACTCTTACAAAGCTAGTGAAGTGACATATCTGCGCTATAACACGATTAGCCTTTGTCATCGAATCAATCAAAGCTATTTCTGCTTGAAAGAATGCTAAGATGTGCCAAGGCTGGGGAACATCAACAGTGGAGATGGCACAGRGGCCTAAAAGCACTTAATTTTTGGCAATACGTTCTTAAGCCCGTGCCCAGTCCTCCCCTGCACAATAGCCACCATCAGGGAACGGCGGGGAGAGACGCTGCATTTTCAGAAACTTCTCTCCTGCTGCAAACCCTCCGGAGATGTACCATCTCTACTGCTTCAGACACTTCTAAAAACACRTCTCGGGCAATGCTGCTTCCCCTTCTTTCCCTTCATCTGGCCAAGATTTCAGAGACCTCACTCCTGAACTCAAGTCTCACGCTCCAAACAGACAGCAAGGAACGTCTCTGATCTTAACCCAGTTCCTCTCCTCCCGCCCGCCTTTCACCACTCCTTCTCTTTTATGACAGTAACTCTCCAAAAACCCTTCTTCACGAGCGGCTGTGACTGGCATCTGGAAGAGAACTGCTGACCGAACTCTTATTTTAGCTCAAATTCAAGGCAAAAGCGGTGCAGAAGCTTGAGTCGATCCACCTGAGGCACGGGGATATCGCGCTCTGCACAAGAGCYGCAAACGCGCCTCACTCCGTCCTGACTTTTATGCCCCAGCAACTTCTATTACCTGCCTAATCCCTGGATCCTCATCTTCAAAGTCATCAACAGATAAACCCCAGAGAGCATAAAAAGACATTGCATCACATGCTCTGGAAAAAAAACACTCATAATGAAAGTAAGCAGCAAGAGAAGATGGCGTTGGTCCCAAACTCCCAGAGGGCATCGCAGCAACCCCGAGCCTGGTCTCCTCCGGGATACGCTGAAGATACTCTCCTCGGAGAAATTCGCAGGTACTTTTCCCTCCCGTGTTAACGTATTTGCATTTCTGCTCACTTCTTTGCTCGCTAAGCTGTCTATGAGCAAAGATAGAAACGCCACGCAGCCGACACCTCGTCAACAGTCTTATTTTAACTAGGAGACTACCAAAGCAGGCCTCCTCCGACAGCACAACCTGGCCCGCGTCCGAACACCGGTAAGCGTTGCCAGAACCTCACCCCGACTTCACGCACGTCTCCTACGTGCCTGACAGCGATCCTGCGTTTCTTGCTCTTCTCCCAGGCGTTTGGGAAGCAGCTGCATACCTCGATCCTCATCCAGGAAGATGGCAGGAACTGCCTGACGGACCCAACGGAGCAGGAGCCAGCCTGCTGCTTTCTGACAAGCGACCACGGTACAGTTAGCTACAGCGCCTTGCAAAAACAACAGCAGATGCTGAATTATCAAGGTGACTTCGACAAAACCTGAGTATCCCTACACAACAGCGACATATTTCATGCAAAAAACCCAAAGGCAGACTCTTCTTCTCAGCCTCTCTCGGAAACAGAATTAAACGAGAGGGGGGCGGAAAAGAGGAGAGAGAAACAGATTTTAAATGACTGTCTCTTAAAAACCCATCCTGAACCTGCTATAATTGCCCGGCTGCAAAAACCTGCAGAACACCCGTGCTGAGAGATACCCAATCCGGCAATGAAACAGCAAAGGTGATTATATTAAGGTCAAGTTTACTGTGCCTGCACAGAGCCCATCAACAACCAGGAAGCTGAACTCACTCCAAATGCAAAGAAGTCTGAAAAAGAAAACAAAAACCTACTGACACCAGCACAGAGCCCGAGATGGCTCTAACTTGGCTCCAAGGTACCGTGTCAAATTAACCCTGAAGAGCCAGTCTTATAAGCAGACCTGCCACGTTACCAGAGTTCAACACTAATCAATCTGCTTGTCCTTTACAGCGCACTGTTTGCTGATGTCTAGGCTGGTGCTGCGAAGAAACTGGTGACCCAATTACACCGATCCACAAAATTTATCCACAGCATGGGGACTTTAAAAAGAGCAGCTTATTATAACACACACAAAAAATCACTTTAGGAAACTCTTAAGTGGCAGCGTGAGGGAGAGTAAAGAAACACTGTTTAGTTTAACACACGTCAGAAGTACCATCAAGCTAAAACCTGAAGGTCTACAGCAAGCTTGCAAGCTATAAGTGTACCTTCGTTATTTTACATTTTCATGAAAGAAGTCTCGCTGCGGAACAATAGAGTTCCTCTGGAACTTATTCCTCAGAGGTAGTTTGACAGCCAAAGCAAAGATAGGCAGACCTGGATTTATTTTTCGTAATAATAAACCTCTGCATATCATTTCACAGGGACACACACATACAATCCCTCCCTGCCCCCCCAGGAAAGGTCTGAATTCAGCTGGAGGTTTTGTTCAAACCGACAACTTTGAGCACAATTTCTGCCTCAAATCAGGTTTGATTTAATACTTGCCACTACTAGGGACACAGAATTATTTCACGTTATTTTTACACAGAAAACTAAACTTCTTGAAGCCATTATATGCTAAAGAAATTTTTCAAAGCTCTTTCTTGTCTTGCAGCACCTACAATAACTTCCCATGTAGCACAGAACAGAACAAAACTCACATCAAAACATTTCTGTTCTTTATGTCTGCCCATCACTCTCCAATTTCACTTTCCTTCCAGAAATAATTTAAACAATCCTTTCTTCTCCCTGCATTTTAGTTTTCTCTCCCTGATCCCTTTCTACAAAGGCACATGAAATAAGCAGTCCTCAGTCGCCCTCCTGTCCTCCCTTTATCCCAGTTCCTCTTCTTCAGCCCTACAGATAGCCAGTTAATTTCATGATGCACTGGATAATAAAAACACGTGCATTTCCAGCGGTACCAAGTTCACCACGTGAAAACAGTTCCAGTTTAAAAAGCCTGAGTCAGACCTTCAGTCTACCTATTAACGTATAACGAATGCACTGATCATTTGCATCAACAAATAAATCCTTGCATTGCCTTCGGATGGAAATACAAAGATCTTGCAGCGCACTGCTCGCTCCGAGCTGCCAGGAGAAGCTTGCAATTGTAATTTATCTGCTGTAGGGTAACGCTGCCTCAATAGTCATATCAAAAAAAGAAAAAGAAGAAGAAAAAAAAACAGGGCTAAAAATAAGGCTGAACTTAAATGACCCCGTGCACTTCAGTAAATCACAGATGAACTATGCTCCCAAAGCCCTGCTTTTGCAGCAAGGCTTATAAAAGGTAACAGCTTTTGTTTACTATCCGGAAGCACACGCAAGTTGCAGTAGAGGAAAAGCCAGCCAGGACACCTGAACAGAGTTAACTGGAAAGGTATCAGGAACACAGTGTTTGTATATATTACAAGGACAGCTTATTGCTTTAAAAGTTAAGGAGTTGTATCGGTCAAACACAATGTTTCCAAAACAGACGCTACTATAAATAAAAATAGACCGTATCACTTCAGCCTCCCCACACTTACACCTCTCACTTGCCGCGGCCACCCAACGCCTCCCCGGTCCTCTCTACCTCTTGGTCTCAGCATCTCGTTGAGTCCAAGTGATGTGACATGCCGCCGCACCACCGCTGGCTCCCTTAGGAAAGGATCTGCCCGTTGCTTTTGGGCCGCTTTCGAAAGCAAGCCCAAGCTTCCTCCCCCCAACAGGCGCACCGTTTTCTTGACAACGCTCGCCAAAAGCAACGGTGGTCTCTTCTTTCGGCTCCCACGGTACAGCCACCGTCGCCATCCACTGCTAAGCTAGCGGGCAATGATGTTGGAAAAGTATTCAAACCCCTCCAAGGTGCTTTTAACTGTTACTTGAAAATACAACGCCTCAGAAAGCCTAGCACACGCGTGATCCCAGACCAAGGGAAACTTCAGCCATTTAACTGTCAAGACACACAAGCGTTGGGTACCGAGTTAAAACAAATCCGTTCAGACAAACCAGTACCTGGCCGGAAAGATCAGCCGAGCACTGATTTTTGTATGTGCAAGCTGGCCACCGCTCCCACTGTAACACTCGGCGCATCGCTCAAAACCGAGCAAAATCCCCCTGAGCAACAGTTTCGCTCACCACCACCCTGCTTACTCTGCAGTGACAGTACCTTTGCACTCTCTTCCTAAATAAAGCACATGCTGGAATTGCAGAACAGCACGAGCTAGCCAAAAAACACCAAGCGACGAGTACGTCCCTCCGCAGCACTCTCGAGCCTTCAGAGGTTTCACTTGACCCAAACAAATCTGTAACGTCAACAGTCTCATGATTTAAGCAATGCATTTGTGGTCATGGCAAGAACGATTCTTGCCGGAAGCTCAAGAAAACAATGGACCTAAACTGATTATAAAAGGGCTCGGTTTTCCCACCTCAAAAATGAAAGTGAGAGCGATAAAACATCCATACACGGAGAACACATTTCTTGAGGAGTGCACACGTTGCACAGCTGAGACAGCCAGCTCTCAGCAAAAATACCCCACACTTCCATTTTAAAATGTAAGTCATTACCACCAATAAATAGCAAAACACACACTCCTGACTGCCCCCGGCGCAGCAGACCTACTGTGTAGGACACCGTTCCAGGTTCACGCAGCCGTGCAATATTGCACTTAGGACATTTTTCACTTCACGTTCTCCCCAAAACTTCCAGGGCGGAAAAGTCCATTTGTCAGGGGATGCTGTCCAACACTGGAAACAAAACACATACACACATGCACGCTCGCTCGCTCGCCGCCTCACTTTCCTGCTGAGCCCTGCAGTATTTACCTCCTGACTTGGGGCCTAGTCGCAGAGAGCCGGAGACCTTTAAAAACATTTCACAGCAACCCCGGCCTCTCTTTGTAGCCGCGGCGATTTTTTGGTGGTGGGGTTTCCAGTGGAAACCCTCCTCCTCCTCCTCCTCCTCCCCACCACGCAGGGCCTTGCGGAGAAAGCCGCTCAGCACAGCATTCCACCTTAGATTTATTTCCACCGGACAAGTTAAAAAAAAAAAAAAAAATCACATGAAAATCGGCACCAGCCGGCTTTAAATTCGCCTTATTGCAAAAAAAAAAAACCAACAAAAAAAAACAGCAAAAAAAAAAAAAAGCACACAACGAAACCAAAACAAAACCAAAGCACTTACCTGGCCAGGAGGAGGATTCGAGACAAAACCC
>NW_020448963.1:1241739-1249708 GCF_003343035.1 Apteryx rowi
GCCGCCGGCGGCGGGGGGTCTCGGTCGCCCTCGCCGGGGGCAGCGGCGCCCGTCGCGGTGGCGGCTCTCGGGCGATGCCGGCGGATTTTCCTCACTGAAGTAGCGGAGCATCAAACATGGCGCTGCGGCCGCCTCCAGCAGTCCGGCAGGACGGACGCTCGGGCGCCTTCGGGCCGCTCCGGAGCCGCTCGGCCCACCGGCGCTCGGCAACCTTCGGCTCTTTCCGGAGCTGCTCGCCGGCGACCCGCTCTCGGGAAACTTCGGCTCCTTCCGGAGACCTTCGCGGGCGCACGCTCCCTCCGCCCCGCCCCCCCCTCGCTCGGCCCCCACCCGGCGCCTCCCGTGACCCCCGGCGGGCGCTCGGGAAACTTCGGCTCGCTCCGGAGACCGGCGGCGCGAGGGCGCGAGGGAAACTTCGGAAAGGCTCGGGAGAGGGACGCCCGCCCCGTCGGGAGGCGCTCGGGCCTTTTCGGAGCCTCTCGGCCGCGGCGGCGGCGCGGCTTCGGGAACTTCCGGAAAGGCTTCGGCAACACTCGGCTGCTGGGGCGGGGGGGGGGAGGGGCGGCCCTGGGCTGTGAGGGGACGCGGCGCCCTGAGGGGACACCGGGCCCTGAGGGCGCCCCACGGCCCCCGGGTGCTGGGCGACGGGGCTCCCCCCGTGCCCAGAAACACCCCCCTTCCTTGCATTTGCCCTATAAGCGCTCACGGCATTTGTCCCAGCCGCCTTTTCAAGCTGGGTTAAAAACCGTGTCTTCTGCGCGACCGTGCAGATGTGGAGGAAGGTGGTGTTTTAAAGCAGCCGCAAACGAGGAGAAAGGGGAAAACTTCTTTTATTACAGCAGTTAAGCAGCTCCCCAGGTGGTAGATGCAGGTATTTGGGGAGCAGCTGGCCCGGGATTGCTGTGAAAAAACGGCGTTTTCCAGCTCGTTCTGGAGGCACCTCCAGGCACCGGCTCTCGCCTGGCGCCGCAGCGCCTCCCTCGCTGGGTTTTTCTCCTGCTTTTTCCCCATTGATCCCCTGCCAATGTGCCCTCCGGGCAAAAAAAAAAAAATAATAAAATAAAATAAAAATAAACAACAAAAAAAACCCACCCCGCTTGGAGCCTTCCTCTCCTTCCTAAGGGAACGGCCAGGCCAACCGGTCTGGGCTCAGCCCTTGGGGGGGGGGGCACAGCCAAGTGTAAAATAAAGCAAAATAAAGAAAAAATAAAGAAAAAAATAAAAGAAAAATAAAGAAAAAAGAAAAAATAAAGAAAAAATAAAGAAAAACCCACCCCAGATCGGGCAAGCTCAGGGCCGGCACCGGTGCGCCAGCAGCATGAGTCACCTCCTGCCGGCTCTGCCCACCCCCCAGCAGCCTCCCAAACACCCCCAGATTTGGGGGGTGCCAGAGAGCAAATCCCCCTCTCCCGCCCCGCTCTTTTTCCTAGAAACGCGGGCGTTTCGCCGCGCTTCAAACACGCGTTGGCCGAGGCCGGACTCAGGCCGCCCAACTGCGCCGGCGTCCCAGCTCCCGGCGTTGCCGACTCCTCGCCGCGGATTTTCTCGGCTCCACCGCCCTCTGCGGGCTCGCGCCACAACCTCCATCCCCATCCCGAGGAAAAGCACAGCCTTGGCTCGCCTCCCTCCCGGCTTGGCGCCGGGGGAAGCGGAGTCGGAGGCCCTCGCGCGGGCCCAAAACTCGCTCGCCCACGGCGGGACCAGCGTCTGGTGGATGCCTCCGGGTCTACGGACCTCCCCGCTTTGGGATTTAAACCTCCCAGCTTGTTTTTTGCCCCCTAAAAAAAGGTCTCTGTGCGAGGCTGTCCTTTAAGACAGCTAAATACCCGCTCTTCTATTAGATTCCTATTCAAGCTGGGAAACGCGCAGTAAAAACAGGGAGAGGAGGAATTTAACCATCCTGCTGCTGGGGGAAGCTCCTGGCGTCCCAGCTCCCCGATCAGCATCGGAGCGATAAACACGGCTGCCGGGAGAACGACCTGCCGGCAGCAGGGCTCGGCCGCTGGATGAGAGCGTGTCCGGGCAGGCCAAAAACTTCGCCCRGGGAGGAAGGAAAAGTGGCTGGGAAAGACCTCCCCGCGGGGGAAGATACCTGGGGCCGTGCCAGACGGATGCGGCGCCAACAGCCGCCCGCGCCGAGGAGGAGGGTTTTGGGCACAAAAACCTGGCTTTAGCCTCCAAGAGGGAGGGAAAAGCCTCCTCAGCTCAGCTTGGACAGGTCTCCTCCCTACAGACCCAGCCGCAGCGAGGGGAGAGATGGATGGATGGATGGACAGATGGATGGATACAGGGGTCTCCCGGCTGTCAGAAAAGACACCTCATGACCAGCCTCGCACCCAGTAGAAAGTATTTATTTCAATTACAATAAGCCCCACACTGAAAGATGAAAAAATAGTTACAAAAAAAATCCCCCCCTATCCCACCTTTTACATATAAATATTAAAAATCCCTCTACATCTTTGCTTTCCGCCTAGAGCGGGAGCGTGCCCCACGCGACAACACGTGGGCACCTGAGCTACCGTCAGTGGTTTCCTTCCAAAAACCGCAGAAAGAGTATTAAAAAAGCCCACAGGAAGCCCCTCGCCCCGCCGTGGAGGGAGGGAGGCTTGGCGCGACCCCCGATTTCGGGGCTTGCAGTTCCCGGGCGTAGCAGTCGTGCAGTAAGTGGCCTGGCCTTGGGCAGGCCGCGCATCCCTTTTTAGAGGAAGGGGTTTTGCAAAAAAAATTAAAGAAAAAAAACGAGCCTGCCGGGGAAGCAACGCCGGTGCCTGGGCCGGTCCGCGGCCGGGAGCCGGAGGGAGAGCCGGGCGCTCCAGCCGTGCCGTCGCCACCCGCTTTCGTCTTTGGCACGTCAGCTTTTTCCCTTTGCACTCGGAAATTAAAGCCTTTCTCCGACCCAGCGGACTCTCTCCCTTCCTGGCCCCGAGGCCCCGCTTTCCCCCATCAGCGGCTTCCCAAGACGGTCCTCCGGGAAAAAACGAGGCTCCAGGGCCGGCGGGCTGCATCCGTCGCCTTGGCAGCCCCACGCGGCTTCCCCCGGCGGAGGCACCGTCTCCGCAGGGGCGCTGCGTCTACAGCTGCGCCGAGTTTTTAAAAAATAAAAAAAATAATAAAGTAATAAATATACTAATCCTTTGTTTAAAAAAAGAAAAAAAAAAAAGGTTTAAAATGCGTTTTCCCTGAAATCTTCCAGTGTATTCCACAACGCTAGAAAAATATTTCCCCCCCCAAAAATATATCTTGAAATGCTTTCCATCCTCGTTGCCTTCGCTGCCGGGGGAGAGGCCTTCGCCGGGGCGGCGCATCGGACCGAGCGCCGTGCGCCCCAATACGGGCTGGCGCCCGCGAGCACACGCATCTCGACATGCGGCCTGGTCAAGGTGGAAAAACGAAACAAAACAAAAAAAAAACAACCCCTCCCCCCAAAAAAATCGAAATCAAAGTCGTTCCACGAGCGAGCGAGGGGAAGGCTTTTTCACAGTGGGTCGAGCCTCGGAGGACGCCGGGCGCCGCTCCGGCTGAGCGCTAGGCAGTTCGTTGCACGGAGAAGTGGTTTTGAGCCTCTGGAAAGGACCGGGGAAATTCGGCRGCCGGTCCCCCGGGGCGCGCGCCCGTCACCAGACCTCGCACTTCTTGGGGGGGTTCATGGGGGAGCCGGGCGGGCAGCCGAAGTGCTGAGCGAACTCGGGCGAGTTGGAGACGGTGCCGATGACGCGGAAGCGCGAGGGGCTGTGCGGGTCGGTGATGAGCCCCTCGTGCGAGCTCTCCGGCGTGCGCACCGAGCACCACACCTGCGAGCGGAGGGCRAGAGGGGCGGCTCGAGCTCCATCTCTGTCTCACCCACGAGCCACCACCGGCCATCTCGCCCGTGAGCYACCACCAGCCACCACGTGGCATCTCTGGAGGCATCGGCGATACCAGCGTCTTGCTCTCCCGGCAAAGCGCCACCAACCCACCTCGCAGAGACCCACCTGCGCAAAGCCCACGAAGAAGAGCTGGTGGTTGGTGAGGCCAAGGGTGGGGAGCGTCTCCTCCTCGCCGTTCCTTTTCAGCCAGTTTTGGTAGGCCTGGAGGATGGGCAGGAGAGTAGTGGTCAGGGCCGTGCCGCACCACCCCGCGCCGCACCGCCCCAGCCCATCATCCTACCCGGTAGGCAGCCTTGAGGCCCCCGTTGTCGGCGATGTTCTCGCCCAGCGTGTGCTTGCCGTTGACGGCYTCGCCGTTGATGCTGTAGTTGCCGTACTGCTCCACCATGCACTCCGTCTGCCGCTTGAAGGCCTCCACCGAGGAGTTCTTCCACCACGGCCGCAGGTTGCCGTCCTTGTCGTACTCCCGGCCTGCGGGGAGCGGGGCCGTCGGCAAAGCGCCGGGCGACCGGCTCCACCGCTGCCCCTCCTGGCCTTACCTTGGTCGTCGAAGGCGTGTGTCAACTCGTGGCCCACCACCACGCCAATGCCACCAAAGTTCAGCGACCTGCAGGAGGGCGATGCCGGGCTTCAGCACCCCAAAGCGGAGCCCACAGCCCCATCTGGGTGGGGAAAGCRGGTCCAGCAGGGCAACCTAGCAGCCGGGCTCGGGAAAAGGAGGAAATTCAGGAAGCGAGCGCTCCCACGGCACTGCCAGGCTCTTACTTGGGGGAGGCGCGGGTGTAAAAAGGGGCCTGGAGGATCCCGGCAGGGAAGACGATCTCATTCTTGGTGGGGGAGTAGTACGCGTTGACCGTCGGCGGCGTCATGCTCCACCTGCAGGCAGACGAGGACCCGGGTTCGCACCGGCTCTATCCATGGAGTGGCAGCTCAGCGGAAAGCCACTCGCCCCTGGTTTAACCCCCCACCAAAACCATCCGAATGCCTGGAAACCATCACGGGCAACTCGCCCCATATGGCCAAATCGCAGCCCTCCGCCATGGTGGGCGAGAAGACATTGCAATATTCCCGCTGGCCAYGAAGGGGAAGCGGAGCCCGGCCGCCACGGGCAATTCCCGGGAGAGGCAGCCCGGCTTGCTGCGGGGACCCGCGGCGGCGGGGACTTACTGGTCCCGGTTGGGGGGTTTGCGGAGCTGGTCAGCGGTGACCCTGGCCGAGAAGTTGTAGAACTGCATGACGTTCTCGAAGTAGAGGTCAGACACGGCCTCGTACTGCAAGAAAGCGCGAAGCCGGCGGTGAGCCACGGGGATGGCGGAGCTCGGCCCCACGCGCCGGCGGCTTGGCCTCCGACGCAGAGGCACCTAGCGGAGTGACTCACGTCGTTGAACACTTTATCCAGCTCCTTGGGGTCCATGATGAACTTGGGGTAGCCGATCATGTTGTAGATGGTGTCCGCCTGGGGTGGGACACGGAGGCGCCTTTGGCATGGAACAGCGTGGGACGGGAGCGGAGCAGCACCCGGCTCCGCCGCCACTGCAACCCCTCACCTTCTCCTTGGCCGATTTCCTCGTCTCCTCGTCCATCCACTGCAGTGTCTCCAGGCTCTCCTCGAAGGCCGTTTTGATCTCGGCGATCATTTCCTCCGCCTGGGCGAAACCCAGCGGCGCGCATCAGGAGGGAGCACCCAAATCCTCCCGCCGGGGACGCGGCGGGGGCACCTACCACTTGCTTGCTGTCCTCAGCGAAGGTGGCCTTGACAAACATGGCCCCCAGGGCGAAGCCCAGGTTGTTGTCCGTGTCGCTGATGCAAAACTTCCAGCGTGGGAGGCAGGTCTGCGYGGGGCGAGAAACCCACCATCAGTGTTTGGCCCCGCAACCTCCTGGACTGGTGGGACCCCAAAACCTCCCTGGTTTCCCCACACACCGTGGCAGGGACTTTGCAAAAACACCGAGAGGGAGGAAGCCCCATGGTCACCAGCGGGGTGGTTAGAAAAACCACACATGCGAGAAAAATGCAATTTGGGGAGCCGGCAGTGCTCACCTTCTTCGTCCCGTACATCACCTCCATGAACTTCTCCTCGGCGTCCTGGAAGCGCTGGTCGAGGAAGGGGCTGGTTTTCCGCACCAGGTTCCAGATCATGTAGTTGTTGAGGAGGCTGCGGCACAAGGGGAGGCCGTGAGCGGCRCGAACCCCCGGCCGGCGCGCCGCACCGCAGTGAGGTTTCTCACCATCTGTCCGTGGCGAGGATGAGGTCGGAGACCTGCTCCAGGTACTCCTTGGCGTAGACCACCACGGGCTCCGACTCGTTGAGCTCCACGGGGTAGAAGACGGTGGCCAGGAACGGCAGCCAGTCCACGGCCGGCGCCAGTGCCTGCGAAAGGCCACAGCACCACTACGCACCCCGCCGGCTTCCCACCGCCTTGATCCGGCCTCCATTTTGAGGCGTCAAGCAGCGTTTTGCCCAAAAATGCTTCCCACCGCGGTGGTAGCCACAGGAGCTCGGAGGGGACCCAAGAGTTTCCTCTCTCCAGCCCCACGGGAGAAAAGCAAGCCCGGCCTGAGCCGGGAGGGTGCAAAAAAAGGTGAGAAAGGGGGAAAGTTCCTCACCCTGCTCCTACCTTGAGGTCTCCGGCCGTCATCTTGTGGTAGATGACCTCCTCGTCGCGGTGCTTCTCCTGCGGGATGGTGATGTTGGCCAGCGCCGTCTCGAAGTCCAGGATCTGCTGCATCTGCTGCCGCGTGGACGCCTCGTCGGTGCCGCCCAGGAACGTGCCCAGCTCCACCATGTAGTCGAGGTACCCAGCGAGCACCTACGTGGGGTTGAACGGGGTCAACCCCGGTGCCGTCCCCCACCAAAAAACATGGGAAGGCGGAAAAAAATATATATATCTTCTTTTCCTTTTTTTCCCCCCGCTCACCTTCTCGTTCTCCGTCTTGTTCAGGTAGTAGTCACGGGATGGCAGGCCCAAACCCGACTGGTCGACCTGCAGGGGCGTGGAGAGGGGGCTCAGCGCCCGGCCCGCCGAGCCGGAATGCCACCGGCCCCCGGGCGCCCCGCCGGCCCCACCTGGATGACGTTGCTGTTGGAGTTCTTGGAGTCGGCGCTGACGTAGACGGAGAAGAAGGGCGAGGTGCGGTAGTGCGCCGTCACCTCCCGCAGCGTGGCGTTGAAGTCGCCCCCGGCCCAGGGGCCCGTGACGTTCCAGCCGCCCAGCTGGGGAGAGAGCTGCCGTGAGGGCTTGCGCCCGGCTTCCGGATGCCCGGAATCGCTTGGATACTCCCCACCGGGGCGGGCAAAATCATCGCGACAGGGCCAAAAAGCCCAGGAGAGGGAAGTCACCACAAATTGCCACCACCCCAGCGATGCTCTGTGAGGGCCGGGGACGCCCCACAGGGCTCCCCCACGCCGGCGCTCCAGCGGGAAGCGGCGGTTCCCGCGCCCGGGGCGAACCTTTCGGATGAGCTCCACGAGCGGGGCGGCGCGCAGCTCCTCGATCTTGCTCTCGTTCATGCAGGCCTGGTAGTAGCGCTGCGCCTTGCGCTCCGCTTCGCTCGACACGTTGGCCGTGGCGTTCTCTGCGCGACGCGCCGGGGCGGAGGGTCGGCTCGGAGCGGCCTTCGGCCCCGTTTCAGAGCCGGGACGCTCGCCGGGCTCCGAAAAGGCGCCGGGGTCGCCCCGCCGGGCCCCTTCGCACCGGCAAGAACGTCCCGCAACTCCCGGCCTCCCCCCCGCATGTCCCCCATCTCCCTCCCTCCCTCCGGCAGCGGCTGCTCCGGCTCTCCGGAGGAGAGAGATAAGGAAAGAAAAACAAAAAGTGTTTTTCCAGGAGCTCTGCTGTTCCTGCCCTCGCCCCCGCGCTGCCGGCTCCCTCCCCAGCCGCGTTATTTATTTCTCCGCCTGCCCGCCGGCTGCGAAAAGCGACGATCAACCAGTTTGCCGCCTCTTAAACTAGTTCTTCCTCCCTCCCCCTCTCCGCAAAATCCCGCTTTCCGCCAGGTTTTCCTGCCTCCTTACGCAGCCCGCACCTAACGCTTCGCCTTTCCCAGCTCCGAACGCCGTCCGGTGCTATCTCAGCCCGCCCGCGGCCCAGCACCCCAAAAC
>NW_020448963.1:1249862-1253619 GCF_003343035.1 Apteryx rowi
TTAACCTGGAGGCCCCGGCTGAAAGGAATTAGAGGAAATGCCGAGGGCGACCACTTGGCCGGGGGCCAGATTTCCGCCGGAGCGGCTGGGCCGCGAGGCCGTTCCCGCGCTGCTCCCCCTCTCCCCGAAGCTCTTCCCGAGCTCCCCCCCGCTTTCGGTTAACCACCCCCGGCACGGGCTTTCCAGCGGAAAGCGCTCGATACGGAGCCGGTCGTTTTGCTCGGAGCTCGAGCAAACCGTTCCAGCGGGGAGCAAGGCGGAGACGAGGAACGGAGGAAAGCCTTAAATCCCCGGCGGCAAGTTTTCCCGYGGCTCCCGAACCCCGGAGCCGGCGCCGCTCACCCAGCAGATGCTTCATGACGGCCTGGTTGTGCTCCCAGAGGTTGTTGAAGGTGCCCCAGCGCGAGTGGCCGTCCGGGAGCGGGTTGGCCTTGATCCAGCCGCCGCAGGCGTAGCCGAAGAAATCCTCGCAGGGATTCACCGCCCGGTCCAGCGAGCCCAGGATGGCGCTGGTGACGGAGACGCAGGCCTCCGACAGGCACACGGAGGGCGGCCCTGCGGAGAGGGGGGTGGCACGGTGGGTCAAGCTCGCGGCCCCTCGCCACCCGCCGCTCCGGGACCCGCTCCGACTTACGGGCTCGGTACTGGAAGACGAGGCCCAGGAGGCAGGCGGCCAGCACGGCGGCCAGCGCGGCGACCAGCGCGGCGAGCTGCTTCTCCAGGCGCGTGCGGCTGGCCCAGCAGCCCGGGCTGCTCCGCGAGCCTCGGAAGTTCACCTGCGGGGGGGAAAAAGGAAAATGAAGGAGAAGCGGCGGCGTTTCCCCATGGGACCACGGGAAAAAAAACCCCGGCACACTCCCGCCCTCCAAACCGCTCTCTGCTTCCCAGCCCGCAGCACGGATCGAGCCCACCCGGTTTTGGGCCGGGAATGAGGCCGCGGCTGCCGGCCAGAAATCCCGCCAGGAAGGGCGGCACAATGGGAGGAAACACGGAGCCGGGCGAGTTGCAGCCGCCCGCTCCGAACATTTCGGAGCCGGGTGAAAGCACGATTGCCGGCGCCGTTTTGCCCGAAATCGGCGGCGCCGATGTTATTTCAGGGGGGGCCGAGCTGGGGCGAGCCGGTTCGGCTCACTGATCCGGCAGAAAAAGGAAGGAGCAGGAGCGCTCTCAGCGCCCATCCCGGCGCAAGGATAAACCCCGGCACACTTGGCTCCCCTCCGGGATTTCCCTGGCGTGGCGAGCAAAGGTGCAGCGGAGCAAGGCAAGCCTTGATTTTGGGGCAGGAAAAGCCCTTCCCGAGCACGGATGCCTGTGCAAACGTCCCGGCGCCGAGCATCGCTCCCTTGCRACTCCTCGCAACCGCTCGCCCCGGCCGGGCCGGCCCCGGATATTCCCGCGCGAGCTTGACTTTCCCAACAGCCGGCTCCTTCCTGCCGCCCGCGGCCCCTTTCAAAGCGGCTCCCCCGCCGCGCGGGGAGGAACGCGCCCGGCTTAGCCTAATCCGACCTTTATGCGGGGACAAAGCTCCCGGCAGTGCGGTAATTGCTCGGCAAAGGCCCCCGCAGCTCCCGGGGAGCGGGAAGGACTCACAATGCCAGGGCGGCCGGGGGGTCGCCCCCCCCTCGCCCCAGCGCTGCGGGTCCCCCCCTTTTTTGGGGGGGGTTTTGCAGCCCCGGAGGGCGAGGAGCAAAGAGCAGCTCGTGGGGACCTGCCGGCGCCATCCCGGGGCGGACTTTGCCCCGGGGACGGCGGGAGCCCGGCGCGGCCAAACGAGCCGCTCGCGCGGGAAACCCTGCTCCGAAAAATCGCCCCCCCCATCCCGAGGCCGGGGGGGGGGGGGGAAGCGCCGGGGTCCCACCTGGAAGCCGTTGGGGTAGCCGTCGCCGTCGGCCTCCAAGGGGTCCTCGTCGTCCAGCGTCGCCCGCTTGTAGGTCGACATCTGCAAGGCGAAAGGCAGCGCGGAGGCGCTCAGCGTCCCCGCAGCCGGCACGGGCCCCGGCCCCGGCGAGGAGGAAGAGGAAGAGGAAGGCGACACGTGCCCCGGCAGGTTATAAAGCTGCCGCCTCCTCCTCCTCCGGGGAGCTACACGCCGGAGGGACCACGGGACGCCAAGGAGCGAGCGGAACCTGGCGGGTTTCGCTGGGGAACCGAGAGCCGCTTTCGCCCCCGCCGGGGCCGAGGGAGCAGCGGTGAAGCGCCTTTCCTCCCGAGGCTACCAGCTCGCTCGCGCACTCGGGCCCCAGCCCCGTTTAGCCGCCCGTTCCCGGAGGGAAAACCGAGGCAGGGTGCAGCCGTGCGAGCCAGCGTCCGCGGAGCGGGACGGCACCTTGGCGGGATGCTCCAGGGACCTGGCACGACGCCGCCCCGGGACTCGGGGTCCCCCGCGGCAGTGGCTGTGCCGAGACCCGCGCGTCGGCGAGCGCGACGAAAGCGCCGGGGCTCAGCCGCGGGGGCGAACAATGGGCCCCAGAGGTGGGAACTTCCCCTCTCGCTCTCCGGCTGGATAACGCCGCCTTCCGACACGCCGCCAGCACCGTTAACCTTTTCCACCCTGCCTCCCACCAGCGGGACGGGGGTTTCGGGGAGATTTTTCCAAGCGGCGCTCCGGCTCGGCCCGGCTCCCGCACGGATGCTCCGCAGCAGCTCCCGCGCGACGTCGCCCTGCAGGAAAGCTCACCGGCGGCCGGGTTTTCCTGCMGCACGATTAATAACCGAGTCCCCCCCGTCCCGGCTAACGAGACGCCGCCGGGCCCTGGTTTTAATTAGCCCCGGGCGCTTGCACAACCGCCGCGCGCCGACAAAAACAACCTGGGTGGGGGGGGGRAAAATTAAAAACGGGGCCCAAAAAGGCTGTTTGCGCAGCTGTGCGAAGCGGCGGGGGCGGAAGCGGGGCCGGGATGAGCCGGGGGGCTTCGGGGCCGGCCGCATGCGGAGAAACTCCCAGGCAGGGCTTTTATCCCCCAAATCTGCTTTTTTGTTGTTGTTTCCCCCCCACACACACGCTCCCTCGTCTTTTTCCCGTCGTTTTTGCACGACGACGCCGGGTCAAAAGCTGCAGCGCCGGGTGCAAAATTCCCACCCCGCGGCTGGATCCCGCAAATCCTCCCTCCCTCTGCCCGGTGCAGGCAAAATTCCCGGAGCCGGGAGCTTTGGGCCAACGCTTTCCTGCGGAAAGGCGCTCGCGGCGCTGCCTTTCTCCCGAAAACACCCGGGGGAGGGGGGGGATAAAATAAATAAATATATATGTATAAGGGGGCTGTCGCTGGCGGCCTGCCCGAGCTCAACCCTGTATTAGCCAGCGGTGAAGCCACCGCGGCGCCGGGAGCGGGGCGGCCCCGGGGGGGGGGGGARGCGGCGCCGCGGGGGGGGCCCCGGCTCGGCGGCGGTAACCGAGCACCGTGCGAAAAAAAGCAAAAAAAAGGAGAAGGAAAAAAAGGGGGAAAAACAAACCCGAACCCTCCTGCGCGCCGGCCCGAGAGGAAGGAGGAAGTTAAGGACCAAAAAAAATTAAATAAATAATTTTTTTTTTAAAAAAAGGGCATTTCCCGTTTTTCCTTCCGCTTTGCGCTCCCCCCCCCCCAAAATCCCGTCGCTGCCACGCCGGGCATCCGCGGCGCGGGGCAGGGGGCTGCGAGCCCCGTTTCGGCAGGCGAAAGCCACAGCGGCGCTTGCAGAGAGGCTGTTTGGGCCAAAACGCCCCTTTTTCCTCCCCAAAATAATGATAATAAAAAAAAAAATCGCTCCGAAAAAAAAGAGA
>NW_020448963.1:1254319-1255910 GCF_003343035.1 Apteryx rowi
GGCTCCGGGGGTGCCCCCAAGCGAGCGCTCGTGCAAGCGTGCAAGCACGCCCACGAGCAAGCGCGCGACGGTGCAAGCATAAGCATGCAAGCACGCGGTCGTGCGGGGATGCAGGCGTGCAAGCAGCCAAGCACGCGGTCGTGCAGGTACACACGTGTGCAAGCACGCGAGCGTGCGAGCGTGCATGTGTGCAAGCATCCAAGCACACAATCGTGCAAGCGTGCATGTGTGCAAGCATCCAAGCACACGATCGTGCAGGTACGCACACGTGCAAGCATGTAATTGTGCACACGTGCAAGCGTGTAAGCATGCAGTCGTGCCCATTTTCGAGCACGCGATCGTGCAAGCATGCACACGTGCAAGCATCCAAGCATGCGATTGTGCAAGTACGCACATGCGCAAGCATGGACGCGTGCAAGCACACAGTTGTGCAGGTATGCTCACGTGCAAATGTCCAAGCACACAATGGGGCCGGTATTCACATGTGCAAGCGTCCAAGCACACGATCGTGCAAGTATGCACACRTGCAAGTACATGATTGGGCGTGCATGGAGGCATGTAAGCATCCAAGTACACGATTGTGCAAGTGCGCACACGCGCAAGCATGCAACTGCGCAAGTATGCAATCATCTAGGCACACCGTTGTGCAAATATGCGTGCAAGCATCCGTGCACGTGACGATGCACGCATGCAAGCAAACAAGCGCACGATCGTGCACACATGCAATCATGCAAGCACGCACACGTGCACGCACCCAAACCTGCAATTACGCGAGCACGTGAGCCTGCTTCTGCCCCCCCAGCCGCCGCGCTGCCCAAACCGGGCCGGAGAGCTGAGGTGCACTAGCCCCTCGCGAGGCTTTGGGGTTTTTTTTYCCCCCCTTTTTTCCCCRGCTGCAGCTTTTTTTCCCAACCCCGGCCGGGTTTTGAGGAGCGCAGGCTCGCCGTGAGGCCGTCCCTGCTCTATGCGGACGAGCCAGCCTAACGAGCTTTTTAACAAGCTTTTAATTGCCGCTCGCCGCGGGCACCTGGGGCCGAGTTCCCGGCTGGGGATGCGGGGACAGCGGGGGGACGACGTGCTGCCACCATGGCCCCGGCTGGCTGAGCACCGACACGCTCAGCTCACTTGTGGGGCTGCCAAAAAAACACCTCCATTGGGTGGGAAACCGAATGGCAACGGTGGTTGTGGGTTTTTTTTTTTGGAGGGGGCACGAAACGCCCCCGCCGAGGCCCCCCCGGTTATTGCAGGACCCGCGCAAAGAGGCCGAAGCGCTGGCGCTGCCCGCTCGCCTCCGAGCGCGGCCCCGCACCGGGCTCCGCAGGGCCCCGGCGCCAGCGCCCCCCCCTCCCCAGTGCTCCCAGTGCTCCCAGTAAAACCCGGCAGAGGGCACCAGTAAGCCCAGTTCGGCGCCGTCCTCCCCCCTCTCCCGGCAGGCGGGTGGAGGGTGGAGGAAGGGGAGGAGGAGGAGGAGAAGGCAGGGTGCCGGCGGGGGGGATTTAAGGGCTCGCTGGTGCCCCGGCTCCGTCCTCTTCGCCGGGAGCCGAGCCGGGCCGCGCGCTCCCACGCCGGGCTCCGGGCGCGGGAAAGTCCC
>NW_020448963.1:1256360-1262119 GCF_003343035.1 Apteryx rowi
GTGGAGGGGCAATGGGATGTGGAGGTGCAATGGGGACATGGGCACACGATGGGACGTGGAGGGGCAATGGGGACATGGGCATGCGATGGGACGTGGAGGGGCAATGGGATGTGGAGGTGCAATGGGGACACGGGTGTGCAAGGGGGACACGGGCACACGAGAGGGACACGGGTGTGTGATGGGACACGGAGATGCAATGGGAACACGGGCACGCGAGGGGGGACACGGGTGTGTGATGGGACACGGAGATGCAATGGGAACACGGGCACGCGAGGGGGGACACGGGTGTGTGATGGGACATGGAGATGCAATGGGGACATGGGTGTGCGATGGGGACATGGACACACAATGGGGACACGGGTGTGTGATGAGATGTGGAAGTGCAACAGGGAATCAGTTTTGCTTTGGGACACGGGTGTGCGATGGGGACACGGGTGTGCAACAGGACATGGAGGTGCAATGGGGACACGATGTGCGATGGGGACGTGGGCACGCAGTGGCGACACGGGCGTGCGACGGGCACGTGGGCACGCGACGGGCACGTGGAGGCGCGACGGGGACATGGATGCGCGATGGCGACTCGGACGCGCCGTGGGGACAGGAAGGCGCGATGGGGGCGTGGAGGAGCGAGGGGGGCGCTGGCACGTGATAGGGACGGGCGCGTGCGATGGGGACATGGGCGCGATGGAGAGGCGGATGTGCAACGGGGACAGGGACACGCGACGGGGATGCGGATGTGCAACAGGGATGGGGAGATGCAATAGGGACAGGGACCTGCAAGGGGGACAGGGACGTGCAATAGGGACGTGGCCGCCCCGCTGCAGGCCGGTGGCCAGACCCCGCGAGCCGCATTCGCCCGCCGGCGCCGGCGGCCCCCCCGTGCCTCGGTTTCCCCCCCGCGGCGGGGCAGGGGAGCGCCGCGGGGCGCCATGAAGGCTCTCCTCCTCACCCTCGTGGCCGAGCTGTGCCTGGCCTCGCTGGTGCCCGGTAGGTGGGTTTTTGGGGGGGGACAGGGACAGTGGGGGGGACATCGGGCGCCACCGAGCCCGGCTTTGCGCCCGCCCGCAGAGAAGGAGAAGGACCCCGAGTACTGGCGGCGGCAGGCGCAGGCGGCTCTGCGCGACGCCCTGCGCCTCCAGCGCCTCAACCAGAACGTGGCCAAGAACCTCATCCTCTTCCTCGGCGACGGTGAGCGAGGGGCCGGAAGCGAGCGAGCGAGCGGGGAGGGGGCGGCACGAGTTTGTCKGGTCTCAGCAGCGGCGGCTCACAGGGATCCCCGTCCCCTTGTCCCCGTCCCCGCCGCAGGCATGGGTGTCTCCACCGTCACGGCCGCCCGCATCCTCAAAGGGCAGCTGCAGCACGGCCAGGGCGAGGAGAGCTTGCTGGAGATGGACAAGTTCCCCTACGTCGCCCTCTCCAAGGTGAGACGCCCGCTGCCGGACCCCCCCCCGGACTCCCCCCCGCCGCGGCCCCGAAATTAGGTCACCAGCAGCGGCGGGATGGGGCGCCACTGCCATCCCGCGCCACCGTGGGAACGGCGAAGCCCGCCCCGGCGTCGCACRCGCCTCGTTTTGCAGCCAAAAAAGAAGCCAAAAAAGCCAAATAAAAAAGGTGCTTTTTTTCTTTTTTATCCTCGTGCCCGGGGCGCGGGAAAAAAAACTCCCGCCGCCGCTGCCGCCGGTTCCCGCAGACCTACAACACCAACGCGCAGGTGCCCGACAGCGCCGGCACCGCCACCGCCTACCTGTGCGGCGTCAAGGCCAACGAGGGCACGGTGGGCGTCAGCGCCGGCGTCACCCGCGACCAGTGCAACACCACCAAGGGCCGCGAGGTCACCTCCATCCTCCGCTGGGCCAAGGACGAAGGTGAGTCCCCCGGGGACAAGCCGGGGGGGGGGGCAAAAAAAAATCGCGCTTTCCCGCGGCCCTTTGGCCCCGGGCAAAGGGGACTTGGCAACGGTGGGTTTTCAGGCGGGAAGCGCCTCCTYGCCCAAAGCTCCTGCTCTGCAAGACGTCACCTTGGTGCCACCACGTTTTGCACCGCCGCGAGGGTTTTGCTCGCCGTCGCGCGTGGCCAAACGCGGGTTTTGGGGTATTTCCCCCCATCCCGTCCCGTGTTTTCGGGCGCAGGCAAGTCGGTGGGCATCGTCACCACCACGCGGGTGACCCACGCGACGCCCAGCGCCGCCTACGCCCACTCGGCCAACCGCGACTGGTACTCGGACGGCGAGATGCCCCCCGACGCGCTGGAGGGCGGCTGCAAGGACATCGCCCGGCAGCTGGTGGAGAACATCCCCGACATCGAGGTAGGGCCCTCGGCGGCTGGGGGGTCCCGGCCCCCCGGCGGCTGTGGGGCTGGCACCACCGGTGGATGCAGGGTCTGGGCTGCGGGAAGATGCGGGGCTGGGACCCCCATGGGATGCAGGGCAGGGACCGGTGATGGACGTGTGGTCGGGACCCCCAGGAGATGTGGGGCCGGGATCGGCAATGTATGTGGGACCAGGAGCCCCAGGAGGTGTGGGGCTGGGACCCCCAGGAGATGCAGGGCTGGGACTCTCAGGAGATGAGGGAATGGGACCCCCAGAAGATGTGGGGCTGGAACCCCCAGTGGATGTGGGGCTGGGACCCCCAGGAGATGAGGGAATGGGACCCCCAGTGGATGCAGGGCTGGAACCCCCAGGAGATGCAGGGCTGGAACCCCCAGGAGATGCGGGAATGGGACCCCCAGAAGATGTGGGGCTGGGACCCTCAGGAGATGGGATGGGACTCCCTAGAGATGCAGGGCTGGGACCTCCAGGAGATGAGGGGCTGGGACCTCCAGGAGATGAGGGCCTGGGATCCCCAGTGGCTGTGGGGCCAGGACCAGCAATGGATGTGGGGCTGGGACCACCAGCAGATGTGGGGCTGGGATCAGCAGTGTATGTGGGACCAGGACCCCCAGGGGGTGTGGGGCTGGGACCCCCAGTGGATGCGGGGCTGGGACCACTGAAAGATGGGGGGCTGGGATCAGGAACGGGTCCAGAGCTAGGATCCCCAGTGGATGTGGGGCTGGGACCACCAGCAGATTTGGGGCTGGGACCCCCAGGAGATGAGGAGCTGGGATCCCCAGGGGTTGCAGGGCTGGGATCCCCAGGAGATGTGGGGTTGGGATCGGCAATGTATGTGGGACCAGGACCACCAGGAGATGTGGGGCTGGGACCCCCGGGGGGTATGCAGAACTGAACCCACAAGCAACCACGGGGCCAGGCCCCCCAAAAATCATCGGGCCGGCAGCGGGGAGGGGGGCTGCGGGGTGGCAAGACCCAAAACCTCTGCTGGCGCTTCTGCTCCCCCGCGGGCCGCGCTTCCCCCCGTCCTGCCCCTGGTCGCGCATCGGAGCCGGAACGCGGCCCTGTAAATAAATACGCTTCTGTACTTCAAAATAGCCCCAAAGCCAAACATCGCAGCCTGTTATTTAGCCGTTTAATAGGCTGTTCTCCTGTTTTTTTTCCCTTTAATATAATTTTAACTCTGTCCCARGCTGGAAATAATTATATAGCGGGGAAGAGTATTTTTTTTTTGTCCCTTTCTCCCTTTTCTTTGCCTTAATAATTTTGGCATTGCTGTTTTGCAGCTTTATAATTCACCTTCTGCAAGGAGCAGCGGGGAGCTGGGGGGGGGGGGAGAAAAAATCTCAGCCGGGTTATAAATAACGGCGGCCAAATAGCCGGCGCTCCAAAGCAAACAGCCCGCGCCGCGGGATAGGGCTCCGCGGTGGCAGCGGCGGGTTCACGCGGGGCTCCCGGCACGGAGCATCCCCGGCGGCCCCCCATTTCCCCGGCGCGAGGGGAAAAAAGAGCCGGAGCCGGGTTTGCGGAAGGGGGTTATTTCGGGCCTGGGTGGTTTCTGCCCCGTGTCGCTAATAGGTGTTGAGGTGGGGTTATTTTGAGCCCGGCGAGGTGAGATTCCTCGGGCGGGTTTCGCCGCCCGCCGGGGTTTTCCTGGACATCTCGGCCCGTTTCCCTCCTCTTCCAGCCCGAATCCCTGCGGGCAGCGGGAAAAATCTCAGCTCTTTCCAAAACGACCCCGCGGGAACCGGCTGGGATGGGGGGGGCTTTTGGGGGGCCTTAACGGACGCGTCCCATTAAGGGGGGCGCCCGTGGGAAAACTGGTGTTCCCGCAGGTGATCCTGGGCGGCGGGCGGAAATACATGTTCCCCAAAAACGCCAGCGACGTGGAGTACCCCGGCGAGGACAAGCACCGCGGCACCCGCCTCGACCGCCGCGACCTCGTGCAGGCTTAACCCGAAACGAAGCGCCCCGCGGAGGCTTTTCCCCCGCGGGAAACGGGATGCCTGCGCTCCGGCAGGTCGCCCGCTACGTGTGGCACCGGCGGGAGCTGCTGGCGCTCAACCTCAGCCGCGTCGACTTCCTCCTGGGTGAGTCGGGCCGCGGGGGGGAGCGCCGAAACGGGGTGGGGTGGGGGGTCCCCGGAGGGGGGGGGCACGCTGACCCCCCCCCTCCCAAAAACGCCACCTCCAGGCCTCTTCGAGCCCGGTGACCTGATCTACGAGCTGGACAGGAACAACGAGACGGACCCGTCGCTCACCGAGATGGTGGCCGTGGCCATCCGGATGCTGCAGAAAAACCCCCGGGGTTTTTTCCTCCTGGTGGAAGGTGGGTGGGTGGGAAAATTGGGGGGGGGGCGGCGGGATTGGCGGCGGCGCGCCGGAGGGGTGACGGCGGCGGGCGGCCTCGCAGGGGGCCGCATCGACCACGGGCACCACGAGGGCAAAGCCAAGCAGGCGCTGCACGAGGCCGTGGAGCTGGACCGCGCCGTGGGCCTGGCCGCCCGGCTCACGTCGCCCCGCGACACCCTCACCGTCGTCACCGCCGACCACTCGCACGTCTTCACCTTCGGCGGCTACACCCCCCGCGGCAACCCCATCTTCGGTGAGACACCCCCCTCCCTCCCCGGAACGCCCCAGAATGCCCCGAAACGCCCCAAAACACCCCGAAACGCCCCAAAATGCTCTGAAATGCCCTGAAATGCCTCAAAATGCCCCGAAATGCCCCAGAATGCCCTGAAATGCCCCAAAACACCCTGAAATGCCCCAAAAGGCTCTGAAATGCCCCAAAACGCCCCAAATTGCCCCAGAATGCCCTGAAATGCCCCAGAATGCCCCCAAACACCCCGAAACGCCCCAGAATGCCCCAAAATGCCCTGAAATGCCCCAGAATGCCCTGAAATGCCCCAGAATGCCCCAAAATGCCCCAAGACACCCTGAAATGCCCCAAAATGCACCCAAATGCCCAAGAATGCCCTGAAATGCCCCAAAACACCCTGAAATGCCCTGAAATGCCCTGAAATGACCCAAAATGCCCTGAAATGCCCCCAAACAACCCAAAATGCCCTGAAATGCCCCAAAATGACCCAAAATGCCCTGAAATGCCCCCAAACAACCCAAAATGCCTTGAAATGCCCCCAAACACCCCAAAACGCCCCGAAACACCCCGAAATGGTGCGCGGCGCTGCTGACGGCGCCCACCGCAGGCCTGGCGCCGATGCAGAGCGACGTGGACCGCAAGCCCTTCACCGCCATCCTCTACGGCAACGGCCCCGGCTACAAGATGGTCGCGGGCGAGCGCGAGAACGTCTCCACCGTGGATTTCGGTGAGCGGCCGCTCGGCCCGATGGGGGGGCGGCAAAAACTGGGGGGGAAATGTGCCGAAGCGGCGCCGCTGACCGCCGGGGTGTCGTCCCCCGTCCCCCGTCCCCCCC
>NW_020448964.1:0-1072 GCF_003343035.1 Apteryx rowi
TTACAGAGATGCTGCAAGGGAGGCCAGCTCTGACACAGTGCTCGGCAGATTTACAGAAAGCCTCCAAGTCAGACAGATGGGGTTTGTGCCTCTGGAGAGGCGGGATGAATTCAAACATGTGTTCACAAATGTGGCTATCATCGCAGACAAAACTCCCAAAGCACAAGAGTTGTCTGAGATAAACTGGGAGCTGGTTGTGAGGAGAGATGGGCAGCTTATTGCTGCTGAACTAGAAGAAGTTGAACCAGTTTCTTCAGGGCCTCCCTGAGCTCCTTGTTCCTCATGCTATAGATGAGAGGGTTCATTGCTGGAGGCACCACCGAGTACAGAACAGCCACCACCAGATCCAGAACTGATGAGGAGAGGGAGGGGGGCTTCAGGTAGGCAAAGGAGCCAGTGCTGACAAAGAGGGAGACCACGGCCAGGTGTGGGATGCACATGGAAAAGGCTTTGTGCCGGCCCTGCTCAGAGGGGAGCCTCAGCACAACTGTGAAGATCTGCACGTAGGACAGCACAATGAAAATGAAACACCCAAAGCTTAAACAGCCACTAACCACAAGAAGCCCAACTTCCCTGAGGTAGGAGTCTGAGCAGGAGAGCTTGAGGATCTTCGGGATTTCACAGAAGAACTGGTCCACGACGTTGCCTTGGCAGAGTGGTATGGAAAATGTGTGAGCAGTGTGCAAGAGAGCATGGAGAAAACCGCTGGCCCAGGCAGCTGCTGCGATTTTGACACAGCCTCTGGTGCCCATGATGGTCCCATAGTGGAGGGGTTTGCAGATGGCAACGTAGCGATCATAGGACATGACTGTGAGGAGATAATACTCGGCTGACATGAAGAAAAAGAAGAAAAATATCTGTGCAGCACATCCTGAGTAGGAAATGGCCCTTGTGTCCCACAGGGAATTGGCCATGGATTTGGGGACAGTGGTGGAGATGGTGCCAAGGTCCAGAACAGAGAGGTTGAGGAGGAAGAAGTACATGGGGGTGTGGAGGTGGTGGTCGCAGGCTACGGCTGTGATGATGAGGCCGTTGCCCAGGAGGGCAGCCAGGTAGATGCCCAGGAAGAGCA
>NW_020448964.1:2522-4446 GCF_003343035.1 Apteryx rowi
TAGCAGGATGCCCTGTCCCTGTGACTGTGTCGCAGGGAATCCCTGCTCTGAAGCATCTCCCCCTCCTCTGCAAAGGAGAAGCTGGGCAAGTGATTCTTAAAAATCCAGTTGTGAGACTGGAATGATTTCAAGACCTTTCCATGAACGTCAGTAGCATTGCCCTGCAGCCAGAGACTTACCGTGTCAGGGGCTGTGAAGATTTCCCCCACAACGAGCTCTCCTCTCTCCTCCCACTCCACACTGCCTTGCACTTCTTTCTGCCTTGTCTCATCTCATGTCAGCAGCAGCAGGCAGTGCCCAGAGCCCTGCTGCTCTTTGCAGAGGAGCTGCTCCTGCACACAGCTGTCTCTGGGCAGTGCTGCCTGGTTGCCATGAGCTCCCTCCATCCCCAGAGCCTGGCCCTGCTCAGGAGCTGAGGCCCAGCTGAGCTCATGACTTTCTCTGTCCCTTGTGCTCCCTCCTCCTGGGAAATTTTCACTCCAATGAACTAAAATAATCACTCATGGTCCCTCTCTAAGCGCTGCAGGAAGACTGATTCCAGCATTGCAATTTGTCTCATCAGAAGATGGTTATCTATGAAAGTGGAAATGTCCCACTCTGGAAGTTCCTATTCACACCTCTTAACTAGGCAGGACACCTAGATAGGGACAAGAAGGGAGCTCATTGACACATGGTTCAGGTGTTGATTCAGATGACTCGGTTTGGGCTTCTCAGGGTGCTTTAGAAGATCCTGGGATGCAGTGGGAACCAGATCCTTCCTGAGAGCTCCACAAACACACAGGAGTTGCGATTCCCCTTGCCCAGGCAGAAGCGAGCACAGCAGGGATGTCTGTATGCAAGACCTTGGTCCATGCTCCTGTTATAATCAAAGGAGAGGGAGGGTGGGAGTCAGTTGCTCACACACAAACACCTGGTGACATTGGAAGAGACAGAGGTGCTGGAGGACATGTGCCAGTGTCTGCTTGCTCTGATGGAGCAACTGTGAGACCCACATCCTTCTAGAGCATGAGGTGGGGTCAGGAGGGGAACTGCCTTGGCTACCTGAAATGATATTAAATGCCCACTACTACCAGAGCACCACTCACTAGGAAGCTGAGGTACATGCAGATCCCAACACTGCAAACACATGATGTCATCCAGTGCAGACACTTGATTCAGTGACATAGAAATAGGCTGGCAGGGCCATGCCGGATGCCTCAGGGGTCCAGCACAACCACATGTCTCTAGCAGAGACACCATGGGGCCTCTAGGAAAACCATGGCCCTTTGGAGTGGTTGCTGGTCAAGTGCCCCAGGGCAACTCAGGTTTCCTACCAGTGCCCAAACAAGTGGATCCCACCACTGCCTTTAGGCCAAGTCCTGTTGATCTGCAGCCAAGTGTGCTTCATAAATGGGAGAGGCACATCCCACCAAGGTCTCTGCTCTAGTCTATGCACCCTTAAAACCTTCTAGCTTTCCTCCCCCAAACCTCTTCTCACTCCCAGGTGATATGAACATGAACTGGGTTAATGATGACCTCAGGGGGGCTGGATCACAGGCTGCCCAGGCCTAGGGACTTCTTCAGTGGCACCTTTTCCTACTCGGACATCACTTCACCTCTGTCACAGGCCCCAAGGGGCTGCAAATCAGCTCAGGCAGGCAACCCTTCTCCTTCCAGGTCTGCACAGCTCGGCTCTGTTTCTCGCTGGCCTTGGGCACTGCAGGCTTTGCTCTCTTAGTGGGAACCTCCTTTCACCATTACATTGCCACCTGTTATCTAGGCCAGCATGTCTCTGCTCTGAAGTGGGGTCATTGCACACAGTGTCCTTGGCTCACAGTAACGTGTTTCACCACGACCAGTCTGTTCTCTGTGCCACAGCTGAGGCTCTGCAACCCAAATACACACAAGTGCATGCAGCCTGGGGCACAGAGAGGAGCAGATGGAG
>NW_020448965.1:0-1230 GCF_003343035.1 Apteryx rowi
CTCACGTCCTTCGATTGCTCTAAAATGGCGGCTTTTTAATAAAAACGAGCGGGGGGTGGAGGAAAGGCTTCCAAAACCCGCCACGGCACCGCGAAAAGGAGCGGAGGAGGGCGAGCGGCGCTGCGAGCCCGCGGCACCGGCGCGAGGCCGCGGCGGGGGCTTGCCGGCAAAGTGGGGGGCGTGTGGCCAGGCCGGGGGCACGGCGCGAGCCGGCGGCATGAGCGAAACGGGAACCTCGGAGCAACTCTTTCCCGGCTCCGATTGGAGAGGCTTTTGCTGCGGTGGTGCTGGGCACCGGCCTTGGCTGCGGTTTTGCAGCTGGGGCTCCGGCAGGGCTGGCGCGTGCATGCGCGCGCGTGCGTGCGAGGGTGCGTGCACGCACTAGGAATAATTAGTCCCTGCTATGGCACTCCTCGCTCCAAGTGCTCGTTAAAAGCCTCCATTCATTAGGCTTCGCGGCTCCCCGGAGGTGGCGCGTCCCGGCTCTGCCCCCTCCCCGCTCCCGACCTGCCCCGTTGCAAACGGGGACCGTGGGACGGGGAAGGGATGGGCCGCGCTCAGAGCCGGCGCCGCCTCCTTGCCGAGCCCGCGGGCGCCTTCAAAAAGTTGTTTTAAAGCCGGCGGAGGTTGATGCGGGAGCGATGGGCGAGAGCGGGAGACGGCGGCGCCTCCCGGGCCGGAGCAGGGGGATGAGGACGCCGGTTTGCTGGGTGCTGTTTCGCTGCAGGTCGCGGCGCTGCCCTCCGTGCCAGGAAGGGAATCGTTTCCCACCTCGTGGGTGAATTTGCAAAACCGTATGCGCCCGCCGTGCTCCGAGCAATCGCCCGGTGAAAGGGCAGCCAACGCCAGGCTGCGCCGCCGCTGCTGCTTGGAGCGGCTCTTCCCCCAAATAGGTGCTGGCTCCACCGGGCATCACGGCATCGGCGCCCCCAGCCCGTGCCCTGCACCGGGCCGGCAGGACCGAGCGTCCGGCGAGGAGGTGGGAGCCGGAGGAGGGCCTCCCGTTGCAAACCCTAACCTTATTTTCCCAGGTCCGACGCCGGTTTCCATGGAAACAGCCGGGAGCAGAAACGGGAACCAGAATCCAGAAAGGCGAAGCCTGGAGCTCCCCTTCGCCTCGCTGGCTTCCAGCTCCCGCGCGCCCCGGCATTGCCGCCGGCCCGGCTCCCGGCACCCGGCACCGCCGGGCTCGGGGCGTGCGGCTGCTCTGCTCCCGCGCGCCGACTCGCC
>NW_020448965.1:3150-4443 GCF_003343035.1 Apteryx rowi
GCCCCGGCCCCTCCCAAGCGCGGCGTTGCTGCGTTTCGGGGGGGTCACGTTGGTGCGGCACGGGGCAGGGGGGTCCCTGACACCGGGCCGTGGGCGCGTGCCCGCCGCGGACAGGGGGGGACCCGCCATGCGGGCAGCGCGGGGCCCGGAGGCGAGAGGGCAGCGCCCGGCACACGTGTGACGAGTCTGCGAGGCCTCCCCGGGAACGCTGCTGCTCCATCCTTGCTGGCGCGGCCCGGCCCCGGCTCTGYGTGAGAGCGCTGGGGCAGGCTGGGCGTCAACCAAAAATAATAAAACCCCCCCAAACGGGCAGAAAGCCCCCCCCAGGGCCGAAGAGGAGGCGCCGGGCGGGGAAGGAGCGCTGGCCGCCGGGATGCTGGGGAAGCGCCGGTCTCCTTAGCAGCCCTCCGGCAAACGGGATGGGGATGGGGGGAGGCAGCCGCCGGCCGAGCAGGCAGTGCCGCCGGGGTCCCCCGGCACCGGTCCCCTGCTGCCGCTTCACCCGCCTCCCCCCTCCCCGGAGCACCCCGCTTTCCTTCCCCGCAGCGCTTGGGCTCTTGCCCGGGCAGGGGCTGCAAAGCCCCTGCTTGCCCCAAGTCGGGGGTCTCTCTCGTCCGGCGCCRGCTAATCAGCCCCGCTGCAAGGTCCGTGCAATGGGGGGGTTGCTTTCCCGCGGGTCGATGGGTGCATCCCCCCGCGGCCGACCCGGCCCCGGTGCCCGCGGAGCACCGGCACCCGCGCAGCTGCGCCCGGCCCCGCGCTAGCCCCCGCTCCCCTGCCCTTCCGGCCCGCCGCCGCTGCCAGCCCTTGTCTGCCGAGCGCGGCCCTGGGCCCCAGCCAGGCCCATCTTTTTGGGTTGGTGCCCGGGATAAACGCGCCCGGCGTGCGGGTTGCCCACGGGGGACGCGGCGCCTTTTGTTCGCGCCGTGCCACGGCGCCCAGGTGCGGAGGGGCGAAGGGCGGYGCAGGAGCACCCGGCTTGCACGCGTGGCGCTGGCACCCTCCGAGGCCAGCTCGTGGGATCGGGCCGTCTGCTCGCGGGCTGCGTGGGAGGGGAGGGATGGGGAAATGTGGGGGGCCAGGCGGGAAGGATATCTGCCGTCTGGAGGGCTGGATGGAGCTTCCTTCAATGGCTAGGGAGGACAAAGTGGGGTTTAGCCGTGCAAACCTCTATGCCTGCTTGCAAATCTCCATGCGTGCTTGCAAACCTCCATGCGCGCTTGCAAACCTCCATGCATGCTTCCAAATCTCCATGCCCACTGGCAAACCTCCATGCGTGCTTGCAAACCTCCA
>NW_020448966.1:0-1067 GCF_003343035.1 Apteryx rowi
AACCTCTAAGAGTGGAGCAACCTAGAAAGAAAGAAAGAATCGGAGTGTTACTGGCAGTTCTGCTGGCCTTAAATAGTTGCAACAGTCAGGGGCAAATGTCTCCCCTCTGTGCTGAGCTGTATTGGTGAGAGTACACCCAACAGATCCACCAAGATGTTCTACCCCTCTTTTTGGCACAGGTGACACCATGTCTGTATACCGGCTCCTGTTTGGGCTCTCCAGTTCTGCAAAGGCACTAACACACAGCAGGGAGTCCAGCACAGGGACACCAAGATGGTCAGGGGCTGCAGTGTGGGGCAAATAAGGAGAGGCTGCAAGAGCTGGGTTTGTTCAGCCTAGACAAGAGAAGGCCAAGGGGSATCTTCATGCTGTGCACAGCTACCTTATGGAGGACACAGAGAAGATGGAGCCAGATTTTCTTGGAGGTGCACACTAAGAGCAAGAGAGGAAACAGGGACATATTGGACAATGGAAAATTCTTCTGAGATGTTAAGAAGAAACCTTTTTCTCCGTGAGGGTGGCCGAGCTGTGTCACAGGGATCCAGAGAGGTTCTCACATCTCCATCCTTGGAGATAATCAAAACTTCACTGAAAAAGGCCCCAAGATACCTCCTCTACTGGCACCTGCTTTGACCAGGGTGTTGGAGCCCGACCTCCAGATGCCTCCCTCATTGCAGTCTCAAGGAATCTGCTATTCTGAGACTCTTGCCAAAGGGATCAGTGGCTTTGGAAATGCCACCTCCACCACTGACCAAGGACAGGTGTCTCAGAGCCACCCATCGCCCTCAGAGGCCTCACTTCTTCTGAGGGGGCACCTCCCCTCTCTGCAAGGGTCTGCGTAGGAACAAAGTGCAGAAATGGCAATGACTGCTTTGATTATCTCTCTGAGGGATCGGAATGGATTAGCGTCTGAGATGGGAAGATGCAATGAGGGTCCAGCTTCAATAGAAAGCCTTTAAGGAAGGAGAAGATAACTTTCTCCAGGGCAGTCAGTAAAAGCCCAAAGACTCACGGAAGCATCAAGTCCTTCCCAAACTGCAAGCCTGAACCTCAGCTGACAGAAACCA
>NW_020448966.1:3047-4310 GCF_003343035.1 Apteryx rowi
CACTCGCACCTGCTCTCTCTCCCGATCCCTTCTCGCCTGTTTTGCTCCCACTCCTCTTTCACCTGTTTCTTTGACATCTTTTTTTTTCCCCATGTTGGACTGCAATTGGCTGACAGGGCCATCAGTGAAATCGGTGCCCGCCCTCCTCCTCCTTCCAGCCAATAGGAGGGCTGCACTGGGGCGATGCCATGGCAACGCTGGGCCCTCCTCCCCTGGCAGCCAGCTCTGCCCCGTCCCCCGCGGTCAGGCGCCATGTTGTGGGCGGCAGCACAGGGCGTGGCGGGGCCTGGGGGCAGCGCGGCGCTGTGTGGGTGGGCAGTGCGGGGCTCCGGGGCACGGCTGCTGCCCCGGTGTGGCTGGGCTCTGCGGCAGGGTCCCCGCGGGGCTGCTGGCTGCCCTGCGCCCTGGGGGCCGTGCAGGGAGCGGGGGGGGCAGCGCTGGGGCCTGTGCTGGTGGCAGCCGTGGCGCCGGCATGGGGGCCCTGGGGCTGGCGGGGGCGCGGGAGCCTGCAGGCAGTGTCCTGCTGCCCCCAGGGCAGGGCAAGGCAGGGCAGGGCAAGGCAGTGTCGTCTTGCCCCTCCTGCCCTGTCAGGACCCTCAGGCAGGGCTCTCGCGGCAGCCCGCAGCCCTGACCAGCCACCCCCACAGCCTGGGATCCAAAGCAGTTTTTGCAGTTAACAGTCTCAGTGCGACACCTTGGGAAGGAGCTCCCGAAGCCCTTACCCTTGGTGGAGAGCCGCAGGAGCGCTGGGAACAAGGAACTGCGGTCCAGGCTGATGGTGTCCATCCAGCAACCTTCCATCTTGCTTGCCCCCCTGCCCTCGGCTCACCTCTCCAGCGAAGGAGGAAGGACACTCTTCCCGTCTCATCACCCAAAACACCTCTCCAACATGCCCCTGCTCCTCTGCCTGTCAGTGAAGGTCCCAATGTGGCTCCCGTCCCTCCTCCTTACCATGGCATGGCTCCAAAGGGCAGCAGTGGGGAGGGCATCAGCAGTGCCCAGCAGCAACTGGGCCTTGCAGGGAACTGAAGGCACCACTGCAGGACCAGGGAGACCTCCCTGTGATGCAGCACATCCCACCGTGACCTCAGCTCGTGTCATCTGGGGGCTCAGTAGGTCACTGCCATGGAGATGGCACAGCCAGGGAGAGAGCAGAGAGATTTCCCCTCACATCCTGGAAAGCAGTCACCTCCCTTCACCACAGTTATTTTCCAAAACTTGCTGATAAATCCTTCAGGAATGTCTCCAGATGGTGTCAAAGAC
>NW_020448967.1:0-1314 GCF_003343035.1 Apteryx rowi
ACTGCCCCAAATGGCCCCAATCCTGCCCCTAGACTGGCCTCCATACCCCCAAACTGCCCCAAGCTGACCCCCAGCCTGGCCCCCGTAACCCCCAGACTGTCCCAAAAGGCCCCAAACTTCCCCCCCCGGCACCCCCCAGCCCACCTGCAGCTTGGCCATGTTGCCGTGGGCGTCGGGCAGCAGCTCGAGCGCCCGCGCCTTGAGCCGCAGCGCGTCCTGGCGGCCCCCCAGCGCCAGGCGGCCCTGCCGCACCTCCGCCTCCACCTGCGCCAGCCCCAGCTGGGCAGCCCGCGCCTCCCCTCGGCGGCCCTCGATCGCTGCCTCCAGCTGGGCCAGTGTCGCCTCCAGCGCTGCCTCCTCCCCGGCCTGGCGCATCCTCGCAGCCTGGGGGACC
Source organism: Apteryx rowi (assembly GCF_003343035.1). Classification (NCBI taxonomy): domain Eukaryota; kingdom Metazoa; phylum Chordata; class Aves; order Apterygiformes; family Apterygidae; genus Apteryx; species Apteryx rowi. The sequence goes on from NW_020448967.1 coordinate 395, forward strand.
CGGCCATGAGAGCGGGGCCGCAGGGCTCCTTGGGGCGGGCAACGACCCAATCAGGGCCGTCAGTAGGGTCCCGAGTGAACGCCTGCCCGCTGCAGCCATCAGTAGGGCCAGTGCGAACAAGGGGGACACAGTGCCCTCACCTCCTCAGAGCCCTTTGAGGGTGGCAGGGTCTCAACAGCCACCTGGACTTGCTGCAGCAATACCTGGGGATCCTGGGGGGCAACGGGGGTGAGATTGCAGACCCAGGGGCGCCCTGCTGCCCCACAGCCCCCTCCCTGCCCCACAACAGTCCCTGTTCCCTACAGCCTCCCCCCCTCACAGCCATCAGTAGGGACCAGAGTAAACAAATCCACTTCCAATCACCAAGCGCCCCAGCTCTGTGTTCCCACGGCCTCCCCCATGCCTCCCGTGGCCCCCTACCTGCTTGTGGGTCAGGTGCTGGGTGCGGGTGAAGCGGGACCCTTTGGGCAGGGCCCCCCCGGCCCCTCCGCCGGCCCCAAAGGCCCCCTGGAGCCAGGCAGGGTCCAAGGGCCCCTCGGGGGGGCCGTGGGGCCGAGGGGGGCAGGCCTGGCGCAGGGATTCCAGCGCCCGGAGCCGGGCCCGGAGCCGCTTCCGCCCCACGTATTCCTGTCGGGGGGAGGGGAGGGTGAAAGCAAGGAGTCAGACCCCCAGCACCCACTGTGGGGCAGGAAAGGGGGCTCGGCCCCCCCTCGCCAGGGCTCACCTGGGGGGGCAGGCGGGAGGCCAGCCCGGCACCCCCCCACTCGGCCTCCCAGTCGTGGCGGGCGCTGAGTTGGGCCGCGTGGGTCTCCAGCAGCGCTGGGGGGGCCCCAGCGGGCCGGGGGGGCTGCGCGGGCACGGGGGGGGCTGCCCCCCTGAAGTACTCCTGCAGCTCTGGGGAGGGGGACAGGGCGTGAACC
>NW_020448967.1:2854-4362 GCF_003343035.1 Apteryx rowi
CCCCCCTTAGATCATCCCAGGGCTCCTGGGGGCCTCTGTGTCTCCCCCCCCCCCCCCCGCCCCCTATCAGCCCCTCCAGACCCCCCCTCCCCCCCCCATCCAGGTCCTCCAAATCCACCCCCACGTCTACCCTCCCCCCAGAACCCCCCCAACCCCCCCGATACCCCCCGGGCCTGTCCCAGGCCCCCACTCACGTCCCCGCCTGCCGCAGCGAGTGGATGAGGATTTTGTCGACCTCCTCCATGGCGGCGGCGGGGGGGCTTATGGGGGGGAGCCCCAAAACCTGCAGGGAGGGAGGGCAGAGCCTGCGGGGGGGGGAGCTGGGGCAGAGAAGGGGCGTCAGGGTGAGCGGGGACCCCAAAATCCCCCGAAAACGCCCCCAAACGCCCCCCCGGGCACCCCTGAGGGGCTTCCAGGACCCGGCGCGGGGAGCACCGGAGGAATTAGGGGACTCCGGGAGCGGTTTGGGGGGGGATCGGAGGGATTGGGAGGCTCCGGGTGGGTTGGGGGGACCGGAGGAATTGGGGACTCCGGGGGGGTGTTGGGGGGATCGCGGGAGGGGTCCAGTCCCGCTCACCCCGCTCCGTCCCCTCAGCGCCGCCGGGGATCACGGGACGCGCCGCGGGGCACGCCGGGAAGCGGAGTCCGCCCGGCGCGGGGCACGCCGGGAAGCGGAGTCCGCGGCGGGCGGCGGCGCGGGGCACGCCGGGAACGCGGAGTCCGCCCGGCGCGAGGCGCGAGGCGCGGTGAGGCGGGGAACGGCAGCGGCGACGGCTCGTCCCTCAGGCGGGTCGGCGCCATTTTGTCCTCTCGCGCGGGCTCCTCTTTTTTGTCCCCTCACGCGTATGCCCCATTTTGTCCCCTCGCACGGGCGCCTCTTTTTGTCCCTTCCCGTGTGTGCCCTATTTTGTCTCCTCGTGCGGGCGCTTCTTTTTGTACCCTCACGCGTGTACCCCATTTTGTTCCCTCGCGCGGGCGCTTCTTTTTGTCCCCTCACGCAGGCTCCTCTTTTTGTCCTCTCCCGTGTGTGCCCCATTTTGTCCTCTCACGCGGGCTCCTCTTTTTGTCCCTCCCACGTGTGCCCCGTTTTGTTCCCTTGCATGTGTATGTCCCTCATTTTGTCTTCTCGCACGCGTGGCCTCATTTTGTCTCTCATGCATTTGTGCCCCATTTTTGCTTTCACACATGCGTACTTCATTTCGTGTCTTATATGTGTGTGCTCCAGCCCTGTTCCCCTTACACATGCATGTGCCCTGGCCCCATCCTGCACACGCGTGGGCTGTGTGTCACCGGCCCTGCCTCTCACACAGTCTCTCTCTAAGCCGTTAATCTCCTGGCAGCCACAAGCGGAGGCTACAGAAGGAGCCTTGGGGAGGGCTGGGAGCCACCCCTGGGCCCACAAACCCTCCTAACCCCCCCAGACCCCCCCCCAGATACCCCCCGCTATCCCCAAATACCCTGGACACCCCCCAGGCACTCGCAATTACCCCTGAGACTCCCCCAGATCA
>NW_020448968.1:0-1133 GCF_003343035.1 Apteryx rowi
GGGCCGTGCGCGGAGCCCGGCGGGGACCGGGAGGCCGCCGAGCCCGACTTCCTCACGGCTGTGGAGGACCGTGAGCTGCTGAGGTGCGCAGTGCGCATGCGCGCTGGGGAGGGGTGGGGGAGCGGGTGCGCCGCGTGCTGGCGGGGAGGGTGAAGAGTCCGCGGTGCGCATGCGCGTTGCCTTTCTCAATGGGGCGAGGCCGTGAGGAGGGGGCGTGGCTTTAGGTGGGGCAAGGGCTGGGCGAATGGGGGCGTGTTGCTTGGGGGCGGGGCCATAGGCGGGACTAAATCTGACCCCGCCCTCCAGCGTGCGCCCAGCCCCGCCTCCCCCAAAGGAGCTGGTCATCCCCCTGATCCCGCCCTACCGGTGGAAGAACCCCGACGCCCCGCCCAGCGATGCAGACCCCGCCCCCAAGGATGCAGGCCCCGCCCCCAAGGGCGCAGGCCCCGCCTCCGCAGCGGACCCCCTCRACGGCCCCGTCTCGGTGGAGTCGCAGGCGGTGAGGGAGATCCTCGAGGGTGAGTGCGAGCGGGGGCCCAGGCGTCCAGGCTAGGGGGGGGCAGAGGGGGCCCAGGCATCCGGCTGAGCCTGCTGCCCCCCCTCCCCAACCCCCCGCAGAGACGCGTCAGGGCCAGGAGTGGGGCGAGGGGCCGCCCGGGCCCCCTCTCTCCATCCCCATCTCGCTGCAGGACCGGGACATCGCTTCGCGGCCCCAGCCTGTGAGTGATGCCGTGACCCCCCCCGGGGCCCATATCCTGCCCCCCCCAGACCCATAACCCCCCCCGAGACCCCTAACCTCCCCCCCGGGACCCATAACTTGCTATAGGGACCCTATAGCTTTATCTCGGACCCCTAAGTTCCCTGCACAGACCCTATACCACCCCGTGGGATCCCATAATGCTCCCCTGGGGCTTATGACTTCCCTGCAGAACCACCCAACCCCCCCCAGGACCCATAATGTCCCCGCTGGGACCCCGTAGTCCCCCCAGAGCCCCATAAGCCCTGCTGGGACCCATAACCTCCCCATGGGGAGTCCAGAAACCCCGTACCCCCCCTCGGGACCCCATAATGTCCCAGCAAAGACCGCGGGGACCCCGTAACTGCCCCCTTGGGCCTCATAACCCCCCCGGGAT
>NW_020448968.1:3314-4514 GCF_003343035.1 Apteryx rowi
CTCCCAGTACATCCCAGTTCCTCCCGCAGCCCAGCCCCCGAAGGAGAAGGACGGCCGCAAGGCGGAGGCCGAGGAGGGCCCGGACGCCGGGGCCCCCGCCCGGAGCCGGGGGGAGCAAGAGGGGAAGAGGAAGGCGCCCCCCACGGCGGAGAGGTAAGGGGGGGGCCCTATAGCGCCCTGGGGGGGCCCGYGACCCACGGCCGGGCCCCCCGACCCACGGCTGTGCGTGCCCCCCACCCAGGGCGGCGAAGCAGGCGCGGGGGGGCCCCCCCACCGGCCCCCACTGGCTGCGGCGGGACCTGCGGGTGCGCTGCGTCGACAGGACCCACGGCGCCGGGCGCTACTACAACTGCAAGGTGGGGTGGGGGCTGCCCCACGGCGCCCCATGGCCGGCCCCTGATCCTCCCCACGGGGCGGGGGGGGGGCTGCGCCCCATAGCCGGCCCCGTGTGCCCCCTGGAGGTCCCGTGGGGCGGGGTGGGGGGTTCCTGTGCCCCATAACCAGCCCCACGTCCCCCCGGAGGTCCCGTGGGGCAGGGTGGGGGGTTCTTGTGCCCCATAGCCGGCCCCATGTGCCCCCCAGAGGTCCTGTGGGGCAGGGTGGGGGGGTCCTGGGCCCCATAACCAGCCCTACGTCCCCCCCAGAGGTCCCGTGGGGCAGGGTGGGGGGTTCTTGTGCCCCATAACCAGCCCCACGTCCCCCCAAATGCCCCATGGGGCAGGGTGGGGGGGTTCCTGTGCCCCATAACCAGCCCCACATCCCCCCAGAGGTCCCATGGGGCAGGGTGGGGGGTTCCTGTGCCCCATAACCAGCCCCATGTCCCCCCCAGAGGTCCTGTGGGGCAGAGTGGGGGGGTTCTGTGTCCCATAACCACCCCCACGTCCCCCCGAATGCCCCGTGGGGCAGCTCGGGAGGGTCCCCACATCCCCCCCTGCCCCCGCCGTGGGGCAGGGTGGGGGTCGTGGTGACCCACGTGCCCCTGCAGATGGTGGTGGAGGACGTGGTGGCGCAGGACGCCTGCGTGTGCCGCACGGACGAGGGGCTCCTGGTGGAGGGTGAGTGGGGCGGGGGCGTTCCGGCGCCCCCCCCGGGGCCCCGGCAGCCGCCCCCGCCCCCCCCTGAGGCCACTGCCGCCCCCCAGGCCTGCGGGAAGCCATGCTGGAGACGGTGATCCCCCGCGGCGATGCCGACCGCGTCATG
>NW_020448969.1:0-1234 GCF_003343035.1 Apteryx rowi
CTTGCCTTTGTTGAACTTCATGAGGTTCCTCTCCACCCACCTCTCCAGCCTGACCAGGTCCCTCTGAATGGCAGCACAGCCCTCTGGCGTATCAGCCCCTCCTCCCAGTTTGGTGTCATCAGCAACCTTCTGAGGGTGCACTCTGTGCCTTCATGCAGGTCACTGATGAATAAACTGAACAAGACGGGACCCAGTACTGACCCCTGGGGGACACCGCTAGCTACAGGCCTCCAACTACACTTTGTGCCACTGATCACAACCCTCTGAGCTCTGCCTTTCAGCCAGTTTTCAGTCCACCTCACTGGCCACTCATCTAGCCCACACTTCCCGAGCTTGCCTATGAGGATGCTATGGGAGACAGTGTCGAAAGCCTTGCTGAAGTCAAGGTAGACAACATCCACTGCTCTCCCTTCATCTACCCAGCCAGTCATTCCATCAGAGAAGGCTATCAGGTTCGTTGAGTATTATTTGCCCTTGGTGAATCCATGCTGACTACTCCTGATCACCATCTTTTCCTCCATGTGCTTGGAGATGGCCTTCAGGATGAGCTGCTCCATGAGCTTTGCAGGGATGGAGGTGAGGCTGACTGTCATGCAGTTTCCTGGGTCCTCCTTCTTGCCCTTTTTGAAGACTGGGGTGACACTGCCTTTCTTCCAGGCCTCAGGCACCTCTCCTGTTCTCCATGACCTTTCACAGATTGACCAGCGAGTGAAGAGTTAGCAGGACTGAAGAAGTCTTCCAACTGATATGCTCCAGGACTGATATGCTCAAGGCTGCAGAATAGAAGAATTAACAGGACTAAAGAACTCTGCTGCCTGATAAGGCTGGGGAATCTGCATGGACCCCCAGAGAGAGAAGAAGCAATACACAGGTACTGTGGTCTTGCCTCTCTAACAGGTTCTTTCCAAGCAGACAAACAAACAGTCCTGTGATTGTGCAACTYGCAAAAATCAGCAAAAACATTGTTTGCCCAGAGCCCCAGCTGTATAAAAGAGACTTGGGAGCTAAGAGAGTTGGAGCAGCGGACAGGAACACGGCTCTCCAGCTGGACCTTGAGTATCCCCCCCCTCCCCTTTTCCTGGGACACTGGGTTAAGGGAACTCCTCGAGGTTGAGAGTCCTCTCACTAGGAGAGTGAACAAGAAAGCTTTCAAGTAGGGATAAGCAGGGCTTCCAATTAATAGTGCAGTAACTGACGGTTTTGTGTTATCCTTCCTAAATTAGTAATTGCATTA
>NW_020448969.1:2766-4359 GCF_003343035.1 Apteryx rowi
GCTGGAAGCTTATGAGCTGCTTAACCCAGCACAGGGGAGCTTGCATGCAGAGTTTTMCTGATGCACYAATGCATAAGAACARCAGACCTCAGARGGWTTTTTGGTCAGATTTTCTTCTGGCAAGCTCCTGAGAAGAATGTTCTTCATCCCACTGCTAACATACAAGTAACCCCTTCATTTTAACAGGAACTGAACATAAAATATAATAATAACTACAATRCAGAAAAGATTTAAGGAAATATCTGGRAGCCACAGTCCTTAGGATGTGGAAAGKTGCCAATCTTGTGTAAACAAATATGCTTTATTACCTTGGGTTTGTTGCATCAAGGAATATGCTGCAAAATACTTTGTAATTGCAATTTCCTGTTTTCATCTGCTTAGTCCTTTCTGCCAAAGATCAAACTCACAGCAAGAAATGGCCTTTTCCCAAGCTTAGGAACAATTTTCTCACACAGAGATTAACCTGTATTTCAGCAAATACTCTTTAAATTATACTGTTCTCCAGAAAGGAAGTTGTTGCCAAGCCATACCAAGGAAGCAAGTAGTGACTGAGAGACTGCTGTCTTGGGTGTGTTGAAGAGTAACAATTGGTGGCTTCTGCAGCTGCTCTGACCTGTCAAATACTTGCATTATGTAGAAAAAAGGGCAGGACTGTGGCAGCTCACTGCCCTGGACTGAAGGGCATAGCAGAACACAGCTGAGAGTGAGAAACCGTAGCTGCACGAAGCACATGCAAAGGTATTGATAACACTCCCTGCACAGAGGCAGAGATTTCAAAAAGCCCTGACAGCAAGAAAATTAATGGTGCCTGCTAAAACCAGCAAATTCCTTAATGTAGCAACTCTCAACCTGGCACACATGATTCATAGAAAGGATGTACAAGCAAAAGCAAAACACATGTCCAAAACAGACTATGCACTGTCACCTCAGTATGTTACTGCTGGGAGTAGAGAAATGATTCAGCCTGTACAACAACTGCCCCTGAGAATACCAGTTCCATGCAGAGGAATAAGTAATGGGAGTAATAAAGGAAAGAATTAGAAATCTTTTGTACAGTCCCACAGCCCATGTGAACGGCATGGCAGCTATGGAGGAGGGAGGCACCTTCACCTTTGCATAGACCAAGCACTCGGTGCCCTACAAAGAGCTCTTTCCCAGGAGACTGCAGTCAGAGGAGTATCCTCTAASTTCCCATAGCCCAGAACACTATCAGAACATAGAACCCCCAGGTGAAGTTGTTCACATAYAATTAATTCAAATAAAATCATACCCTGCCAATGGCAAGGTGGCCAGACAAYRGCCTCAAAGCAAATACAAGTGAAGAAGCTGACAAAGGTGCTCCAGGTAGATGCTGAGGCCATTCTGTGAAGTACAGATACATGTCATGTGCTCMTTCYCTTTCATCTTTATRAATATAGATAGACAGATAGATTAGATATAGATATAGATACAGGCATAGATATAAATCAAGAATCAGAGTGAACTCTGCCCTAAAATCACTGCCCTGAAGTTGTCATAAATGTGACGTGRATGTGGYGCTRTGCTGACCACAGCTTTCAAGGTGTCCCTGAAAAGATTAGGATGTAGGAGGAG
>NW_020448970.1:0-412 GCF_003343035.1 Apteryx rowi
TCCCACGTGTCCCCAGGGAGGAGGTCCCATGTGTCCTGGGAGGTCCCACATGTCCCCAGAGTTGGGTGTCTCCAGAAAGGAGGTCCCACGTGTCCTCAGGGAGGAGGTCCCATGTGTCCTGGGAGGTCCCATGTACCCCCAGCTTGGGTGTCCCCAGGAAGGTGGTCCTGTGTCACCCTGGGTTGGGTGTCCCCAGGAAGGAGATCCCACATGTCCCCAGGAAGGAGGTCCCATGTTGTCCTGGTGGGTCCCACGTGTCCCTGGGGTTGGGTGTCCTCAGGAAGGAGGTCCCACGTGTCCCCAGGAGGGAGGTCCCGTGTTGTCCTGGTGGGTCCCACGTGTCCCTGGGGTTGGGTGTCCTCAGGAAGGAGATCCCACGTGTCCCCAGGAGGGAGGTCCTGTGTTGTCCTGG
>NW_020448970.1:2842-4323 GCF_003343035.1 Apteryx rowi
TGTGTCCCCTCCACCCCATCTCCGTGTCCTCCCCCATCTCCGTGTCCTCCTCCATCTCCATGTCCTTCTCCATCTCCATGTCCTCTTCCATTTCCATGTCCCTCCACCCCATCTTTGTGTCCTTCTCCATCTTCATGTCCCCCCATCCCATCTCCATGTCCCTTCCCATCTCCATGTCCCCTCACCCCATTTCCGTGTCCCCTCACCCCATTTCTGTGTCCTCCCCCATCTCCATGTCCTTCTCTGTCTCTGTGTCCTTCTCCATCTCCATGTCCCCCCACCCCATCTCTGTGTCCTCCCCCATCTCCATGTCCTTTTCCATCTCCGTGTCCTTCTTCATCTCCATGTCCCCCCATCCCATCCCCATGTACCTCCCCATCTCCATGTCCCCTCAAGCCCATCTCCGTGTCCCCACCTCATCTCTGTGTCTCCACCCCATCTCCATGTCCCCTCACCCCATCTCCATGTCCCCACCCTATCTCTGTGTCCTTCTCCATCTCCATGTCCCCACCCCATCTGTGTGTCCTCCTCCACCTCCGCGTCATCCCACCCCATCTCCGTGTCCTCTTCCATCTCCATATCCCCTCACCCCATCTCCGTGTCCCCAGGCCCGGGGGTGAGCCGGAGCAGCGGGTGACCCCGTGGTGGAGGTTGGGGGAGGGGGGGGGAGGTCAGGCAGCACCCGGACGCCTGGGCCCTCTCGCCCGCAGCGCATCAAGGAGGGCAGCGTCATCGACCGCATCGCCGTCATCGGCGTGGGTGACATGATCGAGGCCATCAACGGGCAGAGCCTGGTGGGCGCCCGTCACTACGAGGTGGCCAAGATGCTCAAGGAGCTGCCCAAGGGTCGCACCTTCGCTCTCAAGCTCACCGAGCCCCGCAAGGCCTTCGGTGAGGTCCCCCCCCATGATGGGTGGGTGGGGGGGTCCCCAGGGCCACCCCGGGGTGTCCTTGCCCCCTCGTCACCCGTGGGTTGGATGGGAAGCACCCAGGTGTCCGGGCTCCCTCCTGTCCCCTGAGACTGGAGATGGTTCCTTTGTAGAGGAGCACTGGGAGCACTGGGAGCCCCACCAGTAGGACGGGGTGGGGGGGGTCCCCAGGGCCACCTTGGGGTGTCCTTGCCCCCTCGTCACCCGTGGGTTGGGTGGGAGGCACCCAGGTGTCCGGGACCCCGTGGTGTCACTGGGACTCCCTGTGGGGCTGGAGAAGACTCCATCACCTTGGGGTGGGGGACATGGGGGGGGTCCCCAAACCCAAGGGGGGACAAGGGGGACCCCAAAACCAAGGGGGGGACACGGGGGGTCCCCAAACCCAAGGGGGGGCACAACAGGGACCCCATCGCCCTGGGGGGGGGACACAGGGGGTCCCCCAACCCAATAGGGGGACATGGGGGGTCCCCAAACCCAAGGGGGGGCACAACAGGGACCCCAGTGCCCTGGGAGGGGACACGGGGGGGTCCCCAAACCCAAGGGGGGGGCACA
>NW_020448971.1:0-1051 GCF_003343035.1 Apteryx rowi
AGGGTCCTCACAATAGTCAGGGAGCTGAAGCACTTGTTCTGTGAGGAAATGGTTCAACTTGGAGAAGAGATGGCTTTGGAGGGATCTCATAGCAGCCTTCTAATGGCTACAAGGAGGTCAAGAAGATGGAGCGAGGCTCTCCACCAGGGTGCATGGTGGGAGGACAAGAGACAATGGGCACAAGTTGAAAGAAGAGATGTTTGTGCAGGAGACATAAGGAAAAGCTTTTCCAATATGAGGATGGTCAAGCATTGGAAGTGGTTGTCCAGAGAGGCTGTGCAGTCTCCTCCCTTCGAGGTTTCCATGACCAGACTGGAAGAAGCCCAGAGCAACCTGCTCTGACCCCAGAGCTGAGCCTGCTGTGAGCAAGCAGATTGGGATAGAGACCTCCTGAGGTCACTTCCACCCTGAAGGAGTCCGTGATTCTTCCCACTCTCAATCTTCTTTTGTTGATGTCAGGGAAAGCATGCAGGTGCCCTGTGACAGTGGAAGCAGACCAGCTTTCTTGTCCTCCTCCAGCCAGAATTGTTCAGATGCAGGGCTTCTTGGCAGGAATCCCCAAGACAGCCCTGATCAATCCTTTCCTTCACTTCTAATCCCCCCCCTTTTTTTTCTTTCCCTTCCCCGCTTTTAAGTCTGTCTCTTTTAACATTCTGATCCCTTCCAATACCATCAGCCCACACCTGCTTACCCTTAACTCACTGGTGCCATTTCACTTTTCTTTTCTTTTCGTTTTGTTTTGACACAGAGGAACTTTGGTCCAGAAGGATCTTGAGAAACTCGGGTGATTCACACAACAGATGCCTATGAAGAGAAGTGTCAAGTCCTGTGCCTAGGTGGGAATAATCCCGTCCATGAGGAGAGGTTCAGGGACATGGGCTTCTTTATGCTGCTGAAGTGGAGGTGAAGGACAGTAAAGTAGGAGCCTGTGACTGCTTGAAGGGGGGGGTTCAGAGATGATGGAGCTTGTCTTGGTAGTGGGAAAGAGAATGAGAAGGAGAAAAAGCCACCAAGAGCAGCTTGTGGGGTTTAGCTGTGACATTAGGAAAAG
>NW_020448971.1:3283-4408 GCF_003343035.1 Apteryx rowi
TTTTCTAAACTTTTCTGTTATAATCAGGCCTCCACCACTAAACAGGATATTGTTGTGTCTCACACAGAGCCTGGTGCTCAGAAGACCACCCCCTGACCCATGGCTGTCCATGCCACCCCTCACTCTTTGCACAGAGCACGTCTCACTCTGAGRCGTCGGGATCTCTCRACTGGTGAGGAAAGCAGGGTGACCAGCTGTAAAGGAAATGCTCTACTTTTGGGTGGCCAAATTTGCACAAATCTCAACATACCCATGTTAAAGCAATGTTTTAAAGGAGTCTCTAAAACATCTTCAGTGCAATGATTGACAAAAAAAATCCTCATTTCCAAAACTTCACACAGTTTTTACCATTGCCAAATATTTTTTTCTTCCTTATTCATTGGCAGCACCATGTTCATGCACTACAGGAATTAGTCTGTCTATGCGAGTGTACATACATATATATTGATACATTCTTCATCAAAATACATTTGCTGGCTGTACTCTGCATGGAGAAACTTTGTTCTGAGGAACTACTTTATTTAAATGGACATGTTTCAGATCTCTTMTTCTGCCTCTCTCTCCTTTCTTCTTCCTCTGCCTCTTCTCTCTTTACAGAACTCTCCAGGGAATGGTGCACTGAATCACAGCACTTAGGGTGGGTGAGACCTCTGGATGTCATCTAGTGCCAACCCCCCTGGTCAATGCAGAGGGAACTAGATGAGGTTGCCCAGGAGCTCCCTGCAGTTATGCGTTGGCCACAAAGGTGCTCCATCCACTGTGCAGGCCATTCATCAAGATGTTAAACAGTCCTGCCCCACATGTTGATCACTGAGGGATGCCACTWGTAACTGGCTGCCACTTGGAACTTGTACCACKGATCACTGCGTTTCACCCTGATGGTCCAGACAATCTTCCACCTTCCATCTGGTCTATTGATCCAGGGCAGATCTCAACAATTTGCCTCTAAGGAGACTCTGGGGGACTGTGTGAAAGGCCTTGCTAAAGGGAAGGTTCACAAAATGCCCTGCTTTCCCCTTGTGCACAAAGCCATTCACCTGATGGCAGAAGGCAATCAGGTTGGTCAGGCATGGTTTCCATTTCCCCTTGGTCAATGCATGCTGCTTCTTCCAGGCCTTGTCCTTC
>NW_020448972.1:0-1235 GCF_003343035.1 Apteryx rowi
GACACTCACAGGGGGTCGGGGCAGTGGGGGGGCTGGCGCAGGCGGTGGCCCTGGCGCAGGTAGTCGTAGATCTCGCTGTTCTCCACGCCCGGGTAGGGCGTCTGCCCCCGCGTGCCGATCTCCCACATGGTCACCCCGAAGGACCACTGCGACCCCCCCCCAGCGCCCCCCCGTTGGACGCGGGCCGGGGAGCTGCGCCTGAACGCCCCCCCCCCCATTGGCCGGGAACCGGGGAGCTACGCCCAACCACCCCCCCTCATTGGCCGGGAGCTGGGGAGCTATGCTCGACCGCTTCCCATTGGCCGGGAACCGGGGAGCTGCACCTGACCACCCCTCCCATTGGCCAGGAGCTGGGGAGCTATGCTCACCCACTTCCCATTGGCTGCAAACCAGGGATCTACACCCACCCACTTCCCATTGGCCGGGAGACGGAGAGCAACATCCACCCACTTCCCATTGGCTGGGAACTGGGGAGCTACGGTCACCCACTTCCCATTGGCTGCAAACCAGGGATCTACACCCACCCACTTCCCATTGGCTGGGAACCGGGGAGCAACATCCACCCACTTCCCGTTGGCTGCAAACCAGGGATCTACGCCCACCCACTTCCCATTGGCCGGGAACTGAGGATCTACGCTCGCCCACCCCCTCCCATTGGCTGGGAGCCAGGGATCTTCACCCACCCCCTCCCATTGGCTGAGAACAGGGGGATCCACCCACACGCGCCCTCCCATTGGCCAGGCACCGGGCATCTCCGCGCGCATCCCCTCCTCCTCCCCTCCCAACCGCGCTCCCCATTGGTCGAGGAACCGGCGCCCCGCGTGCGTGCGCCCTCCCATTGGCCGGGGCAGGGGGCGGGGCGGGGGCGGGCTCACCACGTCGCTCTGGGTGGTGTAGACGCGGTCGGCCAGGCTCTCCAGCGCGATCCACTTGACGGGCATCTTGGCGATGCGGCCCTGCCGGTAGTAGTCGCCGCTGTAGATCTTCTTGGAGAGCCCGAAGTCGGCCACGCACACGCGCAGCCGCTCGTCCAGCCTGCGGGGGCGGGGCCTCAGGGGAGGGGCGGGGCCTCGGGGGCGGGGTGGGGACACGCCCCCCATGCCCAGCCCCGCCCCAATCCCCGGCCCCATCCTGGTCCCCATCCCCTCATCTCCATCCCCATCTCATCCCGTCTCCTCCTTGTCCAGATCCCTGTCCCATCCCCATCCCCATCCCATCCTGGTCCCATCCCATCC
>NW_020448972.1:8266-9293 GCF_003343035.1 Apteryx rowi
GTTGCAGACCCCCCGCCCGCCCCGCTCGGGGCCTCACCGATGAGCCGCATGACGTTGGGGTGGTCAAACTCCTTCATGCAGACGGCCTCGCTGAGGAAGTCCTCCATCTCGCTGCGGGTGCAGATGGCGACTGCGGGAGAGGGAGCGGCGGCCTCAGGGGCGCGCGGGGGGGCACGCGGGGGGGGCGCACGTGGGGGGGGGGGCTGAGCCCCGACGCACTCACTCTTCATGGTCTTCACGGCCACCTTGAGCACGCAGTTGTCCTGGCTGAGCTGCCCCTCCATGACGGAGCCGAACTCGCCTGCGGGCGGCAGAGGGGTCGGGGCTGCCGCAGGGTGGGGGGGGATGGCGGCCCCGGGAGCACGTGTGCACACGCCTGGACATGCACACACCTGCACACGCATGCCTGCATGCACACGCCTGCACACACCTGAACATGCACATGCCTGCATGCACACACCTGCACACACATGCATGAACACACATGCATGCAAACACCTGCCTGTGCACACGCCTGAACATGCACATGCATGCACACGTCTGCACGTGCACATGCCTGCATGCACACACCTGAATGTGCACACGCCTGAACATGCACATGCATGTGCACACACGCCTGAACATGCACATGCATGCATACACGTGCCTGCACACACACACATCTGCACGTGCACGCGCCTGYATGCACACACCTGAATGTGCACATGCCTGAACATGCACATGCCTGCATGCACACGCATGCACGAACACACCTGCATGTGCACACACCCGAACATGCACATGCATGCACACATGTCTGCATGTGCACATCTGAACATGCACATGCATGCACGCACATGCCTGCACATGCATATGCCTGCACACACATCTGCATGTGCACATGCCTGAGCATGCACATGCATGCACACACATGCATGCATGTGCACATGCCTGTATGCACACGCCTGCACACCCAAACCTGCACGCACACGCCTGAGCACGCACACGCTTGAGCACACGCCGCCCGCAGGCACACGCGTGTGCCCGG
>NW_020448973.1:0-1560 GCF_003343035.1 Apteryx rowi
CACCTCCTCCCATGCTGAGCAGCAAAACACTGGGGCCACCACCTGGCTCCACCACAGGGCACCCTGCACTGTAACACGCCACTACCCCTGCACCTCACAGAGGGTTGGCAGCCAAAACTTGCTCTGCATCAGTGACACACAGGTCACAGCACCACACACGGCAGCACACAGGGCACCCCCAAGTGCCCCACAACACACAAAGCCCAACTCTCCAGMCCTTCCATTCCCTTCTAGGCCTCCAAGGCTTTGCAACAGTCTCTGCCTCTGAACAGCCACTCACAACCCAGGGCCTGCTCACTTCCCACCTCCAGGACCTCTCTCAGAGCCACTCAGAAATGCCATTTTCAGAACAAAAGACACCACTGGGAAGGGCCCTGATGAGGACACCAGCAGCCTGCTCACACTTTGCCCAGCAGCTCCCAAACGCAGCTCAGAGCAGCACCTGGGGGCTGCGGTGGCAGCAGCAGCTCAGGGAAACGCTTCCAAATGGCTCTCCGACCCCCGGCAGGGGCAAAGCTTCCTGCCCCCCAACCCCAGCAGCCGCCCTGGCCCAGCTGCTCAGGGCAGGCCGTCACGTCTGGCTGCAGGGCAGCTCCCCGCTCTGTCCCCGGTCGCTCTGTGCCGTGCTCATGGCCCCACCAGCCCCTGCTGCAGCTCCTGCAGGAAAGCAGCCCCATTGCCAGCACCGCTGCCCCCATCCCCAGCGGGAGGGCACCCACCAGCAGCTGAAGGCGCCCGCAGCCCCGCCAGTCCCGCTCACAGCCGCTCTTGCCCACTCCCTCCCTGAGGTTTGGCTCCCGCTCCCCTTTCTGGGCTGTTTTTCCACATGCCGCACTCTGATTGGCTGACAGAGCCATCACTCAAACCCTGCCCCACCCTCCTCCCCTTGCCGGCCAATAGGAGGGCAGCACTGGGGGTGATGCCATGGCAACGCTGCAGCCCTGTGTGACCCTGCAGGCATGGCTGGGGCGCTGGAGCCCGCAGGCAGCGTCCTGCTGCCCCCAGGGCAGGCAGGGCCCTGTCGCCCCTGGGGCCCCGGCCCCCTGCCCGCGGCAGCCCCAGGGCTTGGCAGCCCTTGTGCTGCGCCCGGCAGGGCTGGGCTGCGGCCAGACAGGGGCTGCTCTCTGTGGGACTGGGCTGGGCCCTGGTGCCTCGCTCCACAGGGCTGAGGAGCCCTGGGGACATGGGGCAACTGGGGCAGAGCAGCTCTGGGCCTGCCAGTGCTGGGCAGCAGAGGTGTGTGGTCAGGAGGGGACTGGGGCAGATGGCCCTGCTGTACTGCCCCCAGCACTGCCCCCCACGGCTCAGAGAAAAATGCTTGGGGTCAGCAGGGACTTGTGGGGTGGCGATGGCACCCCCACCTGTTTCCAAGCTGCTCTCCCAAAGAGGCTGTCTTTTGGGTGCAGAGTTTTGACTCCCATTTGCAGAGGAACAGGGGCTGTGGCCATCTGAGGACAACATCTCTGAGCCCAAAACATGCTCTGCCAAACTGGAAACATAAAAGGATGCAGGGGGAAGGAAGAGAGGTTCTCCCAAACAAGTAGACGCCTTGGGGTTATT
>NW_020448973.1:3574-4554 GCF_003343035.1 Apteryx rowi
TTTCCCCTCATGTCCTGGAAAGCAGTCCTTCTCCATGTCTCAATTTGTCAGGGCATAAAATGGGAGTCACACATCGCCACCATGTGCCAGTGGTGGGGTGGCCTGTGGTGGGGACAGGCGGTGGCCCCAGGGTCTTGGTGCTGCATGCGGGAGGAGGTGTCTGGAGAGAGCAGTGCTGTGCGTGGGGAGCCCTCCCAGGCTGGGGAGCTGGGGAGCGCTGCAAGCTGAGGAGGTGCCTTGGCTGGCAGGGCCCAGGCTGCCCTGGTGGTGTGAGCCAGGGATGCTGGCAGCCTGCTGCCTTCTGTGCACTGAGATTCAGGCCTTGAGTTTCCAAAGCTCTTCAGGATGTGCAGCCAGATATCCCACATAGACTGAAATACATACAAATATGCAGCTTAGAGTATTTGGAGTAGGAGAGGTCATCTTTCAGAAAGGGTTCCTGTTGGAGATTCTTGAAGTTAACACTTCTGGGATTTGTCCAACCACAAGATTTTTTTTTTAGGCATAGCAGGCAAGTTTTTTAGGGTAGAGGCATAGCAGTTGCCTCTCTTTCCTATAAGCAAAGGCTAATGCGGATACGACCCAAATCCGTATTTGGTGCAGACACTCTTTTCTTCTCATGTGACAGGAACCTAGAAACTCTTCACTTATAACGCAGTAGTATCCCCCAATTAGCCCTTACTTAACCATCAGATTAACCCCCCTCCAATCCAGTGAATTCTGGAGAGGGTCTTGAGCTCTTCCTGCTGAAGGCCTCTCTGTTTCGGGGCTCTCCCCTGCACCCTGTGAACTGCCCTGGGCTGTGACACAAGACATGCAGGGGCTGACATCCAGCAGGAGGCCGCAGAGAGCAGTTTAGATCATGCGGGACTTTTTTCACCCACACAGTTGACAAGGAAATGGTCTTGCCAAGGTGGAGCAATCAGAGGTGCCCTTTCAAGCAATAGTGCCACAGTCATTAGCTTTTGAAATGGGCAAAA
>NW_020448974.1:0-5252 GCF_003343035.1 Apteryx rowi
GGCTCTCCCCAGCCCCACTGCTCCCTCCGGGTCTCGCTCGAGCTGAGACCCGGCGCACTCGTGTCAGGGCGGCGGAGCGGCGCTGCCCTCTCGCGGCCGCCGCCGGCTGCGGCCCCGGCGCACGGGGGGGGGGGGGGGGGGGGGCCGGGACACGGAGGGATAAAGGCACGGAGGGATGGCGAGAGGGATGGCTGGAGGGACAGAGGAATGGAGAGGTGAAGGGATGAAGGATGCAGAGATGGAGAGAGGGAGAGATGGATGCAGGGATGCAGAGCTGGAGGGATGGAGAGATGCAGGGATGGAGGCATGGAGGGAAGGAGGGACAGATGGATGGAGAGATGGGTGGATGGCTGGCAGGATGGACAAATGGAGGGACAGATGGGTGGATGGCGAGATGGACGGATGAACAGCTGGACGGTGGGCTGGCTGGGCAGCTGGGCAGCAGTTCCCCTCACAGGGCCCAGTGGGGGGCTGTGCACAGYGGGGGGGCTCAGGCACTCCCAGGCTGCCCCCCCCCTTTCCCCCCCAGCCCTGGCAGCAGGGACCGAGCCCCTGAGCTGTGGCCAGAGCACAGCCAGGGCTGGAGGCAGCAGAGCCTGCACCGTGGGGCACAGCCAGCCCTGTGCCGGAAGCACCACAGCCCGCCCAGGCGCCCCACCAGCATGTCACCYCAGCGCTGACCACTCGCTCGCACATCTCCACAGGCACCTGCTGGGATGGAGCCACCAGGGTAGCGTGTGCTGGGGCCAGGCACCATGGGAGCACCAGGCCCTTGGCCAGGAGCGCAGACGATGTGGGGCTGGAGTGGGGCTGCACCCCTCCAGGGCGTGCCAGGCCCTGGGGCCGGGAGCAGCGGAGGCCGGAGCCAGGGCCGCAGTGGGGCGCAGGGTCTGCCCCGAACAGCTCAGCCCGGCCCAGCGCCGGCGGCACAGCACGAGCGGTTCTACCCCACCGAGGGCACGGCAGGGCCGAGGGGCTGCAGGTTTAGCCCGTGATGTGGCACAACACAGCATGGTGCAACACGGCACCGTGCAACACGGCACAAGATGGCATGGCGCTGTGCAACACGGCATGGTGCAACATGGCACAGCATGGCACAGGGCAACGCAGCATGGCACAGCATGGCACAGTGGTGTGCAACACGGCACCATGCAACACGGCACAGTACAGCACGGTGCTGTGCAATACGGCACGGTGCAACACAACAGCCCTCACTGGCAATCAGAGGGGCCCGGGCCAGTTGGGCTGCCCGAGCACCTCCCAGTCTCCCCGCAGCCTGGTTCCCTGCAGAGCCCCCGACGTGTGGGAACCGGGCAGAGGGTGCTGGGGAGGGGGCTGAGAGAGGCCCCTGCCCCATGGYGGAGACCAGGCCGGCTGTGCAGAGGACGCAGCACGGGTGCCTGGCACCGCCGGCCCCTCTGCAGCTGCTGCAGCCGCACATATCAGTAGCTGGGTGCCCGTTGCACCCGGGTCCTCGCCCGGCGCCGTGTGCAGCCCATCGATCTGCTGCGGCRGCCCCGGGGCGGCACGGGCAGGCTCCCTGCTGCCTCCGCGCCCACGCCGCCCCGACGTTGGGCGTTCAGCAGGAAGGCCGCGAGCAGGGTGAAGGCAGTAATGAGAGGAGCAATGTTTGCAGCAGACCTAGCAAGGGCCTAATTGCAGCTGCGCTGCCTGACCTTGGGTACTTTAATTAATTAGCAGGTCTCTCTCTCCCCTCAGAAATGAGAGCAGCGCGGCACAGCCGCTCCTTCCCGGCAAGGAAGCTGCCGCCAAGCAGAAATGCCTTAATGCAGCTTCCCGTCGCCCGTCGGCACCGCCGCCTCGCCGCAGGTTGCTGCCGAGCACAGCGAGCTGCAGCTGGCCAGCCCTGGCCTGGGGGGCCCGCGGGCTTTGCAGCAGCTCAAGCCCCCCTTCCTGGGGGCCAGCGCTGCTCATGCTCCTGCGCCACGGGCCAGGGCCCATCTCCAGCCAGGCAGGGCCCAGAGCACCTGGGAGAGGGGGAGGCTGCTCACGCCCCATCCCTTGCGCAGCAGAGGGACAGGGGCTCCTTCCCCAGCCCCTTAAGAGAGCCAGGGAGGCTGCTGCATCAGACTCCTTCTTCCAGCCTTTTTGCCAAAAGCAGGATAAAACYGCACTGAGGGCTTAGAGAAAGCCAAGGAGAACCTGAGATTAAGTCATTAAGACTGCTGGGAGATAAGTTCAAGGGTGGAAAGCTTCCCATCACAACTCCTCCATCACTCTGACACTTGCTTGGCAAGTAAACAGCTATTTTTAAACTTAACAACTAGGGCTCCAGCAAGCTTTGAAGTGCCAGAACAACATAACTGACAGCTTCCTTGGAAACAGAAGCAGGAAGCTCCGAGTCAGTGCCAGCTCAGCTCCCATGAGGCACCCGCAGGAGGACAAGCCCAGGCAGGGCCAGCTCCCTCCCCAGCAGGTACACCTGCTCCCAGGGCAGGTCTCGCCACCACAGTCCCCACTCCCTTCCTGAGGACACCAACACCGAGGTTAAGTTTACTGCAGCGCTTTTTTATTTTTCCTTACACAATGATGTGTTGTTGGGCATTACAATTTCTCAACTTTAGGATGACTTACAAATTTTGGTTTTCTACTGTCATGTGAGAACATTAAGGCAACGTACAAAAATCTTACATAAATTAAACTTGATGCATAAATTTACAGGTGTAAATGCAAAGTTTCCGCAACTCAAGTTGAGTAACTTCAGCCCCATGATGTTTTACTGGGATACAGGTGGGTAGGAAAATGAAGACTGGTTCATAAGGCTTGGATGTGATATGTGTCCCAACCTTGCTAGAACGGCAGCAACAGAAGTGAATTCTTGATGGACTCCTACCAGCCTCTACACGAAATCTGGAATACTCCACACTGAATGTACTGGAAGTCTGACTCCAAATACCCTGTACAAATCTGTCCCGAGCCCCAGAGCCTGCGCTCTTGGAGAAGTGTCACTGTCAGTATAGCAAGTCATGAGAACCACTGTCAGAATGGGCTCCCTGCAAACACAAGTTACCCTTAGCAAGGATGTCACAGGAGTGAGGCACCTGTCCCAGGCTTAGATCAGATCTGTACAGGGTATTTTGCTAAGGTGTACACCAAGGGAACAGTTAACTTGAATACAAGGTCAAATCAAGTGACAGCTCRACAATCCAGTGCTGACATTTGTCTAACATCAGATACAGACTTTCCAAGGGCAAGTTTCTTTTGAAAGAAGGCTTATTCCAGTTTTATGAGGCTAGCATGAGGTGTATAGATTTGCCTGGGCAAATGTATACTAGTGAAACAACTCATGCAGCAGATGCTGTGCATCTGCTAGCAGTCCATTTAGAAGCATTTACGGTGGACAATGGATGGGCCAGACTCATCATATTCCTGCTTGCTGATCCACATCTGCTGGAAGGTTGATAGAGACGCCAGGATGGAGCCACCAATCCAGACAGAGTATTTACGCTCAGGTGGGGCAATGATCTGCAAGAGAAGAGGAGCAGTCAGAACTGCCCAGGGTTTTCCTGCCTCCTTCCACCACACACAGGGGCCTGCACCTTTGTCTGCAGGGGGACAAAGGCGTATTTCTTACCTTGATCTTCATTGTGCTAGGTGCCAGAGCTGTGATTTCCTTCTGCATTCTGTCAGCAATTCCAGGGTACATTGTGGTACCACCGGACAATACTGTGTTGGCATACAGGTCCTTCCTGATATCTACATCACACTTCATGATTGAGTTGAAAGTGGTCTCATGAATGCCACAAGACTCCATGCCTAGGGAGAAGAGTTGCAGGCTTGTTAGTACACACGCAGCACCTCATCACAGTGATGCCAACCCCACAGCTCAACACAGCCAGAGCACTGCAGCTCCCACACCAGAGGGGCACCCTGGGTGCTACTGGCCTGCTCTGGCCCATACCTACCCAGGAAGGATGGCTGGAAGAGGGCTTCTGGACACCTGAACCGCTCATTGCCAATGGTGATCACCTGACCATCAGGCAGCTCATAGCTCTTCTCCAGGGAGGAGGAAGAGGCAGCAGTGGCCATCTCCTGCTCGAAGTCCAGGGCGACATAGCACAGCTTTTCCTTTATGTCACGGACAATCTCCCTTTCAGCTGTTGTAGTGAAGCTGTAGCCTCTTTCTGTCAGGATCTTCATGAGGTAGTCTGTCAGGTCACGGCCAGCCAAGTCCAGACGCAGGATGGCATGGGGCAGAGCATAGCCCTCGTAGATGGGCACAGTGTGGGTGACACCATCCCCAGAGTCCATAACGATACCAGTGGTACGACCAGAGGCATACAGGGACAGCACAGCCTGGATGGCAACGTACATGGCTGGGGTGTTGAAGGTCTCGAACATGATCTGGAAGAAAGAAGAAACAGTTCAGCAGGGAACAACAAGCTGAGTCACTCACACCTGTGTTAGAACATGCATGCCAACATGCAAAAACTGATGTGTGAAAGAAAAGCAAAGAATGCAGGCAGAAAACACAAATGAAAGAAACCTGAGACGTCAAGGAGGAAATGCCAGGAGTAGAGAACCCTGAAAACATTGGGAGAAAAACCTCAGGTTTAAGATGCCATAACAAAAGAGGGTTTGTGAAGATGAAGGTAAGCAGTGGCTATTACCCAAGTAAGTATACCTGTGTCATCTTCTCTCTGTTGGCCTTGGGGTTCAGAGGAGCCTCTGTGAGCAGGACAGGGTGTTCCTCAGGAGCCACACGAAGCTCATTGTAGAAAGTGTGATGCCAGATTTTCTCCATGTCATCCCAGTTGGTGACAATACCGTGCTCAATGGGGTACTTCAGGGTGAGGATTCCTCTCTTGCTCTGGGCCTCATCACCTACGTAGCTGTCCTTCTGCCCCATGCCCACCATGACGCCCTAGGAGGCAAGGCGTGAGTCAGCTCCGTGCGCCGCAGCACCGCCCCAGGCGCACCCACTCCCGGCAGGGCGCTCCCAGCTTACCTGGTGTCTCGGGCGCCCAACAATGGAGGGGAACACAGCACGGGGAGCATCATCTCCTGCAAAGCCAGCTTTGCACATGCCGGAGCCGTTGTCGATGACGAGCGCTGCAATTTCTTCTTCCATTTTGAAGGATCTGACGGAAAGAGAGCGAGTCCTCGCTCAGCCACCCTCCTGCGCAGCCCCGCCGTCCCCGGCGCCACGTCACGCCCGCACAGCTCAGCGCCGGGCAGGGGCCGCAGTCCCGGCCCCGGGAGGCCGCGCTGGCAGCGGGCCAGGGCCAGCC
>NW_020448974.1:6687-8152 GCF_003343035.1 Apteryx rowi
CCAGAAAGCCCGGTGCCGCCCTCAGGCAGCGCCAGGCCCCCCTCGCAAGGCACCCGGCGTCCCACGGGCCGTGCCAGGCACCCTGATGCGGGCGCCTCAGGCAACACCGGGCGCCCCGCAGACAGGGCTGTGCACCCCCGGCGCGGCTCCGTGCGCCCCGCAGACAGCGCGCGGGCACCCTGCTTGCAGCACCGCCCCCTCGGCAGCACCGAACACCCCCACAGACAGCGCCGTGCACCCCACAAATGACACCGAGCACCCCACGGAGAGCACCGGGCACCCTCAGGCAGCGCCGTGCACCCTTCAGGCAGCRCTGCCCCGTCGGCAACCCCGTGCACCTTGTGGCAGTGCTGCATGCGGGCTGCGCCGTGCACCCCACGGACAACACCGTGCACCCCACAGGCAACACCATGTACCCCACAGACAGTGCTGTGCACCCCACGGACAGCACCGTGCACCCCACAAATAACGCCGTGCACCCTACCGTCGCACACCACGCACCCAGTACCACCCCGTGACCGGCACCGCTCTACCAGCAGCTCCRAGCACCCCCCGGACAGGCGGTGCACTGCGTGCGCGGTGCGGTGCAACCTGCGACTGCCCCTGGCGCGGCGCGGGCAGCGCTTGGCGCCCCACGGGTGGCTGTGTCCCTGCATCATGCGCGGCCAGCACGCGTGGGTCCCCCCACACCGCCTCGGCTCCGGCAGTGCCGTGCACCTATGTTGGGGTTGATGTCCCCGGGACGTCCTTGGCCAGCCAGGCCTGGTGCCACACCGGGATGCGTGACTGGCTCCCCACGCTTTGCCGTGGCTGCGCGTCCCCGTCGGCAGGGCCGCGCCGGGGCACTGCTGCCCGCCCGCGCCACCGTGCTTCTGCCCCACGGCTGGCCCTGCCGGCGCGCCGGGTCCAGAGAGCTGCGTGCCGTGGCCGGAGTGCCCTGTGCCGTGGCTGGAGCACTGTGTGTGATGTCTGGAGTGCCATGTGCCGTGGCCGGAGCGCCATGAGCCATGCGGGGATCCCTGTGTGCCACATCTGGAGCGCTGTGTGCATGGCTGGAACACCATGTGCCATGGCTGGAGAGCCACGTGCCATGGCCGGAGCGCCGTGTGCTGTGGCCGGAGCGCCGTGTGCCATGGCTGGAGCACCATGTGCCATGGCTGGAGCACTGTGTGCCATGGCCGGAGCACCATGTGCAATGGCTGGAGCGCTGTGTGCCGTGGCCGGAGCACCATGTGCCATGCAGGGAGCCCCGTGTGCCAAGCCCGGAGCGGTGTGTGCCGTGCCCCAAGCCCTACGTGCCGTGCCTGGAGTGCCACATGCCGTGCCGGAGCGCCGCACGCCCCTCCAGGCCCTCCGTGGCAGCGGGCGACGCCGCAGCGCCGGGAACGGGCAGCACGGCACGTGCACCCCGGCACCGCCGCTCCGCTCCGCTCCGGGGGTCGCCGGCTCCTCACACCCCCCCCCC
>NW_020448974.1:9579-25581 GCF_003343035.1 Apteryx rowi
CGGGCCCCTCCGCGGCAGCCCGGCCCGCTCAGCCGGGCCGGAAAGCCGAGCCGGGGCGGCGTATCCGTTTCAGCGGGCGGTTAGCGACACCGCGGCGGGCGGCGGCGGCGGCTCGGGTAACGCTCCCGCCTGCCCGGGGGGGCCCGGCCCCCCGCGCTGTAAGAGAGAGCCCGGGCATGAAAAAATCATGAGGCAACCAATCCCCGGGACCTATTTTCAGGAACAATAACTCCGGCGGAGCGCGGACACCGGAGCCGCCGGCACGGCGAGGGGGCGTCGTCGTCAATCAGGGCCGCGGTGTGGCCCCCCGCCGGGTCCTGCTGGCCCCCAGCACCCCCCGGCCCTGCCACGAGCCGGGGACAGGAGCCGGGTGTCTGTGCCCCGGCCCCGAGCTCTCCCACATCCTGCAAACCCTCCTCAGGCTGCAGCGCGCTGACACCGGTGCAATGAGTTTGAGGCGGTCTCAGCCCTGCACCAGGTGCCCCGACAGCCCGGACCGCAGGGCACCCCCAGCATTGTCCTGCGGCCGGGCCGGGGAGGGGGCCGCCGTGACCCCAATCTGCCGCCGCCGGTGGGATTTGGGGCCACAGGACAGATGGAGGCCAAGGGCCCCAAAGCGGGATAAAAGGTTTAAACTAATCAAAATGCCTGGCTAATTGTAAGGCGCTTAGGGGCCGGCCGGGAGGCAGCGCCCGGCTGGAGGTGACCCAGCGCCGAATCAGAGGYGCCGGTAACCCAAACCCGCCCGGGCAACGGATACGCCGGCCCGCGCGCCCGGATCGGGTTCCCACCCAAGTTTTCCACCCGCGGCTCGGCGGGGACGGCGACGGTGAGAGCCGGGGCCGGCGCGGAGGGTGGCGCGGCGTGCCGGAGCCCCAGGGACCCGGCCGCGGTGCCCCCTCGCGCTGGGGGCTTCAAGCGAAAGCCCCGCTCCAGGCGGTGGCGGCGC
This sequence comes from Apteryx rowi, assembly GCF_003343035.1. Lineage (NCBI taxonomy): Eukaryota > Metazoa > Chordata > Aves > Apterygiformes > Apterygidae > Apteryx > Apteryx rowi. The sequence continues at coordinate 10,529 of NW_020448974.1, forward strand.
GGGTGCCCGTTGCAATCCGGACCTGCTCTGTAATCCTACCTGCGCCTAATTAACCGGACCCCCGCGGCGCCGTGCCGTGCCGTGCCGTGCCGTGCTGTGCTGCACCACGGGGGCCGTCGCCCCGGCCGCCCCGCCGGGACCAGTGCAGACGAGCCCCGGCGCCACGGCCGCTGCGCACGCGGGGAGCCCCCGGCAGCCCCCCTCCGGCGGAAGATGCCAACGAATGGGATCCACCAGGTCCTGAAGATCCAGTTCGGGCTCATCAACTGCGAGAGCCGGTACCTGACGGCGGAGACCTTCGGCTACAAGGTCAACGCCTCGGCGCCCAGCCTCAAGAGGAAGCAGATATGGACGCTGGAGCAGGACGACGCCGACAGCTCCGTCGTCTTCCTCAAGAGCCACCTGGGCCGGTACCTGGGCGCCGACAAGGACGGGAAGGTGCAGTGCGAGGCGGAGAAGCCGGGCCGGGATGAGCGCTTCCGCATCATCACGCAGTCGGACGGGCGCTGGGCGCTGCAGTCGGCGCCGCACCGGCGCTTCTTCGGCGGCACCGAGGACCGCCTCTCCTGCTTCGCCCCCGCCGTCTCGGCCGCCGAGAAGTGGAGCGTCCACCTGGCCATGCACCCCCAGGCCAACCTGCTGAGCGTCAGCCGCCGCCGCTACGCCCACCTCAGCGCCCACGAGGACGAGATCGCCACCGACAGCAACCTGCCCTGGGGGGTGGACGCCCTCATCACCCTCTGCTTCCAGGACAAGAAGTACTGCCTGCGCACCGCCGACGAGCGCTACCTGCGCAGCGACGGCACGCTGGTGCCCGAGCCCGGCGCCCGCACCGCCTACACCCTCGAGTTCAAGGCGGGCAAGCTGGCCTTCAAGGACTGCGACGGCAAGTACCTGGCGCCCACGGGGCCCACGGGCACCCTCAAGTCCGGGCGCAGCTCCAAGCCGGGCAAAGACGAACTCTTCGACTTGGAGGAGAGCCACCCCCAGGTGGTCTTCACCGCCGCCAACGGCAGATACGTCTCCATCCGGCAAGGTAGGGGCTGCACAGCCTGGGCGCGGGGGGCCGGCGCCTGCCCTGGCTGCCCCGGGGGGGTGGCACCAGGGACTGGCTCGAGAGCACCCCCGGGACCCCCAACCCGGGGGGAGACCCCGCGATAACAACCCCGGGTGCAGCCCTGCATGCTGCCACAGTCGTGGGTTGCAGCAATGTCCCTGCTCACCCGCCACCCTGGGGATGTGGGCAGCCCCCGGCCTTGGGGCTGGTGTGGGGAGGCCACGGGTGGGGGGTGCCCGGGGCCCTGCCTGGGAGAGGGGCGCCACTGAGCAGGGCCATGCATGTGCATGTGCGTGTGCATGCATGTGTGCATGTGGGGTTGTGTGTGCAGCTCTGTGCAGTGCTGCATGTGTGTGTGCATGTGCAGGGCTCTGCAAAGCTGTGTGTGCATGTGTGTGTGCAGATCTGTGCAGTGCTGCACATGTGTGTGCATGTGCAGGGCTGTGTGCAGGTCTGTGTGTGTGTGCATATTTGTGTGTGCATGCATATTTGTGTGTGCAGCTCTGTGCAGTGCTGCATGTGTGCGTGCATGTGCAGGGCTGCGTGTCCATGCATGCTTGTGTGTGCAGCTCTGTGCAGTGCTGCATTTGTGTGTGCATGTGCAGGCAAGGCTTTGCAGCGTGGTGCACGTGCACGTACACATGTGTGTGTTTGCAGGCCCCATAYGGGGCTGTGCATGCCTGCGCCTTTGCGCATGCGYRGTGCGCGTGCATGTACATGTGTGCRTGCAGGGCTCTGCACGGCACGGTGGATGCGTGTGCATGTTTGCACACACAGCTCAGTGCAGTGCCACACATGCATGCACGTGGTGCTTGGTGCTGTGCCCCACGCCGTGCCCGGGTGTGGGGCAGAGCCTGGCTGCGGCAGCCGGGCAGAGCTGCGCCTGCGGCCGGACCCAGCAGCGCGGAGCCGGGCATGGAGCAAACGGGGGAACTGGGAGGGGTGGGGGGTCCCCAGCCCTGCTTGCATGGGCCGTGGCGGCTGTGCTGTGCCCCCAGCCACCCTGCCGCCCCCGGGAACGCGCCTGCCCTGGGCCAAGCGGCTTACGGGGGGGTGACGGTAGCAGGCGGGCTATAAATAGGGGGTTTGTGCAGATGGACACAGCAGCGATCAGATTAACGATCCCAATTAGAGCGATTGTTTGCAGAGGGATTTAGYGCTGCCTGGGAAGGGCCGGGTGGGGGGAAGGCACCGGGGACCATCGGCTCCCGCGGCCGGAGGGGGCTGGCATCGACAGCCGCTCCCGTCCCACAGGCGTCAACGTCTCGGCGAACCAGGACGAGGAGCTGAACCACGAGACSTTCCAGCTCCAGATCGACCGCGACACCAACAAGTGCAGCCTGCACACCGACGCCGGCAGCTACTGGACCCTCGTGGCCCACGGGGGCATCCAGGCTGTGGCCACCGAAGCGTGAGTGCGGGGGGTCCCCGCGAGCGGGGGGGGGGGGTCCCGCTCTGCCCCGTGCCGCGGTGCATGGCAGGGTCTGGGGGGCCGTGCCGCGGCGCTGCCCGCCCCGGCTCACGCTCTCCCTCTCGCCCCGCTGCCAGCGCTGCCAACACCATGTTCGACATCGAGTGGCGCGGCCGGCGGGTGGCCCTGCGCGCCAGCAACGGCAAGTACATCTGCACCAAGAAGAACGGGCAGCTGGCGGCCGTCAGCGACGCCGTGGGTGAGCGGTGGCTCTGGGGGGGGGGCGGCGAGCGCGGGGCCGGGGCGCAGCGGGGCCGCTCACGGCCGCTTTCGCCGCAGGGGAGGACGAGGAGTTCACCCTGAAGCTGATCAACCGGCCCATGCTGGTGCTGCGGGGCGAGCACGGCTTCGTCTGCTACCACCGCAGCTCCAACCTACTCGACTCCAACCGCTCCGTCTACGACGTCTTCCACATCGTCTTCAGCGACGGCGCCTACCAGATCCGAGGTGGGCAGCGGGGGCCGGAGCAGGGGGCTGTGGTGGCGGTGGCACCGATGCCAGGCCCCGCTGACAGCCTCTCTCGGCTCTCCRCAGGCCAGGGGGGCAAGTTCTGGTACGTGGCGAGCAGCGGGGCGGTGTGCAGCGACGGCGACCTCTCCGAGGACTTCTTCTTCGAGTTCCGGGAGCGCGGGCGCGTCGCCATCAAAGGGAAGAACGGGCGGTACCTGCGCGGGGACCCGGCCGGCACCCTGCGGGCCGACGGCGAGTCCGTGCTGCGGGCCACGCTCTGGGAGTACTGACCTGCGCGGCGCCGGGCTGCCAGCTGGTGCCCCGCGGCTCGTGGCACAGGCGAGGATGGCGGCAGAGCCTGCGGTGGCACCGTGCGTCCTGGCTGTGCCCCTGACCCCCCCCGCCCCGGMTCCTGGCATTAAAAGTCCATCTGGATTGCACTGCGGGGGCCTCGTCTTCCTTCGCTGCCCGCCCCGTGCCAGCTAGCGCAGCTCTGCCCGGCCCATGCCGAGGCGCCGGCACCGTGCTGCCTGCCGGGACCACGTGGGAGCCCCCTGCCCCGCGCTCGGCGTGCCGTGGCGTGAAGGGGCAAAGCGGGGCCGGGCTCCCGGGGCCCCTTTCTGCGGGGCAGCGGATGCAGCCTGCACCGCGGGCGCCCAGCACCACGCGGCAGAGCCACACCGGCACCCGCCGCTGCCGGCCCGGGGCGAGCGCGGCCGTGGCGGGAGGGTGGCTCCGCGGGGCGATGCTCAGCCCCTGCGCAGTTCGGTTAGGGCTTTGGGCAAGGGGCAGACCCGGAGACCCAGACGTCTCAGCGGGGCGCGCGGGGGCCGGTGGCGGCAGCCCCCACCAGGAGGCRGAAAGGAACAGACGGGCACTCGCTGAGCGGCACGATCGTTTTCATGGCAGACGACAGATTTACAGACACCGGAGCAGTGCGGGGAAGGACCGCGCCGAAACACGCTGCACCACCACGGAAATACAAGATCGTTTGTAGAAACGACGGGGGAGCGGAAAACCCCCTCCCCTGCCCAGCAGAAAACGGGGGTCCCCCGGGCGGGCGCCCGCTGCGCCGCCCCGGCACAGCGCCCTGTTCGTCCGGATTCCTGAAAGGCAAGGCAGCGCGGGGGCACGGCCCGCGGCCGCCGCGAGGGCGCTAAACTACCACGGCGAGGACGATCCACGAGACAGCAGCGGCCCCGAGGGCTGCCGGCCGCCGGCGAGGTGGGGGGGGGGGGCGCCGGGGCGGCAGGGCCGGGATGGGCCAGCCCAGAAGCCCCGCTCTGCCGCCGGGCGGCTCTTTGGGAAGAGGCGCCGGAGCCCTGGCGACCCTCCGCGCTGCCGACAACACGACCACGAAACACGCGCACACACACGCACAGGCACAACCCGACCCGACCCGCCGCCGCGGCCTCCCTGCCCCTCGCCGCCAGCTCGCTCCCGCCCGGGCCCGCTCCTCCTCCCGCGGCGGGAGCCGCTCTCCGGCCCTGGCCTCGAGCTGGCCGGCGGCGCAGCCTTGCCCGGCCCTGGCCGGGGGGGCTGGGGACGCCCCGGGGCGCGCTGGGCCGCCCCCGTCCCTGCTCACAGGACAACAAGGCTGGGGTTGCGCAGCTGCCTGTAGATGTGCAGGAGCTTCTCCGCCGTCGCGGCGCCCTCCTCGCCGGGRGGCGGCCGGTCTCGCAGCGACTGGGCCTCCTTCAGCAGCATCTGCGCCAGGCAAAGGAGGGGAGAGGGAGGGAGGGAGGCAGGCGTCAGCTCGGGGCCGCGCCACGGGGTCCCCACGGCGCTGCGGCCGCCCGGGGCGCCGCGGCGCGGGCTCGYGACTCACCTCGTGGTTAGCCTGGATCTGGCGCAGGTACTGCATGCGGAGGTCGGGGGGGCCGGAGCCCTGCGCCGCCTGCTCCAGCACCAGGGCCTGCGGGGAGCAGAGCGCTGCGTCGGCGAGGGAGCCGCGGCCGCGGCGCCGGGGAAGCTTGCACCCTCCGGAAGAGGCGCATCCCCAGCGCCCGCCTTGCTGCATCGCCTCCGTCCGTACAGACCCCGCTCCGGAGCGGCTCCGGGAAGGCTCCCAGCRAGCCGCAGAGGCCCTGCTCCATTTAGCCCCCGCGCCGAGCGGGACCCGTTTCTGGGACAGACAGCAGGCATCTCCCCGAGCTCCTCGGCACGAGCGCCCGGAGCGCAGAGGCCCAGGCTCGGGAAGGGAGCGGGCTCCGTGGCAGCCCGGCTCCGCCAGGCCCTGCCGAGCGGGTCTGCCACACGGTGGTGCCAGAGAAACCCCGGCCCAGAGCGCTGCGCCGGGCCCCAAGGCTGCAGCCCCGGCGCCTCGGCTCGCTCGGGGCCCCCGCGGCCCGGCCGCGCGTCTCCCCGCGGTGGGATCCCCGGCCGGGGTCAGCGCGCCTCCCGCCAGCGCCRTACCTGGATACGCCGGATCACGGCGTGATGCATCCTGCACATGTCCGCCAGGGAAGGGCTCTCCATCAGGATCTCCACGGCCTGGATGGGGCCCGCCGGGCTGAGGTCGTTCATGGCCACCTGGGACAGCGAGCAYATCCTCACTGCAATCATTGCCGGGCGTGAGGACAGCCCCAGGAGCCTCCCTGCAGGCACAGGGCCAGGGCAGGGACCCTGGGAAGCGGCTGCCATCCCTCTCCCGTCCCTGCTCCCCGGACACAAACACCTCATTCGCTCTCCTGTCCRGTACAGGCAGACGAAGCAGCAGCCGGGGAAGCTGCCAGCCGAACCGAGGGTGCGATGGACCAAGCTTTGTTCAGCCCCATGGAGGGGAACGTGACCAGCCCCACAGCTCAGGGCGGTCAGCTGGCCGTAGCTGAGACCTCTCRCGCTCATTCCACCCCGGCTGGGACCTGCGTCAGAGGCAGGTGCCTCCGCCAGGAGAGCAGCCGCTGGTCTCGCCTGGTGCCATTCTGGGATGATTCGATGCCCATTCCCTGATGAGATACCTGCTGCCACCCCAGCGGATTTAATCCTGCAGGCTTAGCCCAAGCGGAATTAACGCTGCCACTAATCACATTGGCAATATTAGGGCTCTCAAGTGTGAAGCAACCTGAACCAGGTCATCGCCAGCACGCAGGCAGCTGGGCCTCTCGGCGGAGGGTTAACCAGCCGTGGCGGGAGAGCTGGGTAGCAATTAGTATTTTTCCTTCGCGCTTGAAGAGGGATTTTCGCATTAAAGGGGGAAAAGCTGCAGCAGATCAGATTTAAATCCAGAATCCAGCCATGTTTTCCCCTCGCTTTGCAGAATTAGCAAAGTGCAGCAAGCCAAATGAGCAGGGAAAGCTCGTTTCTTCCCGCAGCCCAGTCGGACACTAGGTCAGGGCATGGCGAGCATCTGAGGTTATCGAGTCTCTGCAGGGCTCAGTGAAGAGATGGCTGCACCGAGGGAGAAGTGTTTGCACAYGCAGGTACAGCCCCAACGCAGCGAGAGCGCAGGGCAGGAGCGACACCGCTCCAGCGGACAGGCAACGGCTGGCTCCAYGCGTGCCAGCCACAGGGGCCCAGCTCCCGCCAGGGGCATCCAAACCCCACCATGAAATGACTCGGTCTCGCTGCCTCTGGCTTGGGAGGACGATGGTTTCCCAAAAGCCCAGACTACAACTCAGACTTGCTACCAGCCGCTCAGGTGACCTGGCAGTGCCGCTTACCCTGCACCACCTTGCTGCAGCGCAAGGGCAAAACGTGCCGAGAGACGTGGTCTCCAGCAAGACAGGCCCAGACGAGGCCCCGCAGATCTTGCAGACCAGCGAAGGGACACCAGGAGGGGAGGGAGAAGCTGCGCACAGCTGGGAAAGGAATCCTGCCCTTCCCCCTTGCAGTCCAAGAGCGGCGTGCCTTGCAGGCCACCGCCAGGCAGGGAAATGAGAACATCTGGGGACAGAGCCCAGCCTGGAGCAGGAGGGGAGCAGGAACAGCCTTTGGGAAGCCCAGGGTCGGTAGAAGGGGGACCAGCGATCCAGCCCAACGCACAGGACCCATCCCAGCAGCCCAGCTGGCCGGGAGGCTCCGTATGGCACACCAGAGCGGCCCACGCAGCCCCGGGGAGGGCCCCTGCACCCCTGGGATACGGCCTGGGGTCAGCACCGAGAGGCCAGGCTTGGCCAGACGTCACCCAGCTGCCCATCGCAAGCGAGGGGCCGGGGGCAGCGAGACGGAGCTGGCTCCTCGGGGYGGGGGGCCGCGTGTCTCCCTGCAGGGCTAACCCATTCCTTGCCTCTCGGACAAGCAGCTGCACCTCGCCTCCGTCCGGGGCCGCGCCGCGCACCGACGCCACTTCCCCGCTGCTCAGCGCCTCGGCCCCAGCGTTCTCGGCCAGCAGCCAGCGCAGCGTGGCACAGCTCAGCGGGACGCCTGGGGACGAGAGGAAAGAAAGCAGAGCTCGTTACGCCCCCGAACACCCTCCTTTGGGCCCGAGCAGCATGGCTAAGGCCAGGTGTCCCTGCACTGCTGCCACATGAGTCCCGCTAAGCAAGTCCAGAGAGCAGTGGCCGGGGATTGTAGCCCTTGCCGGGCGCTGGCCACGCGGTGATGGCACGGCTGGGAAGTGGTTGCACAGACGTGAGGGGCAGGAGCCAGGGCAGCTGCTGAGAGCGGTGCAGCAAGCGCTGGTGGGAGCGGGGGGCGCCCGGTGCCCCCTGCGCGCATGCAGCTGCTGCAAGGCCAGGGCCGGTGCCGTGGTTTGGGGCCGTTCCCCTCCCTCCGCAGCCCCACACCCTGCGACAGGCCGAGCTCAGTCGTGCAACCGCATCGCTTCCACGTGCCAGCCCACGAGCGGCCTGGACACGAGCCTGGGTGGTGGGACTGTGCGGGGTCACCCAGACCCAGCAGYGGAGGGACCCACCTGAGCTGGAGTTTTTCAGTGCGTTTTTCAGCAGCTCCGAGGACACCCTGATGGACGCCGCCGAGGGAGGCAGGTTTCCGTCTCCCGGAGCCTGGGGCGGCTCGCTGTCCTTCACTCCTTCGGGTTCAGTCTGCTCCCTGGACACTTCCAGGAAGGTCTCTACAGGGTCTGGGGGCGCAGGGGGGGCAGCCGCCGGAGGGGAGGCATCAGGCCCGGGGGGGCTGCTCTCAAAGCGCAGGCACTGCAACATGTCAATGGTGCATTCGCTGAGGGGCAAGCAGATCCCCTCTCTGTCCGGGGAGAGGATGGGCGAGTCGTCCGGGAGGAAGTCATCCAGGGCCTCGGAAGAGTCGGAGCCACTGCCCAGAATATCCCGTAAACTGTAGTAGAGGGCACAGGAGATGGTCAGAGGCAGGTCCAGCTTGGTGTCCGCAGGAGAGCCGAGGGGCAGCGTCAGCTCCCTCTTGTTCCCAGGCAGGAGCTGGTCGATGGGGAAGGTGAAAGTGGTGCCTGAATCCGCAGAATCCTCCTCTAAGGCACAGGGGCTGGCAAGGAGCTGAACGCACAGGGTCCAGCCCTCCTCCAGGCTGTACTCGCTGCAGTTCTCCAGCACGCAGGAGATGGTTACGGCATCCTGGAGCAGGAGGCAGCTCCAGTTGGCAGTGACGGTGCAGGCAATGGGCTTCTGGCCTTCCTGGCTGGACAGCAGAGCCGCGCTCACGTTCATCACCTGGTTCAGGCTGGCCAGCGCTCGGTTCTTCTGATCCACCGCCTTCTTCAGGAAGGAAACTCTGCAAGGACAAAGCGCCAGCTGAAACAGCAAGAGGGATGGCGGCCGGGACGCCTCGAGCAGGCGAGAAACCGCCCCGGAAACACCCCACAGGCCCCTCGCCAAGGCAGCCCTGGGATCCCTGTGGCTCGAGGACACGGTGCCGGCAAGGCCTTTCTACCCACGAGCCCGTATCAACTGAGCTGGTCCCGAGTGGCTCCGGGCAGCAAGGCCCTGCACAGGCCTCCTCACAGACACTTCCCTGGGCTGGGACTCTGAGCAATAGGAACAGCAGCACAAAATACGAGTGGGCTATAAATCTTGCTCACAGCCCAGGCAGGTACCGATGGCTTCGGGAATCCCCCTGCGAAGGGAGGGGGACTCATCCGAATCTCCTCCTCACACACAGATGGCCGCAGAGGTCTCAGGCACGCGCCTGCCCTGCCTGTTCCTGCGGACTTGGCAAGCGCCGCGGGCTGTCTGGGCGCGCCTGGCACCCTGCCTCTCCCACCTTCTGTCACCGAGGCTGTAAACACCAGCCCGCTCGCAGCATCAAAGAGCCGTCTGCCTCGAGAGGGAAAAGGGCAGCAGACAGCGCTGGCGTTAAACAATATTTTTATACCCATCAAGGTCAGGGGCTTCCCAGCCAGTCTCCTGGAAGAACCATTCCGGAAAGGTAAACCTTGGAGCAGTTACTGCCTGGCTGCAAAACGCTTTATTGCCGACCCTTGAGCCAGGAGCTGACATAGGAAAATCCAGTTAGGCGCCCATAAACAGAGCGACTCACAGAGTAACAGCACCGGCGCGCGGTGCCGAGCGGCCCTGCCCTTTACCTCTCCGAGGCGTTGCCTATCCCGGACAGCAGCTCCTTAATCCTTCGGCCAGCTTCGGCGGGCGTCATCCTGGCGGGAGGAGCCTCCTCGGGGCTGCACAGGCCGCAGGTCATGAGACGCCCTTTGGCGGACAAGGCCAGCAGCTCCGATTCACCTGCAGGGGCGACACGGCACAGGTGAGGGAAGGAAGGGCGGCAGGAGGAGACYGGCAAGGCAGCAGAGGTTTCCCAGCTGGCTGGGGAGCAGCCGCGGGCGGCCAGGGGGGCACAGGCCGGCGGGACAGGTGCCCTTCGCTTCCACCGCCTGCCCCAGGACACCGGGAACTGGAGGCATCGGTTCAGGGCTGAGCACAGCCTGCCCGGGAGGCACACGCGGGAGCCGCCTCTGCGCGCTGGCCGACACAGAGCAAACACCGTGTGCCTGCGGGGCCCCACTGCGCCCCTGCCGCGCGGGGAGACTTTGCAAAAGGGAATCCACCAGCCAGGCCCTTCCTGCCCCGGGCACCGGGAGGAGAGAAGCGGGAGAGCAGATGCACAAGGGCCGAGTGACCGCAGAYGGGTACGACGGAGACAGGACACGGACCACGACAGCACGGCCACGTAACACGCAGCTCCCAGGCAAGGGGCCGCCTGGGCTGCCCCAAGAGTGGAAGTGCCCCCTCCAGCCTGTCCTGTCCCCCGGCACCGGCCTTGCCCTGAGCGGGGCTGCCCACGCCTCCTGCCCGCCGCCTCAGCCATGCTTTCCACAGCTGGCAACCCCCAAGCGAACACCAGCACCAGCAGGAGACACCACGGGAGCAGGAGCGCTCCGGGAGCCGGAGCTGCCATGCAGGGTTCCTAGCGGTGAGACGCATGCAGCTCCACGTGCAGCGAAGGGCTCCCTCGGCCGCCGCGAGGCAACGCCAGGCTTGCCCTGCTCTCACCTGGGTGCCCCAGGAGTCTCTCCTCGCTCGCTCGCTTGCCTTTTCTGGCCCTGTTTGCTCCTCGTGCTGCCCCGTGGAACGGGCTCATCTACGGGCTGAGACACGCTTCTCCCCCCCCTCGTCCCCAGCGGCTAGGCACTCTGCTCCTTTCCTCCGTTCCCGGAGCAGAGGCCCAGGGCGAGCACTGCGCTCTGTCCTGCGCCCGGGCCGTGGTCGGTACCGCACACTGCCCACATCGAGGGGGTGTTAGCACCCAAGCTGTCGGGCTGGAGAGAGAACAGCGCRTGCAGGCTCTGAGCGGCCACACCTGGAGCCCCTAATCCAGCCGACTGCACGTCTGGTTGCCCCTTTCTGGAAGGCGTCTCATCCCAGTTTGTCTGGGTTTCCCTCACGCTCTCCTCTGCGCAGGGACCCGAAGGGGACAGACACGGCTGCGGCGGGTGCCCCACGGCCACCTGCACAGACAGGCCACCTCCTGCAACGCCAAGGTGGAGCAGAGCCTCGCACGAGACAAACCACGACCACGCAGGGCAAGAGACTGAGCTCCGAGCACGCCTTGCGCTCGGCCCCASAGTCAGCATGCTCGACAGAAACGACTTACAAAAACGAGGGGAGTCAACAAGAACGGAAGAAGGACGGAGCCCAATCTGGACCTTAACGAGGGGTGAAGACGTACAGGCCGGAATAGGCAGCTATCCTGCCCCGTTCCACCCCAAGACCCAGCGTACTCCCCTCTGCTGGCAGTACCTTCTGATGCCCGAGAAGACAAGGAAAGAGCCACAACACTACAGATACTTAAACTGGCCGGAGACAGGACGGGAGGCAGGACGCCAGTGGAGCTCTCCGCGTCCTCGGGGTCGGAGGACTCATTGACCCAGTCCAGGTCGACCGCGGAGATGTCCGAGTGCGTGCTGTAATACATCCGGCTGCCGCTCCCGCAGGCGGCGCAGAGGATGGGCCCGCGCAAGTAGTACTCCCTGAGCTCCGGCACCGTGGCCTCCTCTCTCTGGTCTGCCTTGACAGCCACCATCTTGCCATAGTGACCGACCGCCACCACACAGTCACAGCCAGCATCTCCAAAAAGCTGTTCGTCCTCAGCCTCCTCCTCCTCCGCCGCCCTCCGCTCTGTTCTCAAGGCCCCGATGAAGACGATGGGCTCTTCCAAATGATGAAGGATCTTAACAGGGGGGTCTTGGCTCGAAACGTCGTGACAGCCATCAGCAGTCTGAGAAGAGCTGAGGGCCTTCAGCGGCACGGAGCAGAGCTGTCCATCGGGGAAGCCGCAGAGGATCATAGGAGACTCCAGCATGGCAGCGTCGATCCCAAAGAGCAAGCTGAAGAGGGGCTCTTCCAGCACAAACCCCCCCGAGCACCACAGCCCCTCCCCGGACCCCACGGTGCCCGGGGAAGACGCGCAGCACAGGACAGGCAGGAAGCGCGAAGGCGGGCTGTCCCCCTCGTCTCCAGGCTCGGGGCCGGGGCAGAAGCCCACCTCGCTGATCTGCCGGTACGGGGGGCTCTCCTGCTCGGGGTGYGGAAGCTCATGCAGTTTCATCCACCATTTGCCCTGAGCCTGGGACAAAGTGATGACGAAGTTGTTGAGCAGCGTGAACGTGCACAGAGTGGAGTCTGGGAAGATGCAGGCGTCTGAGTCCACAGGGAAGACGCCGGAAGGGCAATTGCTTTCTTGGCCGTCACCATCAGTCTGCTCCATTAACCTTCAAGCAAACAAGGAAAAGCTCTCAGCCAAGCCGCAGGGTGAAGCCAGCACTTCTCTTGGCCGCCTCTCACCCCGGCCCTTGGAAACCACCTCCCCAAAGCACAGCTTTTAGCATCTGCTGCAAAAACAGTGATCTGGAGAGAGCTAACGCTCCAGAGGGCTGAAACTTCAAACTGCTTAACGCTTGCCATGCCTTCGGGATGCAGGCAGAGGGGACAACGAGGGCAGCGCAAGCAGCTGCGGCTGGGCTGGGCCCCAACGCACCAGCCCAGTCCCGTGATGCAGTTCAGGGACTTTAGGGCCAAAGACTCCTAAATGCAGAGAGCCTGCGACAAGAGAGGTAGGAGAGATCCATGTCTGAGATGCTACGGTGAGCATTTCTGAGGGTCACAAAGAGATTCCCCCTTCCCACCTTCTCCCTGAACAGCCAGGGCCCTGAGCCCGGGGCCAGGCGGAAAAGCAGCTACTTCCCCAGCGGTCTCGCTGTGACTCTCGGGGGGATGTAGGCAGAAACCGAGGGGAAGCCTTCTCCGAGCAGGAGGGCTCTGCGCCTGCTAGCTGCTGCTGACGGCGCTCAGGGATGCGAGGGGACAGGAGCCCGGCGGCAGCAGGGCCGGCAGAGACGAAGCCCGCATGCCGCCCAGGTGACACCTGCCTCACCTGCTTTGCTGATCCAGGGACACGCAGTAAATGCCGCTGTGGGCACAGAGGATGTAGAGCTGCTTGGGGAGGGGGAGCAGTTCCATGTGCCACACCTGGTCGGGGCATTTGTACACAGCCTGGGTGGAAAAGCAGAAAGAAACGTCACCTTCCCGCAGCAGCAGCGGTGGTGGCCCAGCCCACCGGGAAAGGCTGCTCCCCACAGCCGGGCACAGGAGGGTTGAGGAATGGAGCTGCCCCTGCAAGAGGAAGAGCGCTTCCCCACAGCCGTGGGGCTGCCGCGGCCCACGCCAGCCCCGGGAGCCCTCCTCCCCCGGCCCGGGCCGCCCCGCGCGCCTGGCACACGAAGGCTGCAGGACGCGGCCCCCGGGCCTGCCGCAGACGCAGGCGCYGAGGCGGCTTCAGTGCCCACACTGCCAGCCCGCGCGCGCTGCCAGCCACAGCGGAGCCTGCTCACAGACGCCCAGGCAGGGCTAAAACTCCTCTAGCGCAATAAAGAGATCGCTCAGCGGACAGCGTTACCTCCTGGGCAACCCAAAAGCAACTGCAAAGCAAAGTAGCTATTTCCTGTTATATGCGTATAACGGCCCATTGCCAGGGAGAAGCCCATCGCCGGGCAGCACTGCAGCTCACGCTCCTGCCCAGCTTTCACGTGGCCCTTCTGCTTCGGGGTAAACAGCTGGGCAAAGTGCAGCCTGCCGAGGGGCTTCTCCCCAGAAACAGCTGCATTTTCCTGGGAAAGGAGCAACTGCCAGCTGTGGAGAACAGCATTAGGATCAGAACGAGAGGAGCTTCGTGTAACAAAGAAGCAGTCAGCACCTCACGCTCCCTGAGGAGAAGGGAAGGAAAATAGAAATCTGAAAGCCTGTACATGATCTACTTTCCTGAGAAGGAGCACAGTGTAGGAGGCAAATCCTGATAATACAGCGATGGCTTTCTTAGAAATGATAATAAGAACAAATTAAAAAAAAGAAGCTGTATATAACTCAACATGACGACTGCTGTTAGTCACAGCAGAGACAATAGTGAAACCCTTTGTATGTGAGAAACGAAAGAGATGTCGCTTCATTTGAGAAGAAAAAAATCTTTTTAGTTTGATTAAATATGTTTGTCTCACAAGATTAGGAGAGAGGTCAAACAGCGGCACCCCCCTGCACCCCAGCAAGGGGCCTCAGAGCCGGGTAGCGGGCTCTGAGGCTGCTGGTGAAATTCCTTTGCTGCCCTGGTCGCTGGGCCCAGGGCGGAGGAAAGGCCGGGAAGCGCTCGCCCCTCCGAACACCGGCAGCTTGGCTCTCGGGGTGCCGCAGTCTGAGCTGGGTGCAGCGGCCGGGCTCCGGGAGTTTCACTTCCCATGCCGCCTGCTCCAAGAGCTGCTGCTGTGCAAAGCCGATTTTTTGGGGACCCCGGGAAGGACTTTGGTCTCAGACCGAGGCTTTTGGAGGCGGCTGGCGAAGGGGGAAACGYGGTTCAGGGCCAGCACCCCAGCTACGCTCGCCCTGTCCTCAGGTCTCACCCCCTAGGCCGCCCCCCAGCCACGGAGAGCTCTCCTGCCCCGCAGCCGGCTCGGGGGTCCCGAGGCGAAGCCCCCCGGCCCTGGGGCGGGCCGGCGCGGGCGCAGCGTTGCGGCTCACCTTCAGCACTTTGCCCTCCTGGTCGTAGACGTAGACGAACTCGCTGCCGTTGGAGAGGTAGATCTCGTTCTCGTGGCACAGCACTCGGGGCTTGCCTGACACCAGCCCCCCAACTGGGCAGCAGAACCCGGCCAGGTAATCCACCCTGTGGCCCACGTGCGCCATGGTCCTGGGGCAGGGACGCCGTGCCAGCCTGGGGACACGGGGACAGGCCGCGGTCGGTGTGGAGAGACGCACACACCCCCCCCCCCAAACAAGGGCCCGCGTGGGGGAGCAGGGCCGTGGCGGCCTCCCACGCYGCTGAGAACGGGGGTGCCCGGCAGGGGGGGACGACCCACGGGGGGGGGGAAGGGGACTGGGCCCCTCGCGAGCGCCCCGGATGAGGGGTCTGACCCCAGCCCTGCCCCCGGGGCCACAAACTGCCCCACGCACCAAACCCGCCCCAAACACACCTCGTGTCCCAGCCCCAGTCCCCAAACCTGCCCCACTGCCTCAGTCTGAGCCTCTGTAGCCCCCCAAACCTGCCCCACCCCTCAGCCCCAGCACCTCCAGCCCCCCAAGCCTGCCCCACAGCTCAGCCCCAGCCCCCTAAGCCCATCCCGCACCTCAGCCTCAACCTCCAGCCCCCCAAACCTGCCCCACACCTCAGCCTCAACCCCCAAACCTGCCCCGCACCTCAGCCTCA
>NW_020448974.1:25992-29801 GCF_003343035.1 Apteryx rowi
GCCGCAATGGGCGGGGAGCTTGCGACAGGCCGTAAAGCGGGGACGGGGAGGGGGAGCGGGCGGGACGCCGGGCTTCCCTCGGCCGCGGGCACCGGCACCGGGACCGGGAATCGAATCCGAATCCCGGCGGCCCCACGCCCGGGGGGCCCGGGCGTCCTGCGCTCCTTCCAGCTCGGCTGGGGCGGGCGCGCACGGGCCGCGGCGGGACACGGGGACACCCCGAGGGGACGGGGACACCGTGAGGGACAGGGGGATACTGCGAGGGGACACGGGGCCGCCCCCCGGGGGGACACGGGGCCACCGTGAGGGGACACGGGGCTGCCCTGGGAGGGGACACGGGAAGCCCCCCACGAGGGGACGCAGGGACACCGCGAGGGGACACGGCGCCGGCGGGCGCAGCGACGAGGGCAGCGAGGGTGCCGCTGACAGGGACTTTATTGAAGGCCTGCGAGTGCTGGGGGGCGTCGCGCCCGGCCCACCGCCCCCCCCCGGTGCCATCCCGCACCCGCGTCCGGTGGCCCCGCGGTGTCCCCGTGGCCGCAGGCGAGGTCCGGCCGCTGGCAGGACGATGCCCGGCAGCTCCGGCGGCTGGGGAGGGGATAAACTCCTGCTTGGATGAGGCTCCTCAAACTCGTGCCGCATGTGCTCCAGGTGCCGGGAGCCGCACGGGGCGTCGCGAGGGGTGCGGAGCGGCGGGGGGCTGGCGGGCGGGCAGGGGCAGCCCCCGGCGGCGCACGGGGCGCCGGGCCCCGCTCAGCTCGTCGGCGAAGGCCTCCACCTCGGCGAAGCGGGCCGTCAGCCACCCCAGCTGCTCCTTCAGGATGCTGAAATCCTTGTACAGGTCGTCCAGGGCCTTGGAGAGCGAGCGGATCCTGTGGCGGGCGGAGGGGGGGTGAGGGCCGGGGGCCGGCCGTGCCGCCCCCCVCCGCCCCCCACCGCCCCTCACCTCCCGTAGTCGGGCAGCACCGTCTCGTGGTCGAAGAGCAGCAGGTTCCTCATCTGGGACGTGATGGCGAACTTCCAGTTGTCGAGGACCACGGTGAGGTTGGCGCAGCCCTTGGCGGCGGCCTTCTGGGCTGCAGGGGCAGGAGGGGACGGGGTGGGATGGCCGGGGGGGGACACCGGGGCTGGCCCCACACCGCTGCCGCCCCCGGCCCAGCGGGGAAGGGGGTCCCGAGCCGCGGGGAGTTACCGTCCGCCCTGTCATCCCACGCCGTCGGCGGCTGCTTCGGCTTGGCYGCGTAGCCAAGGGCCGCCAGGAGCAGGAGAGGGAGAAGCCGCATCGCGATGCCACTGTGGGACAGGATGGGTGAGAAGCGCCACGGCGAAAGCGTCGCGTCCCCGCGGCCCCCGCGCTGGCGCTGCCAAGCCCCGAGGAGGCTCCCCCGGCCCTGGAGAGGTGCCCGGGGACCCCTCTGCCACCTGGGGACCCTCCTCGCACGGACCCGTGCAGGCCGCCTGCTCCCATGTCCTGCCCCCCACGCGTGGGGCCAGGGGAGCAGCTCCCGGAGCCACCGTCCCCACGGACCAGTGCTCCTGGGAGCCGGAAAGCGCCTGCCACAGCCGGGGACCACGAGGCTCGCTGGCTGTGGGACATTGCGCCCCGAGGGCCAGGCTGCGTGCGGCACGTGGGGCCCGGAGCCAAATGGGTTGTTTCTGTCTCCTACCTGCTGCGTCGAGGTCCCGGCCGGTACGGACGGAGGCAGCCGCTCGTCCGGGCTCCACTACCCCCGGCTCTGGCTCCGAGCGGCTCCTTCCTTCCCCTTTTAACACGCTGGCCTGGCGTGGGGCCCAGCCACATGYGGCCGGCGGCCGTGCTGCTGATTGCAAACAGACCGTCCCGGCCTGCTGCGGGCAGCGGGGCCGGGGCTGCGGTGCAGGGTGCCGGGCACCGGGGCCAGCAGAGCCGGGCTGCAGGGCAGGAGCATCTTGCCAGGGCCACAGTTCGCCCCGAGCCCCCTGGCAGTAGCCGCTCTGGCAGCGCAGGCCCACGGCCACCAGCCACAGGCACGGTTCCAGGTAACAAATCGCAGGAGGCATCATGCTGGCTCACATTTCAGGTGCTTTTATTCAACGTTACTTGCAGACCCTCTGTCGGGGTCAGTCCAGTCCAGGCACCGCAAACCGCTGCAACCCCAGACACCAACAAACTGAGGGGAAAAGCAAACCGCAGCCACAGCCCAGGGCTCCGGGAACCGCCGGAGACGCAGGTCCTGCAAGCCCCTGCAGCAGGGACGGGGCCACCTGCCGCTCTTCCGGGGCCGGCGGGACGAAGCCTTCGGCAGCCAAGGCAGAGCCCGCGGGCGCAGGCCAGGCGCTCGCGGGCAGCAGAGAGGGGCAGGGGAGGCCGTCGAGCAGGGGGGCACCCAGGGGAGCCGGGCTCCTTACGGTGCCGCCGGCCCTGCGGCACACGCTGAGGCAGGGTCCATCTGTCCCACAGCCCTGTGCCAGATGCAGACGGCAGGGTGACGGTGCCACGCTGCTGGGACAGGGCTGCACAAGGACTTGCACCTCCATCCTGCGAGAAGGGTGCTTGGGCACAGGACAGCACTGGAAACGGTGCCCTGGTTTAAGTAAGACCCAAACCTGCAGCGCTGGGGCAGGGATGGCGCCGGGACAGGGCAGTGGGTCAGAGAGACCCTGCAAGCACCCTGCTGCCCCTTGYCAGCGCCACCGTGCTCGTCACCCCGCAGACGGTCACGGAGGGCCCTGGTATGTGCGCAGCCCGGGCCAGGCTGCCTCAGCGTGGCCAGAGCGGGTCTAACAGGGAGAGCACAGCCCGACACCCAGCTCCGGCCCAGCCCCTGCACTGGGGCAGGATGCGCTCAGAAAAGATGCAGGCACCAGGGAGGGGGTCAGCTCCAGAGGACGGGGCCAGCCTGCATCAGGCAAGAGGACAGTGGCAGTGCCAGAGCCACCCCGGCCAGGGCCACACATGCACGAGTGTCTGCAGGTCCCGCTGCGGTGGCAAAGGTGCAGTGCAGAGCCTGGGCACGCAGGAGGCAAGGCAAGGCGGCTGCACGAGTTACGGTGCTCCCCCAGCACAGCCCTGCTCCAAAGGAGGGCACAGGCTGCTGCCTGAGGCGCCCGGCACCTTCCCCAGGCACTGGACCAGCACAGCCCCAGGCAGCAGGGGCCACTCTGCAGGGGCAGTGGCAGCACACATGGGGACAAGGACACCTGCAAGCTGCACCCCTTGCGCAGCCCCTGGGGGTGCATCCAGCCCACAGCTGAGCCTGGGCTGGGGCCACCAAGGGCCAAAGCCTCTGCAGAGTGAACCCGATTCAGCCCTGCGCGTGCCGGGTGAGCGGTGGGAACGATGCCAAGCTGAAAGCTGGCACATGCCCACTCCGTGCCTGGTGCCAAAGGGGGCCTGTCCTGCTCTGGGAGAGCTGCCAGTGCACAGGGCCCAGCCTGGCAGAGCTGCTGTCTGGCCCAACGCTGTTAAGTCATATGCTCGCCCCGYGTAGGCCGTTTAGCGCAAAAACTGTTGTTATGGCTGGGCTGAGCCTGCCCCGGCACCCAAGGCTGGCTGCAGCGAGGTGCACGCACTGAGCAGGGGGAGCAGAGCTGGGGGCCAGGGACCTGCCACGGCCTCCCCCTCCCTCTCTACCTCGGGCAAGCAAGCGTGCAGGGAGAGACGTGCCCCAGCCAGCCACGCGCACGGCCCCCTGAAGCCCCCACCGGGCCTACACGCGTGGAGCGGGCAGGCCCCGTGGGAGCAGGCCAAGACGGCACTGCACTACGGGACACCGGTGGTGGCAGGGCAGAGAGCCCGGCCCTGCTTGGGGAAGGCTCGTACGGAGACT
>NW_020448974.1:29971-60263 GCF_003343035.1 Apteryx rowi
GTGGGACTGTCCCCGAAAAGGAGCGTGAAGAGTAACCGGGGAGAGCTGGAGCCGCCCCCTCCCTGGCCGGCTCCATGCCCCAGGGGTGCCTGATCGCGGGGAGCGGAGGGGAGGATGGCGAGGGGGCGAGCACCACTCCTGCTGCTCGAGGCTTTGCTCTGTATTGGAGTCTGCCCCCGTGCTGGCAGGGCTAGGTCCGGGGCAGGCTGCACATCTCGCAGTGGTCCGTGCCCGGCTGGTTCATGAAGGTGCAGTGCTGGCAAGCCCACATGGCTGCCGACACGGCGTGCGTTGAGCCGCCCATGGCACCGTACTCGTGTAGTCCTGAGATCTGGACGCCGACTGTGCCTGCAAGAGGGAGAACCCCGTCAGACCAGGGGAGGGAGAGAAGCGCTGGAGCCAGGCAGGTCCCCCGTATAAATCCAGAGCAAATTTTCTCTCCCCGAACCAGGCAGGAGCCTCTCCCTCCTCCCTGCCCTCACCCCCAAGGCTGGCACCACAGGGAAGCTCCCACAGCCCAGGTGGCAGATCTTGGTGCCCCGCAGCCCAGAATTAAAGATCCCACACTCCGCAGCCTCCCCAGACCCATTCCCCCTGCGCTGCTTGGTGCTACTGCGTCCCACCTGCCTGGCACAGATGCTGCCCCGAGCCCCCTCCAAGCCCTCCCTGCCCTGAGGGCAGTGCTGGGCACGTGCCGGCCCGCTCAGCCCAGCCCCTGGCCCGAAGGAAGAGGGGCTGGGTCGCAGAGAGACCCCGTTTCTTACTGCAGAGCTGCTCGATGGTGGCCCACTGCTCAGATTTCTTCCATGTCTGTGCAAGCTCCTCGTTCTTGGTCCTCACGGCCTCCAGCAACAAGCTGATGCTGTCCTGGAAGCCAGAACAAGGAAATGAGAGCTGGGCGCTCCTCCCGGCGCACAGGCCGGAGCTGTGGCCCAGGCGAGTGCCTCCCTGCCCTCCCCCACCAGCCCCAGCAAGGGATTAGACAGAGCTGTCCGTCTGCACTCTCATCCCTTCCTAAATGGCCCTTTGGGCTGCACAAGTGATGTACACTGTCAGGAAAAAAGATGGAGTTTAGTCCTTCTGCTCCCTCCCCTTCAGACATACCCCTAAAACCCGAATGCTTCATTTTCCCCTGCTCAGAGAAAAGCGTTTCCTAGCTAGGCTGCAGCCAAACGCTGCACTGCCCCGCGCAGGAGAGCGGGCCGGCGCGGGGTGCGAGCCTCGCTCCCAGCGGGGTGCAAAGCAGCCATCCCGGAGAGCGACGGCTCCCTGCGCCCAACCCCGCGCGCAGCCCCGGCCCGATCTCCAGCTGCCCAGGGTCAGCCCAGCTGCCCTGCACATGCTCAGTCCGCAGCGCCTTCGAAGCCTCTGGCAAACACATGGCTCTTTCTGCTGGCGTGCTGCTTAAAAACGGGAATGTCCGATGCCGCAGATGTTAACGGGGGCCTGGGCAACAGCCAAGCTCCCAGTGCCAAGCCAAGAGAGGCAGAGCTGCAAAGACAGGAAGTTGTTGGCCTCGCAGAGATTTGGGGGCTCTGATCTTGTTATCGTTACAACAGGAATTTCTGATTCCGAGATTTTTAAACGTTTCCAGCTCTCAGAGCTGTAGCTAAGTTGGCTCTATCCGGTCTGCAACCGTGCTAACAACCACCACCCACTCATTGCTCCAAGCAGCACTTTGAGAGCTTTCAGTCTAGTTGGGGACTTTAGTTTTACTTTTTCAACCTTCCACTGAAAGGTCAGCCTGGAAGAACAGGCGTTTGGCCAGTTCCATGTCCTGCGCTGCAGGAGCGGACACCCAACCTGGGGAACTGCGGGCCCGAAACGCTCTCCTCGCACACGTGAATGACACTGTGCGAGGAGCTCAGGGCCTTGTGCACAGCGACGCCGACATGGCCATCTCCTCCTGGTTACGTACCCGCAGAGGCATGACCTCATTTGTGACCAGGAAGAGGAGCAGATGGAAATCAGAAATGATGTCTAGGAAAACCGAGGAAGTGTTTTGGGACAGGTACGTGGCCAAGCTGTGGAAGTCCTACAGAGATGGAAAAGTAATAAAAAAAAAGGTCACTTTTCACCCCACAGAGTGATAACATGATTTTCCTACTCAGACCCATTAGCAGACATTGTAACACTCCTGTCCCTTTTGAGCATCAGCTGCAGCGTGCAGAGACTATCCTGAAATCAGATCCCAGGCTGTCAGACTGAATTGCAGCTTACTGAATTTCCAGAAAAGAGGACCTTTGGGTCCACAATCTCTCTTATCCAGCCACTTGAACAACCCCAGCACAGAGCTGATCCCAGACCCAGGACATGCTGAGCAGAGGCCACTCCGCTCAATTCACAGCCCAGTCCCCTAAGGAAAGGGGCAGATGAGGACGAAGCAGCCCCTCCTTCCCCAGCCCCTCCTGCCTCGCACCTCTCATCCTCTGCTCTCAAACCCAGGCCACCTTGAGAAGTGAGAACCAAAGTTGTTGTCAATCAGCCAACTTTCTCTCTTGGACTGTTGACAGAGCCACGATGGGCAGTGATCATTCTCCTGTGACTACTTTCGAAGAAGTTATTGACACCTTCGGCATGGCCTCTTTAGAGAAACTATACGTTGCTGCTTTAAAGCAACTTAAGCCTTCCTTCAGCTGGCAAAAATCAGTGTATGCCTCGAGCTGTCCAGCAGCTGCCTCTGCTCAATGCTATCTGGACCTCTTTCAGTTAAAGGTCTCAGGATTTTAAAAATCGGTCCAGGAAGAAAAGTCAGTGTTCTCTGAGCTGGGGTAACAGACCCTTGCTCCCATTCCCATCCAGGGGGAGAAGCAGGTCCTGTCCTGTCACTGTGAGGTTACAACCCTGCTAGATCACACACACACACGCCCAACCAGAACTGACACCTCTTTAGTGCTATCTGGGAGACACCAGCGCTGGCAAAGAGCAAGGCCTGGACCTCATCGCTGGACGGGTGGGCACTGGTGTGTCCAGCAGGCTGATCTACATGCAGATGCTGTTCAGTGCAGGAAGCGTAGCTGGCTGCTTGGCAGAGGCTGCACCAAACCGTGAAGAGGTGATTTAAGGGCACAACTGCAGCCATCCCTTCTCAGACGTTAGTAAGTGTAGGGGAAGCAGACAGACACATCTGTATTAAACATAGTTTTGGTACAAATCACTTCTTACCTGAGTTTCTCCCAGCACATCACGGTTCTCGATGGGGAATGGATTTTGAGAAATAGAAAAAGTGTAGACTGGATCCTTGGGGAAAGTTGTAGTAATCTAAAAAAAAGGAAAGGACCGTTAGAGCAAGGAGAGCAGGAGAGGCAAGTGGGATATGGGAAGCAAGGCTTCTGATAACCAAAAGCAGCCACAGCTACATGTTAGAGCTCAGCCAGGGAGTGAGCGAGGYAATTACAACACGGATCTTCTGACTGCTGTTAACATTTAAAGTGATATTCCAGTCAGCAGATCCCTTAGCTCCTGGCAGCCATTTTTAACTAAGCTGGGGGCAGATGTACTGAACTCGCTCCTTACAACAGCACAGCAAGGTGCTTTGGAGAACATCCCTGCGGGTGAAAGTCACTGGAACACAGCTCAGCCCTGTGCCAGGCAGCTGCTGTTTGGGGCATCACCCTGGGGGTAATCTTAAAATCAGAGGGTGACAGGGGAGAGTGTGGCCCCCATGCCTGACCACGGGGTACCCAGGGGACTCTGCCACTTTCTTCTGGGCTGGAAAGGGTGCTGAGCGAAACGCCTGCACACTTCATTTAACAGAGGGATGCTGGGGGAAGATGAAGGGAGTGAAAACACTGGTGAGAAATACATTACAGAACAAGAGATTCTTGGTGTCACAAAGACCTGCCTACATCCTCTCTGAAATCCTCGCTAACAAGGATGCTCAAGAGCTGCGTGCATTTGACACAACCACACTCAGCTGACACCTGCAGCAGCTCACAGGCTGATACAGGCTCTTCTCGGCATGAAAAGGACTTCACTGCCGCTTGAGCATCCAACCACAACCCCTGCTTCCTCCAGCCCAATGCACTTGCTCGTGGTGAAATCCCTCGCCCTGTCCGAGCAGCAAACTCTCCTTCCTTCAGCAGGGCGAGCCAGACGCCTGCCCCTAATCCCTGGACGTGCTGGTGCAGGAGCCTTGCTGGGCCGCTGGGAGCCCCCAGTGCCCCTTCCTGCAGTGCAGCGCTCTCCCCGGCAGCGCCTGCCACGTGCTCCCGGCAGGATCCAGCAACTTCTTCAAATACCGAGGCAACAGCCATGGGTAGCTCTGCATGGGCTGTGCCCTTCCGGCCCCATGCGCTTCCCTCAGTCGCCCCAGACTCAGGATTACGCTAAACCTGCCTCCTCCCTGCACCCTGTGCCAAATGGGAACGAAGAGGTAATATACCGACATTTACACCAATCCCAGTTCTGGGGTTGTAGATCTTTGGTGTGGGTTACCGACTGCTGGGCCCTGTCAGAGAGGCTCTTCGTAGGCAGAAATGCAGAAATACCTGCCAGTACAGTATTAACTAAAATAGATATTTTTTTTTTTAAAGAGACAAAACAAGATGCTTCAGAAATGCAGCTTTCTATCGTTCCAGACTCCTCCTAAATGCATGCTTTGTCAATCTGTTTTCTTCTTAATTACACCCCAGGTAGTCCGGAAACAGATGCCTTTACTACTTGAGTAATAAATATGTTTCAACGCTGCCGATGGGAATGGGGCGTCTGAAGGCCCCACACAATGGGCCCATTGTTCTGAACACAGTATTTCTCCGTGTGAATCACATGTCAAGGCCTTCGGTCCGAATGCCGCTCTGATAAGCAATACATGCACCAGATAGCAAACGGGCAAGAAGGAAGAGCAAGTGGAAGTCTCCAGCCTGCCAGCTTCCCTGTGCCTGAAGGTCAGTTTGCCTGTGCCAGGGGCAGCTGGACCAGACCAGTTGCTCTGAGGGGATTTAATCGTTACTGGCACCATCTTCAACTCCAGCACTATCATCTGTCATCCAAATTATTTGCTTTCCTGCCTTCCACACCATAACAGTTTCCGTTCAAGCCGAAGGGCAGAGCTATGCCCCAGTGCCYGGCAATGTTTGCCGACGGGCAGGTAGTGGCCCTGCTCCAGCCAAGCTCTGTGCCGTTGCTCGTACTCCCTCTCCCAAGAGCAGGCATTTTTGTAGCACCAACGTGGTCTGCTGAGTCACTACGAGGAGCCGGATTCTTAATTGCTGCTAACAGACAGACAACTGGAGTTTTCTAATTAGCTCCCCGTGAGGTAGTGCCCAGCACACATATCCTTGGGGCTGGCTGCTTCCTCTGTTTTATGGCTACATGCCATTTCATAACAGTGATAAGACAAACCAGGCAGTGACTCCCAAGGAAGTAAATGCATTCTCTGGCACCACAACACGCTGCTCCCAAAGAGCACTGCAATTACCCACAGTGTACCATCTCCCGCACCTCTGTGCTAGAAATGCCTGGCAGCAGAGGAGAAAGAGGATAGAAAGAAATCTGATCTATGAAGCAAACTCCAATGTAAATGTCAGAGGTGGGTCAAGAACTTAACTCTGCCCTGACCATCTCCCGTTCCCAACAAGTGCAACAAATACTTACATCTATGATTAGGTACTCAACGGGGAGCGGGCGAGCCAGCTGTGTGATCTCATTGCCAAACTTGTCTATGTCCTGAAAGAAGAAGAGTTTCTTATTATTCCTCAGTGCGGAAGTGGTGTGAAGCCTAAGGGATACGGCACCTGAGACACCCACACAGAAGCTTGGGAATTCTCAACTYTGGCAGATCACTGAAGGTGCGGAAAAGAATCTGTTCACGTGAGGCTGCTTTATTGGTACTGGGGCTGACACAGAGCCGCCCGATTCCCTGCAGTTCATAGGGGTTAGAGATCTCCCTAACTTCCTAAATCAGGCCCTCTGTTTCTTTGTGAGCCAAGAGAGTGTTTTATCACGAATGTGGCACCTTTGTCTTGTTTGCCTCAGTCGTCACCACCAGAGAGATGGATGGCATTATCTGAAAAGTGTAGATGCTGTTTAAAAAGCAGTGTTGTCTTAAAAAAGRAGGGACAACTCCACATCTGCTTTCCCAACCAAGGCAAACCTGACTCTGCAAAACTGACTATGAGCGTCTAATCTGACTGCTCGCTTCTGCTCAGGAATTGGAAGTCCAGGCACTTTCTTATACGCAGACCTGAGAAGCTAGCACATCACACGGCATAAACTTGTTTTGCTTTGCCAGACGAATTGAACGTTAAGTTTAATTATGGAGAAAAATGGCCAGCATATGTTCATTAATCATAAAATGACAATTAGACTTGATTTATGTCAAACATGCCGAGTTCAAACACAGCTTCAGAAATAAATTCATAAGAACTGACACTTTTCATTAAAGATTCTGTACAAGGGGATTGTATTTTCTACCTAAATCATCACTTAACATGTTATAAATCATTCATTGAGCCACATATAAATTATACGCCCATAATTTCCAATCAGAGACCCTACATAAAAGTTTACATTTACTGAGTTTTCAGAAGTCCCAGTGGCTGGAGGCAGGCCCAGGGCTGCTGCACACCAGCAGAGCCGTCACCCTGACACCTCAGTGGCTTTCGGGGAGCTCTGCGAGAGGCTGTGAACTCTGCTCTTCCAGCCCCTTTCCAGCAGTTCTCCTCCAGGGTTTTGAGCAGCATTCCTAGCGCTGAGCCAGCAAGCAACAMACTTCAGGATAAACTGCCCATGGCTGACATCCTCCTTTCACAAGCTATATTTTCTCCGAGTATGCCACTCCTCCGCTATCAGCGTTTCTCAGTTACACTAGTATTTACACAGCACAAATATGCAGCRCGGCAGCCAGCACCCCGCTCTCACGCTCTGCTCTCCCAGCAGACCCGGAYGGACATTGCCCAAGCAGGCTCTGGCTTGCTCCTCCGCTCGAGGCAGGAGCCGCCAACAGCCCCTGCCACGAGCCCCCTCCCCACCTCCACCCCAAGCACCCTCTGTCCCTAGAAATAGTTCCCTTTGTAAAAAATCTACCTTCCAGTCTTTGAAGCTGCTTTTAAAAGCAATTCTGATAAGGATCTTTTCTCCTTGAACATGACAGGTTGTTGGCCCTGTGGTTATTTTAGCAACAAGCTGGTGGCTTGTGGCCTTAGATCTCTATAGCTCTGACAGGAGCAGTAGGAGACGTGGAGCCTTTTCAGAGAGATCACAGGGCCTGAAAGCTAACCTGTTTCGAGATCTCAGTGATACYGTAAGAGTCAGGAATCAAATCCAATCAAACCAAATCAGCTTCCCAAACACAATCCTGCCCCTGCAAGAAAGAACCTGCAACAACTCACACATAATTAGCCCATCTGGAATTCATTTTCAAATCTAATTAAGTTCTAATATGCAGAAACATTTTTCCAGCACCTGTTCGCTTTAATCTCCGCCTCTGGGGATTTCCATGTTAAATGCCTTCTTTTTAATATCATGCTACTGAGGCCTTCAAGATATGCACTATACTGTTATTACCAAACTGSAACCTCACTTCCCCCAAGTCAGAGGACATGTCCAAACCCTCTCGCCTCCCCCAGAATGAAAAGGCCCCTACCTCCACGCCAGCACTCTTCTCCAGCCCCCACGCACCATTTTATTAGGCAATTACATTTTAAAGGCCTTAACAAACGTCAAGCTGGGAGAATTGCTAGGAGAAAGACATCTTCATTCTGAGTTTGGCAGTCACCAGGGCCCCAGCAGMGCCTCTCTGCACATGGTACATTATTATTGCTGCTTTGGAGCCTGAGACCCCCAAAGCCATGAACACCACTTGCTCCGCTTAGCGGCGACAGCTCCAAATGGAGGACTGCAAGGGGTTAACGGAGGCTCAACTATTTGGCGCTTGGACAAAAATCAAGCAAGAGAGCCTGGAGGATCTGGACAATGAATCATCCTGAAGACTGGAGCAAACTGGAGATTGCATCAGGTGCTGTGATTAGAGTCTTTCAAACCACTGTTTGGAGGCAGAAGCCGCAAACACATGAGGTCAAGAAGGGAAAGTGACGGCCGCATCTGCATGCAGAGGGCTGGCCACATAACACCTTCCTGCGGCACTGCAGGCCTCCAGCAGCAAGAAACGGCTCCAGGGTGGCTTCAAGTTTTCTCACACTAAGGTCCCAGGAGCAGYCGTGCAAGGAATCCGAGCAGCATTCAGCCAGGAGGGAGGCTCTGACTCCGTGGTGACTTGGCATCCCAAGGCTGGACAGCCATTAGTGTCTGATACCGTTAGTCTTCCTCATGGGTTCACTCTGCTGATGGCATTACTGAGCTGAGAAGATGCCTGTTTTTTCGTTTGTTACTGAATCCCAGCGCTGCATTTCCCTCCGCTGACTTCARAAGAGCTTTACTGGGCAGTACTGCCCCCTTTCACAGATAGGGCAGCTGACATGCAGAAATGAAGCGACTTTCCTAAGAGCAAGCAATAGGTCAGTGAGAGTTGAAACCCATCTCAGGAGACTCCTCATTAGCTAATCAAGCATCCTCTTCCCGGAGCAGCTGGGACATTTGAAGCTAAGAAGGCTTTTCCAGTCAAACATGAGCCATTGGTAGGAGGCCAGGCAGGGGAAGTCCTTTATTGCTAGTGAAAACTCCCTGCAGAAGTCTCCGTGCAGCTTGGTTATGATGTTTTCCCCAGGAAGACGATTTCAAAGCGAATGGGAGGAAGCAACGCRTGCCACACTCGGAACAGCCTGGGCTCCGAGAAGCTGTGGGTCTGCAGTCCTGTTCGGCTCTAACAAAAGCAGTACGCTGCCATCAGCTCTCTCCCAGGGCCAGATGGGATTGCATTTAGCAGATGACAAGCTGAGGCCCAGACACCGTATCAGCTGTTGTAAATGCAAAAAGCACATGCAGGACTCTCCAAGGGGCAAAGGGCCCTTTCATAACACTGGGGCCATTGAGAAAGGCTTTTGTCTTGCACCATCCCAAAGAAACTTTGTGGGATATTAAGGCAGCTGTAAAATGGAACTCATTGCAAAGATGACGGCTCCATATTCATGCTAAGCTGAAGTAAGTATCTGTCATTAAGAGACAAAGCTGTTCCTAAAAAACCTACTAAAATCCAATTATTCAAATGTTTCAAAGGGTCTGTAAAGCACAGCAATATCTTTCCTCCATTCAGTGGGAGGTTGAGACATCCAAGAAGTTAACTCTGGAGCAGAGCTCTGCAGGGTCACACCCAACTCCCAGAGCGCTGCGCAGCCGGGGCTGTGAGGAGGTTACGGACTTGCAGACTGGCTGAAGGGAGCTTGGAATACAGAGCACGCAGGGAGCGCACCACCAGGCACGCAGGCACAGCGCGCAGACAGCCTAAAGGGAAGGGATCGGACCTGACCGAGGCACTGAGCATCAGCACTTGCTAGGGATTTCAAATCTGAATAATCAAGCCCACAGCTTGCAAGTTACATTCTTAGTGAAATCAAAATCAATACGCTTATTTTCTAGAATCAGATGGACAAAGGAGGACACTGCTCAAGGGCAGAAGATAAGGAACATAAAATGCCCACGTGTAATACTCAGCTAGTTTCTCCCTTACCCAGCTGAGAAACAAATTAAAGTGGCCACAACTTCGTTGTCTCCACTTACAAGCAGAGCAGTTACCCCAATTTGTGTGTCTGCATCTTGACAAGGGTGACTCCATGAAATTCCTTGAACTGAACTTGCCAAGAAGGATGTGCTGGTTGTGCAACATTCAAATGGGAAACAGCACTGCACTGTGACACTTCACAGCCAGACCAGGAGGCGAAGGGGGATGTTTTCTTCCTTCTGGCTATTCTTACCTGGAGACACATCTCGGAGCGAAGCAACTTGTATTCATGGTCCCCAAAGCCCTTGATTTTCACGCTTGAACAGAACTCAAGCCTTCACAAGCCAGGATAGCAACAGCCACATGTAGAAAGCACCATACTGCCAATTCCATTGGGGTGGTTCCTCTGAGCAGCAGGGCTAGTGGCCAATGTAAAGAGAACGGTAAAGACATACAGAAATCACAAGGCTAGAGGCTGAGGAAAAACGCCTTGCCTTCTGAGACAGGACAAAATCGGTGCCATCAAAACTGGTTTTGCCAGTTCCATGAAAGAAAGGCCCATCTACGCTAACACACCATTCAGATGAGTCACGTTCACGCAGGAACCTTTTCAGCAACAGCTGCAGCTCAGGGGACATGGTAGCCCCTGCTCCCACTCCACAAACCTGCTGTGGCGCAAAGCGTGCACGAATGGCTCGCTGACCAAAGACAGCTGCTCTTTTCTCTCCAGGCACCTCTTTGCCTCTGCACTGAAGTCCTCGGAGCTGCAGCTCGCCTGCCTGCAACGTGGGTCCTCGCACCCCTTCTGTTCCTGCAGCGTTACCGACTCAGACGCATTTCTTAACAGTCCCTGTGGGAATGACCACGCCTGCCAAGAGCAGAGCTGGAAGATATCTTCTTCCAACCACATGACTGAAGCGCAGTTGTTGCCTTACACTTCACCACAAATACATGCAGCACTTTTCCTACTGGCAGAAGTTTAAGGTGCATCTACTGCATTACCCTGCTGTAGATAGATACAAGAGTTCAATAGATTTTTTGGGGTTTTTTTTTTTTTGCATTGGGATGCAAAGTGGTTCTATAAATACGTCCATACTATACAAACACGAGCTTTTTGGTTCTCATCCAATCACAATAAATTTACATAGCTCCTTTCATCCTAAAGTGCTCTTCAAATGAATACTTGCACACTACACAAATATATATATTTCTATATACATATATATGGATTTTTCTCCCTACCACTGAAATAGCTTCTCACTCTGAGACACAATGCAGCAACTACTCAAAAGTGCAGCTTTCTGCCCAAAGCTGGGGGGAGGCAGCAGAGAGGACAACCCCTGTAYCAAAGGCTGGAGAAAAAGCTGCTCAGCTCTTGCAGAGCTTCAAAAGAGAAAGGGGTAGAAGGGCACTGCACTACTAACCAGCCGTCCTCTACTGTGAAGCCAAACACAGACACAACTCCTGTTCCTAAAACTACATTTAACTAGTGCTTTGACACCATTGTTGTCACCAACCCAGTAACTATGAGGTAGTGTCTCTGACCTCAAGCCTTGCACATTTAATGAGACCCTAAAGGTTTTTAAAGCCAGGAGTGACTAAGCTTTCCATCGATTTAAGAACATTCCAAAAAAATATTAAGAGATCCTACAGCCAAACACGTTTAAGTCTGAAGGACAATTACACTCGCCAGAGCAATCCTCAAGCCTTCCTTGAGCACATCATGAAAAGGCAATTATRGATAGAAGTTATAAAACATATGAAATAAGCTGCAGCCCGACCCAGTGAATCAGTGTTCATGGAAATTTCCACACAAGACTGGAGTCATCGGTTCACATTTTGTTTATCTCCCTGCTTCACATTACAAATCAGAGTGAAGACCTTATGGGAACACCCACTGCCTTCCTGCTACTCCAAACACCCGGGGTGGCCCACATGTGGAACACAGACCTACAGGACCTCCTGCAAGGTTGCATCCCGACTGTGGCACAGCACGGGCTCCTTTGGAGCAGGACCACAGCACGCCAGGAGATGACGTCATCTTCATATTCAGCGCCAACCGTTGCACAATTGAGCTCCACTGTATCTAAAGCGGACCTGGCTTATGATCCTAACAGCAAGCTGTCCGCATGCTATGGGAAAAGGCCAGGATTTCATCCAGCTTTTATACACGAGATTCCTCTCAAGCACTAAATTTAGCCAAAAGGTACTCCTCATTTTCAGGTGGCATCAAGACAAGCCAACAGTTCAGCATTAAGGGCGGGAGTGAGAAGGTGGAGTCTCATGGGCTAATTCACCCAGACCAGCATTTCCTCATCTCAAGATCAGGGCATACAAGACTATTCTGACAAGCTGCTTTTCTGTTGATGGTGTACAAAATGCTCGTTTCAACTGCACTGAATGATGGTAGCTTTGCTTATCCTATATTCTTTAATGGACAGCCTTCATACAGACAGCAGGAGCGCTGCAGGCAGAGCAGGCTGCGAATATCAGACACAGACAAGAATGAGATAACTAACTTGGGTGATGGATGGCTAATTAGTATGCAAGCAGTGCCATTAATTAAATTCCTCTGTCCTTGCTCATGGAGCACCAACACACACAAGTTTGAAAATCAGTGCTATTAGCCTCTGCAGAGATCCTGTCCCCACATTTCTAACTTGGTGCTGCAGATGTAGGAGGTCTGAAGATCTCCAGAAACAACTGTCAAGTGAATAATGACAGTCCATTCATCACTAACAAACTGTATTTAAAACCACAGCAGACCAGCCAGCAACAGCACTCTTGCATGAAACTTCAAGTAGGAATATTTTGGATCCATGAGGGTGCACTTCTCTGGGTGCAGGCATCCCCCACTGCTCCTCGGGACCACTTTTTGGAGTTTACTGTCTGACCCAAGAACAGGATCTGGGAGCAGGTAGTAACTGCAGTACTAGGGAGAAGAGCCGGGAATGCATAGGAATTGTCCTGCCATTGTTCTGCAGCTGCGAAAGCCTTCACACTCTCCTTTTGTTGCAGAAGAAAAACCATACACGGGGCTGTCTCTCCTCTTGCTGCCTGAACCGCACCATCTTTCATTGCATCTGCTGTTGTGCTCATGCTACTCCTGTGCCTGTGCGTTATACACCAGAGAATCCCTAGCGTCACATAAGGAACCTGACTGCACCATTTGTGCTAGCACAGATCACACATGAGTATGACTGAGCAGTGAAGGAAGCAGATATTTAGCTCAGGACTAAAATCAGAGAAACACAGCAAATACTGCCAATAAATATGGAAGAGGATGTGAATTCAGAGCGCTTGCTATAGGTTCTTGGTAGATCGCTGCAGACCTCATTTAGAAGCTGGATAGCCAATGGCTACTGCTGTACTGGAAACTGTAACAGCGCTTTTAGGAGGGGGAAAT
Source organism: Apteryx rowi (assembly GCF_003343035.1). Classification (NCBI taxonomy): domain Eukaryota; kingdom Metazoa; phylum Chordata; class Aves; order Apterygiformes; family Apterygidae; genus Apteryx; species Apteryx rowi. Next base: position 42,934 of record NW_020448974.1, read on the forward strand.
GGAGCTTATGCAATTACTTTGCGGACATGTGGTGAATGGTTACTACTGAAAATAGTTCAGACCTCAAAGACATGTTTTTTGAGCTGGCCATACTGATTTCCAGACACTTGGCAGRGTTGTTCTTCGCAGCTCCCCCCACCCACAGGCGTGCAGCCCTTACCTTATAGAACACATCAGGCACATACTGCTCACTGCTGGACTCCTTTGCATAGCCCAACTCCGGTGCATCTCGGCAGGGCAGCAAACACTCATCTCGAACCAGTGCCATGCACTGATTCGAGACCTGGTACCCTTCAAAGTGGACCTGGTTGTCGGGACCACCTGGAAGTGAAAAATCTGGTTAAAAATCCCAAAGGAGAGCAATTTGCCCAGTCTAACTCAGAGACGTATGACTCAAAGGACGACGTTAAACACGACACGAGTCTTTTTAACAGTGGAGAATACAGAGGAAGAAACTGCTGGCGTTGTTGCATGGGAAGTTCTTCTAGGCAAGAATCCCCATTTAAATTCTACATTTATTTAATACCCCACGCTTCTTCAGTACCATTTTCACAGCTAGCCTAATGGGAAAGACCCCTCGGGTGACAGCCAGAGTGTTTTGCCAGGGGCTTAAATGAGGCTAAGCTATCCTTTTGGAGGCCCCCTCGTAGCACCCRTCTCAGACATCCCCTCTCTTTCAAAACAAAAACCAGGCATACAGCTCCCACACTCCTGTTTCATTTCCAAGGTACCACAAGCTGCAGACTCAGGGATGGTCACCTAGCGGTGTCAGGCATAAGAAGAAAAAGTGCATTCTTGGCCTGTAATGGATGGCTTGGTGGAAACCGGACATGGAAAGTGGAAATTAAGAGCCTGGCTCACTGATAGATCACATGCTTGGTGCTTTAATTTGGATAATGTAAGCAACATCAGGTCATATGTCATTAGAACACAACTGGAAAGAGAAGATCAGATGCAGACAGATGGTAGGAAAATGTTACTATTTCCAAACCTAGGAATTCAGGAGGAGAGGGGAATTAATCCATGCAGAGGATTTAAAGATAAAGGTGATGCAAACTATGCAATTATATTTATACTGCACAAAAGGAAAGAATCAAGTGTTTAAATAGAAACCCGAAGGGCTGATTTAACAGAAAAGAATGAAATTATCTGGAACAGAAAAGAGGAAATATTCGTTTTCTACCCTTTGATCTCTAACCTCAATCACTCACTGCTCCAGAACAAACACTCCTAGAAATTAAACATAGACCAAGACGTGGGAAAAGATTGAACAAAGCTAGCCATCATTTTCTCAGTAAAACACCTTGTTTAAAAATAAAATAAAATAATAATAAAATAAAATAAGTGAGAAAGAGATACACATTTACTTTTAATGAAAGATTGATGTGTTTAACAGCCTGGAATGCACAAGGCAGCTGTCTGATTACAAGAGCCTGTTAACTGAAAGAGATAGTGTTTTTACTGAAAAAGGCTCCAGGAACACTTATAAAGCCTGGGCTCAGAGGAGGCAATATAATATCACACTTTCGTTTTTTATATTGGATGCTATTTGAAAGTCATGCTTTTTTTCGTTGTACTAAATAGACCCAGAACCCAGAATATCTGCTCCAGGGAAATTTTAAATGAATACATGTGTCATCCCATGGAGAACAGCAGATTGAACTTCTAATGCTACAACTCCTCCAGCACATGCCAACATCTCCCCACACGGTCCAGGCAGAGCAGACTATTCCATATGGCCTCTGGAGACTTGCTGTGAAAACGGTTAAAATCAGAGGTGACAAAGCAAAGCATTTTGCAGCAGGCTTCTCTGTTTTATTCAGACAAACAAAAAYGTTTCCATGCACGAAAGGGCAAAGAATCCTACGTAAGGGTTTCCCTGACAGCGACACAAGGGAGATAAAAGTCCCTCCTTTATGCTGAACGAGCCAGAGTAACTTTCAGGATCCAGATTGCTGTGGTTCTGCACTGCCGCTTTCAGGCAACAGAATTTGGAGCTTAAAAAGTCAAAAGAGAAAACCAATCAACATCTATTCCCCTGACTACAGACAAATGCGCGCATTCTGGATCAGAGGGGTGGATGCTACGGATCTGAGCCTCAATTAAGATTCCTGTCAGGGATAGAGTAAATAGCTGTAGAGCAGATAGCACAAGGAACAAAAATGTATTTTACTTGATAAAACAAGGCTAAACCCTTGTTAAATAGGACAGATGGGGACTGGAATACTGACTTCTGGGAGAGCTGCTTATTCTTCTTCTGTTAACAAAAGGCAATTCAGGTATAACCAGGAGAGTCAAGGCAAGCCAAGGCCAGTTTATACCTGTAGCCACAACTGTGACAAACTTGGATCCAAAATGACCATCTGGAGAAAGGCGACAGATGTTGGGCTGCTGGTTCTGAAAGTTTCCAGCTGTGATGCACTCTTCTGCACTTAGATAATAAGTGTCCTGAGGGAAGAGTAGAAATGTCAATAAAAAGGACAACATGATGTAGCCTAGACCTATTTCCCTGGTCTGCAGCCAAAGAAAACTACCAACACCCTAGTAAAACACGCTTTCGTAGAAAGCTGCTGCAAAGACTGAGAAAAGAATGTGACATATCAGTTCTCTGGCCCTGAACTTGGTTTTCACCAGAAGGAACATCCCACTTCTACTTCTAGTTCCACCCACCTTTACACACCCCTTTGTTATGGGGTTTCATTTTCCAAGCAGGGATGCCATTGATTTTAGAACTGCAGGAAGCTGAGAAGGTCAAAGTTTGAGGATCCAAACCATGTACCTCACAAAGCCCAGCCCATAAGAAGGGCCTCCAATTGAATCACTTTTGCTCGTTGAACTTGCATCTCACACAAACTCATTCCCTCCACTCTATTAAATTCTCTTGAACCATGAGCACCACGAGCAGGTGAAGGACTGCAGGCAGGCAGCTCTGCACGCTGTCCAAACAACTACAAACTCCCAACAGTGCTTGTTGAGCTCAAGCTCCTTTTCCTTCAAAAGCTTTTTAAAAACCACATTTCACAAGAATTCCACTTCCAGTGTCACCTCCAGCCCTGTGCTGCCCTGGCTCAGCATTCTGCTTGGCAGAGCCTGCACTTACGTGCTCATACAAACAGTCAATATCAAGAGCTGTAATTAACTACGCACTTGCATCTCACCTTGTTTCGGCTGTATCGAACGGTCCCTTTCCGTGTGTCTTCCGAGACCAGGTCAGTAAATATCCAGCCAACCTATAGAGAAATGTTATGAAGATAGATGCTTAAAAAAGGGGGGGGGAGGAGGGGAATAGAGAGAGAAAAAAGGGAGCTTATACATCTTCTCCTAGCAGGACAAGATGTTCTTGGCTCTTCACACCGCCCTGCGAGGGCCTGCTGTAAGCTGCCTGAAGGAAATGGCTCTCCCAGCTGTGTCGGGCTCATTTGAATACAATTTCCAGGAGCAGCATGCCAGCTGGCTGGCTGGGGGCACCTGCAGGTTTATGTTTCACTRTGGAATATTTTTTCATGGAAAGATCTGGAGGCTGCAAGAGGCCTCTCAGCCACTACCTCCTCCCACCCACAGCAAAAAGCATTTCCTATTGAGCATTTAGAGCAAAGCAGCATCAGGAGTGCCAGGAGATGACAAAACAGCTCACATGATTTCATTTTGAAGCTAGCAGTCACTAGCTAAGATAAAGCTCATATGTTCCCACTGGAGTATGATTCATCCCAAATCAGTCTGCTCTGTTCCAAAAAACACATTCCTGCTTTTTGCATTGTTTGCACATACGAGTATAGATGTGTACACACACACACCGCTGCACGAACCCTTCTCTACACACACATGCTAAAAACAGCTCTGATCAGCCCCCTCGTGACCAACTCCCATAGCATTAACCCATGAGAGTAAGAACTGCTGATTCAGACTCCTAGCACAAACTAGACAGACAAAATCTGCAACCAACAGTAAGTTATATGTTGAGTCACACTGATTAAAAAAAATTTTTTTTAAACAAATATTTTTTAAAAATTTAAAAATATCTGAGGTGAGAAGCAAAGGAAAAGCTGAAAAACAATAACATGCACAGAAACTTTGCTTCAGACACTGGCAAAAGGCTGAAGATTTTATCTTCAGAGAACACAAAAGATCTCACCGCAGATGTTTATAGTCTGCTGTACTGAGACTTTTCTGATTTTTTTCTTTAGCAAGTCAAATCTTGTTTGTGTACGTCTCATTCCTGACATTCACATGATATCAGACGATGCCTTCCCAAATTGGAAAAGATCAGTATGGATTTGAGAGGTGTCAGCAAACCAAAGAACACCAATACCCACATGTCCTGATCGAATCACTGGCAGGCTGCCAGCATAGGGGGACCATAGGACTGAGGCTCAACTGCCGGGGTATCTGCACCTCTAACCAACGGGCAGAGCAGCTCATCACAGACTGCCTGAACAGCACCAGGAGACTAACCTAAAAATCAGACAGGAGCCTCTGCTCCTGAGCAGAGCACAGACTGTCAAAAGGAAGAACAAACTCAGAAGGCAACTCAAGCTACATCTGTGCCAAATTAGCAYTCCCCAGGGAGATGCTACCAGGAACGGCTCCTGTCTAAGGTGAAATAAAGGAAAAGATGTGTTCCTACMTCTTTGCTACACCCTTTGATGTCATTCATGACACTGGATTGCTGACTTCAGCTGAACAGCCCTGCTGTATGCTCAAGCTCATGGAAATGCTCTCATTTTGTTTTTCACATTTAAAAGCATTAAAAACCACCGGCACTTAAGCTAGATTTCAAATGTGCCCAGACAGCCTTGAATTAACCCTGCAGAGCTGGAGAGAACTGCCAATGGCTTTCTTCATTGCCATACAAAGATGCATGATACCCGACAACATCCTGACCTTTCTCAGTCCAAGCTTTGAAGCAATCTCATCCACAACCTCTGCTTTTGGATCTTCCAGGATCTCCAGGCTGTTCTGTGTACCGATCTGCAGCAAAGAAAAACAAGCTAGTAGGACAAAACAGGAAAAAACATAGTACACTTGGCCATTGTCAGAACTGAGGCAAAGGATGGAAGCAAAGATCTGGTTTTCCCCTTCAGCTCCACCACTGACTGGTTTCACCCTGGAGACCTCCTTTATTCATACAGACTGTCCTGTAGTTCTTCAGCTAAGTTTGCAAGGCATGTTGGGCTTTATGAATGAAAGACTTGCTCAGCATTTACAAACAGGCCATTTCTGTTTCTGAGTGCTTTGGAAAAAGCAAAAGATTATATAATTTTCCAAAGCTCTGTTCAACCTGCCAGTTTTGTACTCCTGTTTCATTTACTTGAATCTGAGCAGCACAGAGGCAGGAATTCAGTGAATCCAAGAGCCCACACCCTGGCCTTCCCCCGAGTTCTGGAAAACAAGACTCCATCTGGGTGCGTTTCAGAGGCGAGCTTTCTTGTGTGGGGAGATGCTCTGCCAAGAAGCAGAGACTGCTTGCCAGGAAAGCAAAGGCTTCCTTGCTTTTACCACACACAACTAGAAGCATATGAACTTTCAGCGCAGAGGGCTTAACCGTGATACTAAAGCAATAGAGGGCATGGCTGTGCTAATATTTAAAAGAACTGGAAGAAGTTGTAAAAGGCTTGCAAATCTGTTCTCATGGGTGTGCATGTGAGTGCACACACACACACACACACACTCCTAAAGATCCATGTGTTTTTTTCACTCACAAGTCTATTGCATTTTACTCTAGCAACACTGAAGAAATCATCAAGACTCATGACCCACAGGCTCCCCCCACCACGATATGTTCATGTACATATGATGTTTGCACCATACACTGAAAGAGCCCCGAGAGGCTTCCCAGGACCCGATTTCGCTGGAAGCCCTCTAAGAAGGCTTGTCCAGCTGTGTCTGAGCAGCAGTGCTGCCGGCGCGGTGCCTGGCACCATCTAGTGGGGACTCCCATCTCCTCCTGCACAGTCGTGACTTTCTGTTCCCAGGAGCAGACCCTGAAACATTGGATCTTATTGCCCACCTCTTGATCAAGAAAGCAGATTTCCTTTCTGTCTAATTAAGCTGCTTTAAGTTTTCCTGGAGAGCCGATCAGAAACTGAAGCAAGGGAGACATTTTTTTTTCCTAGCACAGAAAAATTCTTCAAGTTGTTCCATGACACGGCCTTGGAAATCCAACAATAAGGAAACAGAAGAATTAAAAATCCATTGTTATGAAGTCTCCCTAGTTTTAGATCACCTAAGCACAGACTAACGTAAAAGGAAACGTAAGAATCACAAAAAGAAAATCTGGGTTTTAAAACTCTTTCAGTGGCAATAACCTACAGTGACACAAACATGCACAAAGACATAATTCGCACTGTATTTTTCATGGAATTGTTTTCTGTAAGGGTCTGCAGTCAGAAATATTGCATGAGTTTCCCAAAGTTTTTCTGTGTTCCCYGATTATCACCTTTATGCATCAAAACTGACACCAGGGCAGACAGTTTTTACCTGTGGGGGTTCATAGATGGCAGCAACCTCTGCCCGGATCCCCAGAGGGATGTCTTTGTGCTCTGTGTACCGGCCATACAAATATCCAAGATGTTGGTTTCCTGTCTTCCGCCAGAAGTCTAGGAAGCGATCTGCAATTGTGTGGTTCTCAAACATGATGTTGTCAACATGCCTGTATTTCTGTTTGACAAAGTTCAAGTGTCAGGCCATCCTCAACTAGCTCCGTTTACTTTGCCTATTGCCAGCACCTTCCCCAGAGACCTCCAGCCCCCCGTTACAGCCGAGCCCTGCCAAAGCAAGAACAGGGAAAGCTAGCTGGCTCCCCTTCTCTCCCACTTCTCTGCTTCAGCTTCCCAGTCCAGCACCACTCTCCCATCCAGCACGCAGAACTCACCGTGGGCTAGACTTTGGGGAAGTGCTGAGCATCCCCAGCGCCTTGTGTTAGCTTGGCTTCTTTACTAGGGCCCTTATCCCATGAGCCTTTCCATTTAGAAAAGATGGTGACATTTAAGGGCAAACCAGAGGAAATATGGGGTGGCTTTTTGGATTCTGAGTGGAGAAAGAAACTAGAGGTTCATTTTTAGTGCTGCCAGCTCAGATGTCCTCCACATTAAGAAGAAACTGCTGAACCAGATACATTTTGGAGTCCCTTTCTGGAAGGACTAAAGACCTTAACAGCCATTTCCCCAACAACTGCCAATATGCAAATGCCTCCTGCTCCAAGTTGGCTGTTCTTGAAGTCATCTCTCCATAAGCAAGAGGCAAGCAAGTCTCCTCTCAGCTTTAAGCACAAAAGCCCCTGCAAGCACTGTCTCACCTGTCTATTGAGAGTGATGGCACTTGGCTGGCACTTTGTGCAAATGCCCTCCGGCCAAGGAGGGTGCCCTTCACAGCCCGATTTAATCTTGCAGCTGATGTTTTCCAGGGCAACAAATTTCCCCCTGCAAGAAGGGGAAAAGAAGGTTGCAATTATCATGGCAAATGCTTTTGGGCCTCAGACAAAGCAAGTGGCTAGAARTATCATACAGGAAGCAGGGCAGAAAAGACATGGTGACACCAACACTTTGTGTTTTAGGAGGATCTCAAAGTGCTCTGCAAGCTCCCTGCGGGGGATACTCCACTCCTGAAATCCCCATGTAACCTCTGCTGTCCACTTAGCAAGGGAGGTCAAGGGGCTGACATATGCCCCCCAGCCCAGCTCCTAACCAGACATTTGAGCAAGAGCAGAGACAGATAAAACTCATGGGACCCAGTTTAAATAATTTATGCAGCACATGGGAAGTAATAGATTATATTGCTAGGGCAAATTAGAGCTCCTTGCATGTGCACAAGGCTTCCTGCAAGGGGAAGTTCCCTTCAGATGAAAGTATTATGGACTTGAGTTTCATCTCACAAAGACATTAAGAAAATCCTGACAGCATTCAAGAATAAGATGGAGAAGGTTACACCTCCACATAACTTATTTAGAAGAGCTGCATTTCTGAATGAGGTGGGTTCCCCAACATCACCAAAGAGGACATTAAATCCTTCCCAGAGCACATGTGCCACAGTGAGGCATTAGCAGCCAAGGGCTACTGAAGAAAAATACTTGCTTCAGTATTTCCTCTCTGTTCAGCACATATCTTGTGTCACCTGTGTCACCACAGCATCCTCCAGCCCACTGCAAGGCAGGATGACTTATTTTCCAGTTAGCAGGCTGGCATCACAACAAAAAAAGTTTTCATGAGGAGCACATGGAGCATGGGACAGAGTGAAATCAGGCCCTAAGGAACATTAAGCTCATCTTTCTGTCCTATTCATATTTGTAGATAAGAAATATGGTTTGTGGATGAAAGCTCCTCAGATCCACCAGTCTCAGTTCCCCTCTCCTAGGTCTGAGATCCAGACTCAGAGCTTGGTATAATCAAGGAACCTCTTTCCTTCCATCTGGCCTTCTCCCCCTTCAGCCGTGCTTCCTGGAAGCAATTACGTTACCACAGCAAAAGACAAGGGACTTACTTTCTCTCCGCCACCCCTTTTCTAAAAACAAAACAACAAAAAAAACCCCCACCACCCTACACTACTCCAGTGCGTGTTTTTTTTTTTTTTTTTTTAAGCTACAACTAGATTCCCTTAAATGTTGAGATTTTCTTACTTGTCTGCCCCTCCGGTCAGCTTCCTGATGTAGGCATGGAAAGACATATGCTTCACAGGAGGTTCCAGATGGTTTAAATAATCCTCATCAAAAGGCTGCCAAAAACACCACACAAAGAAAAGCCAGSTCAGACACCTGTCTGATAGTACATTGATCACTAAACAAATGGATGTTCTAGATTCAACCCCACTGGCTCTCAATGTGGAAACAATCAAGAAAATTTAGGCTCTCTTTCAAGGCAGCTACTACTGTGACAGAAACAGTGGGACTTTACAACAGTGAGTTTTATTATCGCCTCCTACTTTTGTAACAGATTGGCTCCACAAATCAGAATGAGCCTCAAAGGCAAAATGCTTTTTCCTTTCAATATCGAACAACAAACAAAAAGGCCAGCTGCTCAAACAAGGCCAAAGAACTTCCAGAACACACGGCRGGGAAGCGGAGGGAACAGCCATCCTGGCTCACACAGACTTTTCAGGGTTCACTGCTACTTGCCATAAATTATACAGCTTAGTGCATTTGTAGGCGTTACTAAGGCTGCCTTCAAACTGAATAATATGTGGTTAAACTGAGAAGTGCTGGGATCTGCGAGCAGAGGGGATGACACAATGCAGTACAGAGATCCAGGCAAGAGTGAAGAGGGAGGAAAACTGGAGCTCTTCTAAAGCACTTTATGTTAAACCCATTACTGAGAAAAACAGAGCATTAACAAGAATAAACCCAGGTTCTCCAAAGGCCTTAGCCTTTAGGCCAGAGTTTAGCTATGCTGGGTGCAGGCAGGCACGTTTGACAGTGCATGGCAGGATACTGCCTCAGAGCTGCCACCTCTATGTGGGCAGAGCTAGGCGCAAAAGCGTTCACACTGGAAGAAAGCGAATCCAAGAACTTCAGGCGACATGGCTTTGTCACCCTCCGCAGCAGCTGCCGGGGGATCTTACCTCTAGCGGTACACAATGCACACATTTACCCAAGGGGCCRTGGCGACACCTAGGCGAAGAGGAACAAAATTAGCACAAGTCTCATTCGCTAATGGAAAAGTTAGTCCAGAGCAACTTTAACAGTCTTCCAGTTTAGGTGTCTGGAAGATCTGTACAATCAAATGGTTCTGAGCAACTCTCCRCCCATTACGGCATACTACAGAGGGGTCACCACAAAATAATTCACATAAAGAAAGAGCAATAGCTTGGACCTAAATCCGAGAGTCCAAGGTCAAGATCAGACACTCCTAACGTCTGYGTCACTGGCAAGCAGCTCTGCTCTCTGAACAGCCACATGCACCAGCGTCACATCACAGCTTCTCAAGTTTTACAACCCTGCATTGAGGTTGTTTCAATTCAAAGAATTTTAAATATACGTCACAGGGCTGGCCTGCGTGGCTTCAACAAAAAGACAACCAAAACATCCATCCTTTATCAGTCACTAGGGGATGGTCTGGAACAAACAGGGAAGCATGTGTTTATCTGAGAGATAAAGACCTGCTGGGTAAAGTTACAAAAAGGAGGGAAAAACATCTCCTTTTGAGGTGATTGCTTAATAAAAAACAACGATCGCCTGCCCCCCCCAAAAAAAAAAACAAACAAAACCCTCTGCCCCAGCACTAGGAACAGGTCCGTGCTAGTTTTCAAAAGGCGGCCTCTAGAGATGAGCATGGCTGTCGGCTCTTATAAGGAAAATATGTATGGGATCCAGTTGCAGCATTGCTTTTAACGAGGTATTGTGGCAGATAATGCACATAAAGGACCCCTAAAGGCTGCTAATGCACTCAGCAGAATGCCAGCATCCCATCATGTTTAGATTGATATGCACTCACAAATACAGGAACAAGCTCAGACATACACTTTTTATCATAAATATCCGCCACTGCGCTTTGGCTCCCTGCTAAGAACAATACCTTCATTTATTCTTTTGAAAAATGTGGTCAAGTTAAAGACAATGTTTTTGCCACGGAGTGGTGGGTTTTGCCTTTATTGTTTCAATAATGTGACACTTCCCTCATTCATCATCAGCCTGAAAAGGTTAGATAGGATTTTTCACGTAAAGGCTCTGTCTCTCCAAACTTCCTTGCTGCTGCAGCACTAAAGATAAACCATATGGAAGACAACACAATGGGGCAGGGTGAGATATTCTGTTTTAGAAAGAATTCCTGGTTGCCTTTAAAATTTTCACTCAACCTCTTTCAGAAGTTACTTTGTAGAAGGGTTTAGCCTGAAGCCAACAACCAGTAGAGATAACGGGCCAGGAGCCAACTGGGACATTGTTAATGATGAGCAACAAAAACAACCACACAGAGGTCATTTTAGTAGCATCAATGTAGATTTATGGTGGTATTATGTTACTGTTGTATTATGACTTTTACAAAAATGCAAACTACTTTGTTTATCTAAAGCCTCTTGCAGCTAAGAGTTTTGGCAAAGTTAGACTTCGTTACATCACTGTGAGCAAAATGGATTCCCGGTTTCACAGAAAGGTTAAGAAAGGCATATGATGGAAGGGAAGCCAAAAACCAGGTAGGCAGAGACCCAAGTCCCAATTCCACGTCTCTGCCATCAATAAGGTTTCCACTCATGCCTCTCGCTTGTTCGTTTTTCCTTTATAAAGAGCGGCTGGATCTGAAGACTCAGAATGGCTCCTGCTTGGGACACCCTCAGGAAGGTGCCACACGCAGAGATCCCAGTGCTGTGACCCAAGATAGCGACACACAGTTGTGTTGACTCTGCCCAAGCAGGGAGCGACCGCATGGCAGGCAGACAGGGCGATAAAGCTGAGGTCGCCACCCTGACAGAGGAGCTGCCTGGTATTTAGAAAACAAACCTAACCTTGATGTTTTACTCCCTGTCACTGCTGGCTGAGTGATGCTGAGGTAGCAGCTCTGGGTGAAGGCGCGTTTCCCCGTCCGCACCTTGTGTGTGAGACAGAGACCTGGCCCCGCCGCTTTGCATGCCATGCTCGAACGATGAGGTTTGCTACATATTGAGAAGCCACTGCAGACAGGAGGCCCCTGCTTATGAAGCGATATGCCACGCAGCACAATCCAGTACTTCACACAGCACCAGCCGCCAGGATATCCCAGAGAAGAATACTTTGAATTCATTTTAACCTAGAGAGTTCTACATATTTTAGGAGCACAAAATATATGATCACAAGTCCCACTGCTGAGCTCCCACCTTGATCTAAACAATAGATGCTCTGAATGAGTCCTTCCTGGCAAAGGCCCTGGAATTTTGGTATCTGCTTCCTTCCTCCGCTCACCAGAGCACGATTTAACCTTCTAGGACAATGGCAAGGCCTGTTTTCCCTTGTGAACATTTCAAAGGCAGYGAGGGATAAAGCAATGGTTCAGAGGGCAGTTCCCATAGCATGCTTCCTGGCTGTTGGCTTCAGGCAAGATGTTAGTCTCTGGTGAGGCACAGATGCACCATCATCACACTGGCAGAAATAGAGTCCATCAGTACTTACAGCTGCTGGTCTCGATTTCGGTAAATCTTTCCATCCTGTTTGATCAGATACTGGTCAATCTCATCTTCTACCACCTGGGGAGCCCCCACAGGTCGCAAACCTTGGGAGACAGAGGTGTCCATGGTCTCTGAGGAGGAGCCAGCAGGACTCGAAGGGTAGAGAAACAGCATATCGCCATGCCTATAGGTGTGGAAAAACAACACATGGACATCAGTTGAGAACAAGCATTGCTTCCAGCTCAGCTGGGGTGGCAACCCAGACATTAAGACACACTGCTCTTGGGAGCAATCATACAGACAGCTAGAAAGGCTCAAACTCCACCCTCTCCACCATCCCCTTTCACCAACAACTCAGCTACACCAGATCTTCACGCTGACCACATGGAGGAATTGGCTACTTTGCAGAGCACAGCATGGGAAAAGCTTGTGCAAGCACATCATGAACCACCCCGGTGTTTATACATCTTTAGCACATATTTCTGGGCAGCAAGCCTCTTGGACCTGTGGAAGAGCGTGTAATTTGATACAAGCTATAAACAGACTAGCAAACATAGCGCACTGCGATCCTAAGCCATTCCATTAGCGGCCTCTCGCTGCTGCTTAGGTCATTTGCACGACAATGTTGCAGGTTTCACAATTCTAGAACCACCAAAACTAAACCTTTTCAACAGGAGATGAGATCAAGGGAAAAAGACGAAGAAGAATGAGGAGACAGGCAACAACTCCAGCAGGGAAAAGGGCTAATCTGGATCCTGTGCACATCAAGTCACAGCCTTCCCAAGGCAGCTGTGACAGCTCTGACACATGCACAAATTGCACGCAGCAGTAACTTCTTATGTTTTCAGTGTGTTTAACATTATTGTTGTCATTAATGGAATGAAGGCATCCCCAGCTACACATGAAGTGTTTGCACCATTTTGCACCTCTGCTTTCCCCAGGCACCTGGCTACAGAAGATGGGAATCCTGGGGACTATCAGACTCTAGCATCGATGCAGAAGAGTATACGGTGGGTGAAAGAAGGGATGAGGCAGCTCCCTGCAGGCTGTCAAAGAGCAAACAGGAGGCTATTGCTGCCTCACCACAACAAGCAACAGGCAGCGCAAGAAGAAACCTATGAGATGGCTACCACAGCCTACCACGTAGTCATTTTGATCATCCCCATTTCTGCACGTCAATCAAGTTTGCCTCTTCAAGTAGAGGGAGAGTGACATCTGAAAGCCCGGGACAGCTGTAAAGTGACGTTGTCTACCGCCACCCAGCTCAGAAGGAAGAGTTCAGACAAGCTTAGAGAAGAGGCACCCTGTTGTACAAAGCTTCCCCTCCATCCACTGTGTTCTCTGTCAGGACTCACTTGATTTTCAGTAAGTTGAGGGATTTGTTTTGCGATGCTGTGATCTCTCCTGTCCTGTTTCTATTGGTGTAGACAGAAAACCCATTATTCCTGAAACCAAACTCTTTCGCAACCTGAAAGAGAGAGAAGAATGACATGGTTTAAGACCCCTCACACCCCAGTCAGATGCTGAAAGCTGCACAGAGCAGTACTGAGGCCAGGGTACTTCTACCGCAAAAGTTTAGTTGAATTCATCCTTATTTCTAAAGAGCGTAGGATAACTAAGAAAAATAGGAACRCTTCATAATACAAGCAATTTATCAAAAAATAACTAAGAAAAAACGTTACTCTCACTCATACAACACAAATGCAGTAATTTGTCTAAATCCAGGCCAGTATCGTAACGGCTAGAGGGGGGAAAACAATCCTCTCCATTACCCCAGTTCTCTCTCTCCAGCCTGGCCATTATGCACCAGCCAAGTCATTTTCATCTTCCTAAGCACCAAAACTCCTTGGTCCAGAGCTTCATCCTTGAGGCTCTTCTGCCCCCAGCTCTGCTCTTGCATCTCAGTTACTACATGAGCTTCACAAAAGCTCTTCCTACTGTTCTCATTTCTGTTTTTCTCCATTTGCCTTGTTTTTCCTGATGGGCCCTACCCTCACAATAGCCATTTTTCAGTCCTCAGGCAGGCTTTTTCCCCCCTCATCCTCTCAGCAATTCAGTTAAAGGCTGCTTTACTCTTAATCAGTTGAATGCCATTTTTGGCCATTTTCACATTTTGCCTTTTAAAAACCTAATTAGTTTAGAAATGGAGTTAAAAGTTTCTCTAGATGACAAGCTTCTTCCTGAGTTCTTAAGTTAATAGTTTATTTTTATTAGGCACATTCCTCTGTGGTTTTGGCAGAGCACAGAGATGGTGACTACACGCGACACAAGTCTAACAAACCACACAAAGAACTGTCACATGAGCAAAATAAAAAGGAAAGCAGTTTCTCAACTGTCAGCTGTGTTGCAGTTTGTAGCAGTAACTGATCTGCTGTTTGAATGGAAGCACGATTTTCAAATGGTCTCTTTATCTTCTGCACTACGCTTGTCAGAGTTAAACGTTAGCTCTTTAGGCTGCAGACTTCGCCAACGTTTTCAAGCAGACAATTTCACAATATATTAACAAAAAGCTCCAATTCCTAACTAGATTCTAACCTGAATGCATCAGAGTCTACTTATTTAGTATCCTTACCCAGGATGCATGGCCTTATGTGCTTCAAAAGATAGAGAACCGTGATTATTCAGGTCCTCAACATTCTGAAACGCACTTTTTTGCACTCTGACAACAACTGCCAAGAGAGTTGTACAGCAGGAAGACAGCAGGCTCCAGAAATAAAATACCTTCAAAGATCAGCAAATGTTGCATACAGAGGAAAATTGCACTTTCAAAAGGACACAGTTGAGCAGCTCCTCCACCAGCTGAATTCTGTGTTCGCAAGCTTTTTTGGAGTCGTCAAGGAAGAGAGCTAAGTTAACTGCAAACACAGAAGCAGCAATCTGATGTCTCTTTAATTATAACTATCTAGCTAAATATGAAATCCACCACACAGATTAACATTTGAGTGCTAAAATCCACAACTATTAATATATAGAGATTTTAGGTGGTAAAATTTGCAATTTTTCTCTTTTCAAGTAAACTCTACTATTAGAAGAAAAAAAAAAAAAAAAAAAGAAACAAGAAGCATTTCTTTCATTCAGCCGAGCAAGAGGATATAGCTTTCCTCAGATTAACAGACAATTTTAGTGAGTGCTACCGCTTTTGTTCGGATGGTAACTAGTTGCAAGCACAATTGTTCCACACTCCCTCTGGTAACATGAACCCTTGAAACTGAGCAGCTTGTTCTGCACAGGATCCAAAGACTTCAAAAACAACACTTTTTCCTTGGGTGAGGGTGTTTGGAGACTGCAGTAGGTATCTCTAACCTAACCCTGAAATCCTGAAAACAGCCAGGATTTTTGCTTGGTCAAGTGGGAATTACTGTTATCATCAAATTTCAAACAAAGCAGGTGACTCACAAACAGCAGAATGTTTCAATGGGCTCCCCTTTCCCCTCGCAAGGTAAAAGAAAATCTAAATAACTAAAAGAACAGCCCTTCAGGTTCAGGAACACAAAGCACTCCTCTTATAAAACAAAGAGCTCCCAATTTGAGGGTTCCAGTTTACAGCAGAGTTCCGGAGAGAAAAAAAATAGAGAACTGCTCACTCTTAAATGGCAAACTTCAAACTCCAAGCAGTTGCATCAAACCAGAGAACAAACTACAGCCAACTCCAAATTCGACAACTCCAGCACAATGCGTTCTTCATGTTCCAGGTTGGAAATCCTTCCCAAGAGACCCCAGAAGGCTCTCAGACTGCTTTAAGATCTCGTTTTAATCCCTCGCTTCCTTTCTCCAAAACTATACTGGAAAAGCAGTGACATACAAAACCCATGCAAACGATATTCAAGGAGCAAATCATGCAGCCAAATTTCAACTGGATCATGTCTGAAGAGGCCAGTCCCTTACAGCAGCTCTTTCCTGTGTAGCTGTCAGCCTTTGCTTCCTCAGCTACTCATTTAGTAGCTCATTTCCTTGGGAGAACACTAAAAACACGTCCTCCCCAGGAAAGCTTCCACCCCCAAGAAATTCCAATTGGAAAGCTGAGTACGTTTTCTCCTTTAAATTTGTTAATTATCCCTCTGGAATAGTAAAGAAAAAATCTAGTTTCAGCTGCATCAACGGAAACGCTGTTTTCCACAGCGCATGCTGATCCACACTGCTGTCAGCACACTTGCTCAATTAGGTTAAGCAGATACCACCCATTAAAGAAAACCACTGTACGGGAACGGCCACAGCCAGCCAGCTAACCGGCTCCCAGGAGCACAGCTTGAACCGCGGCCCCTGGCTGAGCCGCAGGAACCCTGCGTCGTTCCGAGAGGAGGGCGCGGAAGGAGCACGGAAGAGGAGAAATGCTGAAAGCCAGGATACCTTCTTGAGGAACGTTGCCACGGTTTCTCGCTTCGTGGCTGTGATGCGCTTCACCCCTTCCGGGGACTGCACACGGATTATCTGCAGGAGTGAGGAGACGGCCCGCATTAGTGACCGGCTGACACGGAGCCCACCCTGTGCGGTCGGTTCGTTTATTCAGAACCAAATTTCTGCACGCGCAACGCAGGCTACCCCCCACCTCCCAACCCAGCCACTCCCTCCCCCTGCTTTTAATACTGCTCTTCATAAGAGTACAAACACGCAGGGAAGTAATTTGCTCACTGCACTGTGGTATATAATCAATGTTTGCATGCTGTAGGACGAATTACTCTAATATGTGAGACGGCAAGAAGCTGCCACTGTAAAAACACTAACGCTGCATTTTTGTCAAAGCTTTGACCTCAGACRCGGAATTAAACTTTCAGAAAGAGAGGGTGAATCAGAGCTTTTATGAGAGCAACTTATTCACTGCCTGTACACAAACGCCGGCCTAACCGGTGCGAACGGGCACCCGCGCTGTCRTTATGTTTAACGTCTAATGACAAGACTATGAGAACAGAGTCACAAAGCACAAGTTATTACCGCGAAGCGCGTAACAATACGTCTGCTGCAGCCCTAAATCAGGGACGGGACAAACGGGCAAGTTTGGGAGAGAAAAAGGCCAGGGATAATAATTCTCGACAGACCGGCAGAGGCCTGGCGGGGAGCTGCGGGCTCCCGGGGCCGCACCGAAAAGCCCCGCGGGTGCAGCCAGGAAGGGGAGAGCCTCGGCCGACGGCGCGGCGGCCCCGGCGCTGCCTCTCAGGGGAAGGAATAAACGTCTCCGCTTGGGGCCCCGCAGCGAGCCCGGCGCGACGGCACCGTGGGGAACTTCGGCGTTAAGAGCCGCCTTCGCCGGGAGGCCCCGGGCCGGGCCGGGC
>NW_020448974.1:60820-62063 GCF_003343035.1 Apteryx rowi
GGGGGGGGGACACACCTCGGAGCGCCCCGCTGGGAAGCCCCCGCCAGGCCCTCGTTAGCCGAACCCGCTAACGAGGCTGGCCTGGGGAGCCGCAGCTGCGCCAGGGCCGGGGTCCTGGCCCGCAAGTGGGCTCAGCTGCACGGTGCAGGGGGGGGAAATGGGGCCCCGCAGCCCTATTTAACCCCGGGGCTGCGGCCCCTTGGGTGATGGGGTGCAGCTGTGGTGYGAGGCCGGAGGAGCAGGATGGTGCTGAGCGGAGAGCGGCTATCCCGGCTCCTCAGCCCCCGCGGYAGCGGCGAGAGCAGCCGCCTGCTGCCCGAGGTGACGCTGCCGGCTCGGCCCGGACCCCCCTCCCTGGGGCCGGTGCCACCAACGTCCCTGGGGCACGGTGGCCATGGGGCTGGGGTGGCCGTGGCCACCTCTGGGGATGCCCCCACGCGCTCGGAGCGCCGGGCAAGCGGCTCCTCTCTCCCTGTGCAGGCCTCCAGGCTGGCCGAGCTGCCCTTCTCCTCCTCCTCCTCCTCCTCTGATGATGATGATGGTGATGATGAAGGCTCCCTGCACTCGCCGGCCGCCGATGCGGGCCGGCAGGTCCCGCCGCGGCCGGGCGCCGTGGGCCGCTGCGTGAAGTACCTGGCCTTCGCCTGGAACCTCCTCTTCCTCCTGCTGGGGCTGCTGGCGCTGGCGGCGGGGCTGGGGGGGCTGCTGGCGCGGGGCCGGCCGGGGGGCGCCGAGCCGGCGCTGCTGCTGGTGCTGGTGGGGCTGGGGGCCGGCGCGGTGTCGCTGGCCGGCTGCCTGGGCGCCCTGCGCGCCAGCCCCTGCCTGCTGCGCTTCTTCGTGGGCGCCGCGCTCACCTTCGCGGGGCTGGAGGTGCTGGGGGGGCTGCTGCTGTACGCGGCGCGGCGGCGCCTGCGCGACGCCCTGCGCGACGCCCTGCTCCTCTGCCTCCTGCGCTACCAGCAGGAGCCCGACCTGCGCTTCCTCGTGGACGAGGTGCAGCGCAGCCTGCGCTGCTGCGGCCTCGGCTCCTACCGCGACTGGGAGAGCAACCCGTGAGTCGGGGCGGAGGGGGACCCGGCTGCGCTGCGGGGCTGGGGCGCACGGTGCCAGGGCAGGGCCGGCGGGAGGAGGGTTTGCAACCCGGTGCAGGACTGGCGGGATGCATCCTGGCGGGAGGAGGGTTTGCAACCCGGTGCCGGACTGGCGGGATGCATCCTGGCGGGAGGAGGGTTTGCAACCCGGT
>NW_020448974.1:62373-68637 GCF_003343035.1 Apteryx rowi
TGCCGGACTGGCGGGATGCATCCTGGCGGGAGGAGGGTTTGCAACCCGGTGCCGGACTGGCGGGATGCATCCTGGCGGGAGGAGGGTTTGCAACCTGGTGCAGGACTGGCGGGGTGCATCCTGGCGGGAGGAGGGTTTGCAACCTGGTGCTGGTGCAGGGCCGGCAGGATGCAGCCTGGTGGGAGGAGGATTTGCAACCTGGTGCGGGGCCGGTGGGATGCAGCCTGGCGGGAGGAGGATTTGCAACCTGGTGCGGGGCCGGTGGGATGCAGCCTGGCAGGAGGAGGGTTTGCAGCCCGGGGGGGAACCTGAGCACTTCTCCCTGTGCCTCCCACAGGTACTTCAACTGCAGCGCCCCAGGAGCGCAGGCCTGCAGCGTCCCGGCCTCCTGCTGCCTGGACCCGCGGCAGAACGGCTCCGTCGCCGATGCCCAGTGCGCCTCGGGGGCCCTGCGCCTGGGCGACGCCGCGGCCGGGAGCATCGTGCACCTGGGGGGCTGCGTGGCCCAGCTCGGCGCCTGGCTCCGCGGCCAGGCGGGCACCATCGCAGCCGGCGCGGCCGTCCTGGTGCTGGTGGAGGTGGCCGGCGTGCTCATGGCGCTGAAGATGCTCAGGGACATCGCGGCCGGGGCGGAGCGGGAGTGAGGGCGCGCTGGCTGCCTGCTCGTGGGGGGGATGCTGAGTGTGGTCTCAGCTGGGGTGCGTGGGGCTGGCTGGGCTCCCCCGCACACATGCCTGTACAGTGCACGGGTGCTCTCCCGTCTCCCCTCCCTCGCTGCACGGAGCAGCCTGATGCAGCCCAGAATAAACCTCTGCAGAGGCTCGAATCCCCGGGCTTGTGTCCTGTCCGTCCTGTCACGGTGCAGTGTCCGTCCATCCCTCTCCCCCAAGCACAGCTCCTGCTGCCCCGGCTCTCCTGGTGCCTCCTGCCCGGAGCAGACCCGAGGAGCCTGTGCCACCCGYTCGCCCGGCACCCCAGGGGCTGCGAGGTCCCCATCCGCCCTGGGGAAGGGACACTTCCCACACTGTGCCCTGAGCCAGTGCCATCCCCAACACCCCGCGCCTCTGCTCGCCCCAAGCCACGACAACAGCCTCCCGCACTCGTTCTGTGTTTTAATTAGTGTTTTCCTGGGCTGGGCCCTGCTGCGGGGACAGGGGGGGCTTCTACCTAAGCGGCGCCGGGGGCGCGGGGTGGGAGGCGGTGGCTGCGGCGCGGCCGCCTAGATGATGCCGTACTGCGCCAGCTCGTGCAGCTCCAGGTGGCTGAAGGCTTCCCAGGGGCAGATCACGGTGATATCTGCGGAAAAGGGGGAAGCYGAGTCAGCGCCGGTGCAGCCCGGCGGTGGGGGCCGAGCCCTGCTCCCGGCCCGTGGGAATGCCGGCTGCCTTACCTGTTCCCAGTCCCTCCATGCCGGGGATGTCGTCGCCAAACCTGCGAGGAGAGACAGCGCTGCAGCCCGCGCCGGACCCCTCTGCGCCCATTGGCGCGGCCGGCGGCAGCGGCACCGCCGGGGCCCCGCGGCCGGTCCTGGTCCCAGCCCCACTCACCCCTGCACCCCCTTTTTGGGCGGCTTGCTCTTGAACTGCCTCGTCTGCCGCTGCTTGAACTTGGAGGGCCCCTTCCGCGGGGTGGTGGGTCCCCCCATCACCCTCGTGGCCGACTTGATCTCCAGCTTGAGGGGCTCCAGGCTCATGGCTGTGCCGGGGCCGGTGGCCTGCCCCGGGTCGTGCTGTCCCTGCGGCGCCGGTGCTGGGCACGGGACGGCTCCTCACTCCTGCGAAGGGCAGAGATGGGGGCACCGGGGCAGCAAGGGGCTGCAGCCGCCCCGGGTGCCAGCCTGAGCCTCGGCGCGGCGCGTCCCGGGGACCCAGCGTCCCGCTGCCGCCCCCCCCTGCCCCTCAGCCGTCGCTGATCCGCTTGCCAGGCTGCCCCGGACAAGAGCAACCTTGAATTAGCCCAGCTCAGAGCCCGCTAATCCCCTTACCCCAAAGGCACCGAAGGGCATTTGTGGCGGGGGGGGGGCACGCCGAGCCGCAGCCGCTTCCCGCAGCCGTCGCTGCCCGCAGGCGCGAGATCGGGGAGCCCCTCGCTTTTGCCGCGAGCCCTCGCCGCGGCTCGCCCCGGGGTCTGCACCGAGCCGCATGCGCCGCAGCGAGCTAGCCGGGGTGCAGCTGGCACGCAGGGGCGCCCGACGTCCCCCGGGGCTCGTTTGCAGCCGGACGGTTTTCCAGCGCGGCGCAGAGCCGTCCTGCCYGGCCACGGGGCTGCTGCGGTGCGAGGTGTGGGGGGAGCAGAGGGCTGCRGCTGAGCCAGCGATCGCTGGGGCCGGGGACCACGCGGGCACCGTCCCGCGGCGGGCACCACGAAGCACGTCTTGCCCGCGCGCGCGGCAGCCACGCGATGGGCCGAGCACGGGCGTCTCGCGGCACAAAGGGCCGCTCGGGTGTTGGTGCGAGGCGCCGCGGCCCCGTCGCAGAGCCCTGCTGAGCCGGGCACCCCCCGGACTGGAGCACGAGCCCCGATGGGCAATGGACAAGACAAGCACCAGCCCGGAGAGACCCCGGGGACGCCGTTCCCGTCGGCGTGTTGCAAGAGTGGGAGGCGAAAGCAGGATTCTGCGTAATGCAAAGAAAGGCCCTGCCCCAGGAATCCCGGTGTCCACCGTGACCGGCTCCCATCCCGCTACGGAGCAAAGTTGACCACTTACCCCTATGCGGCGGTTGCCCGAGGCCAGCTCTGCTCCGCACGGGAACCCTCCGGCCTGCTCGCGCTCCCGGCAGCAATGCGTGTCCTATAGACACTCCGGATGGCTTTTAGGGGCTGGCAGATTTATCCTGCTCTGCGGTAATAGGATTATGTCCCTTCTTTTGAAATGGGTAATCTGATGTCCTTCCCCCCAGTCCGTACTGGCGGGACGGGAGCGTGTGTGTGGGGAGGGGGGGCTTGGATTAGCGCCGTCGGCACTGCCCATGCGTCGGGGTCTGCCRCCTTCACCATCCGCCCTGCTGCCTCTCTGCAACGTCTCAGAGTGCCAAGGAAAGGATCGCAGCAGAGCACTTGCTGGTGGATCCTGCCTCCTCCTCCTTGCAGATCGCTTAGGCGTTTCTCCCAGGAGACTCCCCACTCACTAAGAAATCACCCGGGTGCCCCTCAGCTCGCAGGCAGCAGAGAGATTTCCAGCCCAGCACGAGCCTGTCCTGGAAAGCGTGCTCAGGACAGCGCTCGGGGGCTGCAGACCTGCGAGCTGGGGACCAAACGTCCCTCGTGCATCTCCCCTGCCAGGGGACTACGCTGTGCTAACGCAGGGAGCCGCAGGCAGCCGCGCTGGGAAACAGCAGCAGCAGAGCCCGGGTGGCTGAAACCACGGGGACCTGCTGGGCTTCCAGCCTGGACGACACTCTGCATTTGGCACCACGCGTGGTCTGGCCGTTACAGCAAGGGCTGCACCCCGCTGCTACGGTGGGCTCCTGCCCCCCGGGAGCCGCCAGACCCCAGCAGAAACACGATCCGCCCGGGCCATCCGGTGCATGACCCCGGCCTGGACGGGATACCGACGGGTGCCAAGGGAAGCTCCTCCTGTCCTCTCGGCGCCCGGCACATGCCGCGAAACACGACGGCTGCCCTCCCTCGGAGCCTAATCCCACCCAGTGTCACCGCGGACGTCTGAGCGCGTGGGGACGGTCTGAGCTCTCTCCAGCACTCGGCTGGGGGCACCTCGGGCCAGTTGYTCTCTYTTTTTTTTTTTTGTGAGAGTCTGAAATTTGGTGGAGGAAAGGCTGAGCAGCCCTTGTCCACCTGCGCCACTGCCTGTGGGCCAGTATCACGCTAAAGCCTCCTGTAATCCCCACTACTAAAGCAATTACAAAAAGGAATAATCTCAGTACGCTTTAATTGAACGTCAGCCCCTTCCACTAATTGCAATTAGTTAGACTTCAGCAAACAGGATTACATGGATCCAGGAGTGTTTTATATGAAGCTGGCAGAACCAGTTACTTCTCCAGCAAAGACCAGGGCCCTGTTAATTACAGATTTCAGCTTAAGTTTTATTAGCAAACGCTGCTAAAGAGCTGCGCCAGTGTCCTCAGAGAGAGCCCATCTTTCCAGGACGGGGCTACGTTTCTGTAAAGATCCTGTAAACAGTCACGAACGCTGCAAGGCAACGAGCTCGGTCAGCTCAGCGAGGAAGAAAGGGCATCACTGAAGTCGGAGCAGGTCTGGCCGCTGCGGCCCTGAGTCCCGTGAGCGAACCAGCAAGGCAGCCAGCTCCCTAGAGAGCAAACRCACAGGGCTGCGCAGGCGGACGGGGTCTTCGGTGCGCTTGGATAAGCACGGGTCGCTTTTAACAACAAAACGAAGCGTGGCACAGCCAACGCCGCACAGTCAGCTCGGGGTGGACGCGGGAGGCCGCATCAGGATGAAACTGTGCTCCCGAGGGGAGCAGAGCTCGGGGCAATCCTGCCTGGATCCGCTGCATTTGCTCTCTGATGCAAAGAGCCGCAGGATGCTGCCTGGCTGCCGAGCGGGAACCTGCTGGCACCGTCCAGCAGGCCGAATTAGCTCGCTCGCCCGCGGACTGCAACCTTGCGCCCCCGAGCAGGGCTGGGACAGCAGCGGGAGGGGAGGAGGGGGCCGAAAGCCATGGGCCGCCCTTCGGGATTTAGCAGCGGGGCTGAAGAGTGGTGCCCTTGCTGGGAAGCTGCAGAGACCCACGTGCACAGGGCCACACGCGCCGCGTGAACACGGATCAGCTCCGCAGCCCCGCTGCTCGCCTTGCACCGAGCAAATCCCACCACGAGGGGAAGGAGCCAGCGAGGTGCAGCACCTGCTGCTGGAAAGGGCCCGGGCTCCTCCGTCTGCCTGCGGGGCTGACGCTCTTCCACAGCCTCATCCGCAAACGCTTAACACAGAGAAGCCTCTAATAGGCTTAGAGAGCTGATGAACGGCTCGGTTGATAAAGCCTCGCAGCCCTCCTGAATCACAAGGTTACCGCCAAGCTACGGAAGGCGCTTAAAATTCAAGCTTCTGAGCACAAGGACAAGGCAAGAGCAGAAGCAACAGGAAGCCCCAGGTACATCGAGGACACGCAGCCCTGCCGCAGCCCGTGGCTGAGATTTTCAGAGACCCGGGGGAGCGAAGCATCTGGCCCCCAGAGAAACCTGGGGCTCAGGGCACGCAAGAGCAGCTGCCTGCAGAGCACACGCTCCCCCCGCCRCGCTGCCAAGGGGAGATTTCCCCGGTGAACGAGAAGCGCGACATGACTTTCTGCACGGCCTGTATTGAAGCAGCACGTGGGGTCCCTGCTCCCAGGCCAGGGCCTTGCTGCGCTTGGTGGTGYGCAGAGACCCGGGAGCCCCTAGGAGAGGCTCAGACTGTACGGCATTCCCGCCCCGTCACACCAAGTAACTTAACTCACACAAATAAATACCATAAATAAATTGGCTCTAGATCCCACAAGTCAGTGTCAAAAAGAGACTCCTGGATCACAGACAGAAGGTTTCACCTGTTGCCTTTTTGGGAAGAGCTTATCAAAGAGGGTTTGTGGCATTAGGGAGCCCCAGAATAGGAAGGAACCAGCCAGGACAGGGCGAAAAATCAGTCCTTCTTCATGCGCAATCTGATTTCCATCTTTAGGATCATTTTAATGTTCTCATCTTGCACGTGCCTTTCTACGGCCGCCAATGCCTGCTCTCCTCCGTCCTGGTAGTACTTCAGCAGCTCCTCCACGTAATCGATCCACACGCAGTTGTGGCAGCCGCTCATGCAGCAGTTTGTGGGGGGAAGGAGTTTTGGCGGGTTGGAAAAGGGGAGCTCTCCCTCCTGCGAAGGCTCGGTACCTCCTTGCGAACAGGGCTCCCCGTCCCCCTGTAGGGCCCCCGTCCGGCAGTCGCTTCCCGGAGCGTCTGCGTTGCCGTCAGCCTTTGTTGGGGTGTCTGAGAGTTTTCGAAGGCTGGAATTCTTCGTGGTGTGGCGGTGCAGAGCGCCCTCCCCTAACACCAGCCTGCAGCTCCTGGCGCCGTCTGGGTGCTCCTGGGAATTAACCCCCCCCCGGTGACAACAGCCTGGAGCAGGCACGGGGCTCCAGCACCCGCACACCGCCCCGGGAGGAGAGCACGGGCAGGCCTGGCCGAGGGGCGAGAGGCGGGGAGGACCCGCTGCAACGGGGGGGGGGAGCCCAGCGCTGGTTATGGGGGTGCCGGAGCCTGGGGCCTCCCCAGAGCCCCCGTCTGCCCATGGTACCCCCACCCCGAGGTCCCCCCATCCCAC
>NW_020448974.1:69450-72936 GCF_003343035.1 Apteryx rowi
GGGAGCGGGAGCGGGAGCGGGGGGGGGCCCGGCCGCCGCCCCGCGCCGCGGCAGGTCAGTGCCCGGGGGCGGTCGGGGATCCTCTCGGGTAGAGGCCTGGGCCCGCACGGGCTCTCGGGGCCCCCCTCGGGCCGGCTGGGGCCCCCCCGGGAGGCTCCGGGGCCCCGCAGTGCCCGGTCCCACCGTGCCCCGGTCCCGGTGTCCCCGTGTCCCACCGTGTCCAGGTCCCACCGTGCCTGCTTCCACCGTGCCTCAGTCCCGGTGTCTCACTGTGCCCGGTCCCACCATGCTCTGGTCCCGGTGCCCCCGTGTCCCACCGTGCYCTGGTCCCGGTGCTCCCGTGTCCTGCCATGCCCAGGTCCCGGTATCCTGCCATTCCCGGTTCCCGTGTCCCGTCACACCCGCGTGTCGCTGCCCCGGTGTCCCATCGTGCTCGGGTCCGGCGTCCCGGCAAGTCCCCGCGTCCCGGTGGCTCAGCGCAGGCCTCATGCCGTGTTCGTTCTCTCCCAGGAAGGAGAAGAAGGTGGCCAACATGAAGCCCAAGTGTCCCGACGAGCAGGAGATCCCTTTCCGCCTGCGGGAGCTCATGAGGAGCCGCGAGGCCATGAGGCGCCCCGGTGTCAGGAAGAGGCAGGCGGCAGGTAGGGCCCCGGGCTGCCTGGGCAGGGGTGTGTGGCCAGGGCTGCCAAGCGCCTGCCAGCTCCGCGGAGCAGCTGGAGCCGGGGGGATCCTGGCAACGGAGCATCCTGCTTCCCCGGGATGATGCCTGGGAGCTTGGCTGCCTTCCTGTGGCGACGTCCCGCTGGTCTGCGGGGAGGCATGGCTGGGCCCGGCAGCTGGGAAAGGCCTTTGCTGCTTAGGAACCGCAAGAGTTGCTGGGGGTGGTCGCTCCTGTCGCTGTCGGCGGGAGGGAAGGAACCTCCGGATCATTGTTGCTGCAATAATTTCACTGCCCGTCTATCCCAGAGAAGAAGCAGCCGCCCAAGTCAAAAGGGACCGAGGCCCAGGGAGACATCCCTGTGCCGAAGTTCAAGAGGGGGAAGGGGGAGTCCGAGCGCTCCTACGTCTGCCGCATGGAGCAGGAGGTGCAGCGTGTCCTGTTCCTCACCAAGAACCAGCTGCAGCGAGAGCCTGAGAAGGAGGAGGTGGCCCAGGAGAAATCCAAGAGAAAGAAAGAGTAAGACCAAGGCCGCTGAGGCTGCGGGATGCCAGGGCTGGGCTGAGTCAGCCCAGGGCTGCGCCCCAGCAGGTTCTGGGTGCATGACGGTGCTTTGCCTGTGCTGCAGCACCGGTTCAGTGCCTGGCTCGTCTCTGCCAGTGGCTTGTGGTGCAAGTGGGGGCTTGTCTCCAGAGGGCCAGGTCTCTGAAACCAGAGTCACAGCCCCCCCATCACCCTCCTGCTGCTGCAGGGCTGGAGGGGGGCAGCTGTGGGGCCCCAGCTCTTGAGGGTATTCTATGGGGTAGAAACTCACTTTGCTGTCCGGTYACAAGCCCTGGACGTAATGCAACCCTTCAGGTTTCAGAATAAGAAACTGGATAAAGCACGGAAGAAGAAAGAGGAGAAGAAGGCAGCCTTGCTGGAGAAGAGCTTGTTCCAAGGTGGGTCTGGCACAGGAGGGCTGCCTGGAGCAGCCCTYGGCTCCAGCAGTTTTCGGAGAGATGATGCTGAGGACGGGCAGAGCTGGAGCTGTGTGTCTCTGGGGAGCTCCTGCCTGATGCTGGGGTCTGCTTCTCTCTTAGACACAGTGGAGTTCGGCGATGTTGTTACGCAGCCGCCCACCATCACCTCGAGGCCCAGGAGAGGGGGTCCCACGGAGCAGGTGAGCTGCTGCGGGCAACCGTTCCATTGCCCCGGCTCCCTTCCAACAGGACCTGCAGGTCTGGGCTGGACCCAGCTATTCTCACCTGACTTGGACTAGAAATTGGGCTTGGAAGGRCACCTGGCCATGGTGACCTCAACCTCCTGGTGACAGATCTTCGTAGCTCTCCAGGTTGTCCTGGTCCCCAGCCCTGTCCTGGCTTCTTTCCTCAGCCTTCCTGACCTGTTCCCATCTCTGCCCGTAGGCTGGCCGGAAGCGGCTCCTGCTGACGTCTCGCCTGGGCCAGAGCCAGGCGTCCCCGGYCTCCCCAGCACCACCGGTGTCCCTTGCTCGCCAGCGCATCGTGCAGGAGGAGAGAGCGCGGGTCATCCAGGCTTACAGGGACATCCAGAGACGCAAGCAGCAGCAGCGGGAGGCAGCGCRGSYGAGCGCCCAGGCCRGCCGACGGGCTCCGTGCTAGGCCCGGCCTGGCCCTGGCGCCCTCGTCCGTGGGGATGCRCGCGGGAGGAGTCGAGCCTGCCTCGTCCAAGTCAGAGCCACAGCCACTCAAAGAGGTCCTCGCTGTGCAGGGCAGCGCCTGGGTCACGGAGGGAGGCCCACGTGCCCGCGAGCCGTGCGTGCGGCATCCCAGAACTCAAGGGAGACAGTTGTCCTGACCCTGCTCCGCTGCTGCCGTCGCAGAGCCTGGGGCTCCCCAGGCCCCCGCACCCTTCCCGGTACCTCAGCTCGGGGCACCCTGTGGCCTCTGCCGGAGCTGGGGACCTCTGCGGTGCCACGGACCTGCTTGGAGTAAAAGGGCAGTTGACTGCTGACAGCGTGCGAGCGTGTCTGTGCCTCCGGCCTCGCTGCTGCCTGCAGGACACTGTGCTTTCCAAGTGGCAGCCGGGCAGGGACACCGCTGTGCCCCACGTGCGTGCGGCTGTGCCGCGTGGCTTGCCGGCAGATGGCAGTCCCGGCTCACTGGCACAACGTCACTGTCGCTTGCTGGGGGCTGGCCCTGGCAGAGCTGGCACCGGACGTGCTCTGATCGGTGGCAGGACCCTCTGCTGTGCGTGGGGGACCGAGGCCACGGCAGGACAGCTGGCTTGTCCCTTTGCACTGGGCAGGGACATTCCTCGCTTTCCCCGGGGCTTGTCCTGCCTCCGCACCTGCGTCCCCACAGAGCTGTTATTGGCCTCGGGGGAGATCCCAGTGCCCGGCCCTGACCCCTTCCAGCTCCCGCCCGGGCACCAGGCAGAGGGGACCRAGCCGAGGCTGGAGAAAGCGGAGCGTCCCCGTGGGCCAGGGCCGGACCCACCCGTGTGCTGTCACTTACCTTTCTCCATCGTCGCTGGGCCGAGCCCCGYGGTCCCCAGCTCACCTCAGCCGTACTCGCCCCCCCGCAGGCCACCCATCCCGGGGCCAGGGTGGCCACGGTGCCCCCAGCCCAGGGCCACGCGCGCCCTCCCCGCTGGCAGGGCTGCTGCCGCGGTGCCCACCTCTGCACCCAAACGGCTCCGAACCCGAGCGTGCCGGCACAGCCGTGGCAAACAAGGCCTGGCTCGTTAGGCGCCGGGGCTGTGCCGCCCTGGGGGGGGCTGAGCCTCCCCCCCCCCCGCCCCAGCCACGCTGTGCTGCCCCATTGCCCGCCATCTCCCGGCCGGCTGGGGCTGGGGCCGGGGGCCGC
>NW_020448974.1:73821-79228 GCF_003343035.1 Apteryx rowi
CCAGGGCCCCGTGCCAGCAGTGTCCCCCAGGAGCGTGGGGACACCACGCGTGTGCAACCCCTGCACGAGCACCCGCTGCATGCACGACCCCTGCACGGCTGCGAGCACGGCCCAACTCCGGCTCCGGCTCAAGGAGAGCAGGTCACCTGCCTCCCCCAGCCACCGWCGGAGGCATTTCAGGCGCTGAATAATTCATGGCGCTGCCATTTGCTCGGCCGCAGGCTTCCTGCCTGGCAGGAGAAATCGCTGCRGAGGGGAAAGGCAATCTGAGCAGGAGAAACCGCCCCCGACCTTGGCACGTCCTCCGTGCCGCGCCGCTTCCCGCCAGGCCGCCCATCTGCCCGCGGGCTGCCGCTCCCGGGCCGCCTGCCCCAGCGCCGTGCACCGAGCTCGCCAGGCCTCAGCCCGGCGGCCCCATCTGCCCGCCTGGCCCCGGTGCCTGCTCGCTGCGGGGTGCCCGCGGTGGGCAGAGGGGCCACCAAGGGCCTCACCGCCCTGAGCGGGACCCCGGGTGCCCCCAAAGCGGGGGGCGCGCGCCCACATACCCCTCCCCACCACGGGCCGCTGGCTCCAGCACCGTGTAGGAAAAACCAGCTTTATTGGGTCTGACCTGAAAAAACGAGGGAGGAAAAAAAAACCAACCAAGGAGAAAGCCGCGCAGAGGGAGAGGGGCCCGGCTCCGTCGCCGCCGGGGATCCCGCGTGGACCCGCTCCCGGCACGGCCTGCYGGCTGCTGCGGGAGGACGGAAGGCACCAAGAAGGCAGAGCCGCCCGGAGAGGCTGCCGCGTCCCGGCCRCTGCCGGCTCGCAGAGCGCCGATCCCTGGGGCCGGGCCGGGAGCAGCCAGCCCTTACCATGGCATGGGGAAACTGAGGCACGGCRGGAGCCAGGGCCGGGAGAGCTTGGCAGCGGCGGCTCTGGGGTCTGGCGAGGCTGGTGGGCGCAGAACGAGGCTCCGGAGCGGATGCCGCGGCCGGGCAGGACGGGGAGGCTGGCAGCCGTGGCCCGGCATCCCTGGCTTGGGAATCGGCTCCGGGCGAGGTGCCGGTGGGCACGAGGCTGCGGGAGCCCCCGGCGCACGGGACCTTCACCACCGGTTCCTGCCGTAGGGGGACGACACCTGCGGYGGAGCGGGACGGCGCTGGTGGCACGGTGGCAGCCGGCACCGCGGAGGAGCCGCGACGGGGGGGGGGCTCTGCCCCGGGCGCAGCCCCCGGATCAGGGGGCGGTTTGCACGCGGGGACGCCCCGGGGCACGGACGCCGGCAGCGCAGGGCGTCAGCGGGAGGCTCAGCCCTGCCTCGACCCACCGCGGGGCTACGCCGCCGCGCCGCCGCAACCCCTGCCCTCCCGCCGCAGCCGCGGGAGGGACTTTGCACCCTGGCCGGGAGCCGAACCTCGGCGCCGGCTGCGTCCAGCTCCGTCGCCGTGCCCCCGCTCCCTCCGTTGCTCATTAACAGACCTGGGAGCTCCTGCCGTCGCGCGGGCTGGCGGCGGCGTGCCGGGCCTGCGCGGCGAAGGCGTCCTCGGCTCGCAGCGTGGAGCTGGCGCTGCCCATCGCCGGGCTGGCGGTGCTGGCGCGGGGCAGGATCACGTCGTAGGGGGCTTCGGCCTGCGGGAAGGAGAGGAGGCGCTGAGGGGCGCGGGACACCCCGAGCGTCCCCCTGCCTGCGGCGCCCACGCCGGGACCCCGAGCATCCCCCTGCCCGTGGGAACCCACGTCAAGACCCCGAGCATCACCCTGCCCGTGGGAACCCACGCCGGGACCCCGAGCATCCCCCTGTCCATGATGCCCATGTGGCCACCCCGAGCATCCCCCTGCCCGTGGGAACCCACGTCAAGACCCCGAGCATCACCCTGCCCGTGGGGACACACGCTGGGACCCCGAGCACCACCCTGCCCATGGGAACCCACGCCAGGACCCTGAGCGTCCCCCTGCCCGTGGGAACCCACGCCAAGACCCCGAGCACCACCCTGCCCATGGGGACACACGCTGGGACCCCGAGCGTCCCCCTGCCTGTGGGAACCCACGTCAAGACCCCGAGCATCACCCTGCCCGTGGGAACCCACGCCGGGACCCCGAGCATCCCCCTGTCCATGATGCCCATGTGGCCACCCCGAGCATCCCCCTGCCTGCAGTGCCTGCACCAGGATCCCGAGCGTCCCCCTGCCCGTGGGTGCCCATGCGGCGACCGCCCTCCCCAGCCAGGCTCCCGGGTCCCACGCGTGCCGGAGGGCAAGGCAAGGGGGCAAATCCTCACTGCACCCCCTTATAACCGGCCCCTGCGTGGGAAGGGGGACCGGCGGCTGCTGCCGGCACAGGGGGCCGGGACCCCGGCGTGGCCCAGCGGGGGAGCCAGCCCCGGGAACGGCCGCCTCCGCGGAGAGGAGCCGCCGGGGGAGGGGGGGGGCCGCACTTACGGGCCCCTTGTGCATCAGGGCCATCTCGGTGGGCTGGTAGACGCTGGTCAGCAGCTGCCCGTTGTACCCGCTGTACGGCGACACCGGCTTCTTGGCTGCAAAGAGAGGGCGACGGCGGAGCTGGGGGCCTGCCGCCAGCGCCGCCCCGCGCCCCCGGCCAGCCCGGCCCCGTCCTTCGTTAGCAGCTTTAACGAGCTGACTCARCAGCCGGCTGCTCCGGGCCCTTCCGCGCTTGTGACGCTTCCTCTGCTGGGAAGAAGCGGCAGCCAAGCGCCCGCCCCGGGGCGGAGGGCCRGGAAACGCGGGCAACCCCACGCCGGGGCCGAGGCCGCGGCGCTCCCCAAGCCCGCGCTGAGCTCAGCCCAGACTGGTAAACCCAGCCGGGCGTGTTTTCGGGAGCCGCAGCGCTCGGAGGCGTGATTCGGGCTGGTTGCAACCAGGCGGCTCGCCACCGCTGCCAACCCATCGCCGGGATGCTCCCGCGGGAGCACGGCCAGGTGACGCAGCCCTTCCCGGCGCCGTTCCCGAGCCGGGACCCCGCGCGCCTGGCCCCCCGCGGGCACCGTGGCCCGGCCCACCGCCCCGCGGCGCCTACTGAAGGACGGCTCGTCCATGGAGAAGGCCTTGTTCTCCACAAACATGCTCTGCGACTTCTGCTCCTTGAGGATGGTCTCGTAGCCCACCCCGCGGGTCGGGTAGATGTCGTCCTCGTAGGCCTGCTCGGGGCCCCGCCGCGTCACGTGCGTCACCTCGGGGATGACGTAGAGGAAGATGAAGGCGCAGGCGTTGGAGACCAGGGCGATGGCCAGCGTGGGGTCGTCCCACCTGGGCTTCTCGCCCGTGTGCCGGTTCCCGTAGAGGTACATGGCCGTCCACGCCACCCAGATGGCCATGGAGAGGCCGGTGGTGGCCAGGATGAAGACGCCGTGCTTCTGCCAGTGCGTGTAGCGGCCGCAGAGGGCCGGCCAGGCGGTGCCGAAGGCGGCCACCAGCAGGAACATCACGTAGATGAGCGCCATGACGAAGTCAGCATCCGTCACCTGGCAGGGGTCCGGCGAGCCRCCCTCCCGCCGCACCACCGTGATGATGAGCCACTCGGTGTTGATGATGACCTCCACCAGGGCCAGGAGCAGGGCCACCGCCAGCGTCACCCAGCCCCGCGGCCCCCGGTTCCTCCGCGCCAGGAAGTTGAGGGCCAGGGCATGTGCCAGCAGGCAGGAGAAGCAGATGCCGAAGAGGACGCCGAAGAGGAAGCGGCGGGAGGTGCAAGTGGAGAAGTTCGGCCCCACGATGAAGTCGAAGGTCAGGCAGAAGAGCCCGAAGGTGCCCAGGAGGAAGACCACCTGCGTGGCCACCAGGCTCTTCTTCTGCGGGTCCTGCACGAAGGGCAGGCTGGCCACCAGGATGATGGTGAGCACGAAGCTGGTCACCACGCCGAGGCTGGCCACGGCCTCCAGCACGATGCCCCAGGCCGCCGAGAGGTCGCAGAGGTTGTAGTAGAGGGAGGAGAGGTCCTTGCCGCACCCCGGCGGAGGGCTGGTCTGAGCGCGGCACGCGGGCAGCAGGGCCAGCAGGACGCACGCGGCCGCCGGCGCTGCCCCCATCCTGCACTGTGGGCCGGGCGCCGAGCGGGAGCCCCAGAGACCCTGCGACAGAGAGGGGAGCGTTAGGGACCCGGGGACCGGGTTGCTGCGGGTCCTGGTGCCCGGAGCAACCACAGACCCAAGCCAACCCCGGGGCAGACGCGCGTCTCCCGTCGCCTCCTTGCCTGGGGGCCAAAGGCGACCGGGCAGAGAGGCTCAGCCTCCCCTGGCCCAAAACGCTCCCTCGCGACACGGGGTTCCCTAGAGCACGGCCGGCTCCAGGGCTGCGCCGATCCTTCCCTCCGATGCTGGGAGCAGGACGAGCTCCCGGGAGGGGGATTGAGCAGCACCGTGACCACCAGCTTTCCCGGGAGTGCCAAACCCGGGGCGCGGGGCCGTCCCTGCGCCCYGGCCCTGCGTGCGTCTCAGCATCCTCCGGCGGGTTCCCCCCTCTGCTTCTCCTGTCCCACTTCCGCCCCTCTYGCTCCGGGCTCCGAACCAGAGCAGGTTGCGTGTCCGGCCCTGCACGCCAGCTCGCTCCGAGCTCTCCGGCGCTCGCACGCAGGCTGCCCGGGCAGCGACAGCCCCGTGCAGCTCCGGCCCCTGGGCGCCCGGGGCCAAGCCAGCCGCCGGCTCTGCCCGGGGTGGGTGTTGGGGTGCGCGGGGGTGTCCGGGCCCCGCTGCCGGGCCGGGGTGCCCGCGGCGTGGGAGAGAGGGGGAAGAAGCCAAAGCCGCAGACCCCTTCGCTCGCACGCCGTACGAGGGAGGAAACCAGGCAGGAAATCTCTCTTACAAGGTCACCCGCGGGGCCGGGTTGGGAGCAGAGCCCAGGAGTCCGGGCCCCCACGATCCTCCCCACTGCCTCTAACCCACTTGCCGAGTGGGACCAGGAGTCCGGGCAGCCCCCGGCACCATGGGGAGCCCCGGCCCTGCTCCCCTCCCAAAGCTGTGGCAGAACCCAGGTGTCCAGGWCCCGCTGCTCCCCACCGGGACGGGAACCCAGGTGTCCGGGCACCGCACAGCCCCTCCGGGCCRGGGCTGCCGTTCACGATGGAAACGGGGATCCTTGACCCCGGCAAAGGACCGAGCCCCTGGGGCCCCCGGGCAGGGGGGACCCCAGCCCCCCCCCAGGCTGTACCGGTCCCACTGGACTCAGCCTGGCCAGTCTGTTGCAAGCCCCGGTGGTGGCGGCCCGGTTCCCCCCCCCCCCGGCACCTCCCGGCGGTACCGACTCGGTTCCCCCCCCGGCACCTCCCGGCGGTACCGACTCGGTTCCCCCCCCGGCACCTCCCGGCGGGGCGGGCCAGGTCTCCCCAGCTCCCCCCCGCGCCCCCCGCTCGGTACCGGCTGCCAAACTTGCCCAGCGCCTTCCCCAACTTTCCGGCCGAGCGAGTTCGCGGGGGC
>NW_020448974.1:79568-121978 GCF_003343035.1 Apteryx rowi
GCCCCGCCGCGCCGGGCTCCCCCCCGCACCCGCACCCGCACCCGCACCCCAGCGGCTCCCCGCGGCGGCGATCGGCTCGGTGCGACTATCAGCGGAACGAGTTTGCGGGGTCTCAGCGCGGCCGGGCTGAGCTCAGGCCATGGGAGCAGGGGCTCCGGGGCGCTGCGGCGCTGCCCTGCGTTGGCACCAGCTCTCGTCTCCGTGCGCCCCGGGCACCCGGCCGGCGTGGGGGCTCCCCCGGCCGGGCCCCCCCCTGCCGCGTAACGATACACCGGCTCCCGCCTGGAAACCCCTGGCCGCGCCGGGCGCCGGAGGGGCCTCCCGGAGGAATGTCAGCTGACGGCTAAAGCCCTTGGCAGGGCCGAGCGGCCCCAGCGAGGCGCTGCTGCGAGGGGCAGCCAGCCCCGGGGTGGGCACCGGGGGACTGGGGTGGGTGGCCCCTGCCCCAGCGCCACCAGCAGCGGGGCCGGGCAAGGGCACCCCACGGTCACCCCGGGGCTCGGGCATGGTGGGGGCCGGGGGAGACCCGGCGGGGTGCCCGCTGCCCTGCCCACCCTGGAGGAGGTTTCCAGGCAGGCGCTGCTATTTTGGGAGGGTGAAGCAAGCGGGTGAAGGATGCAGCCCAAAGTTCACGTGCCTCTGGGGTTCCTGCCGCAGCCCGGACGGGCTGGAAACGTCACGGGGAGCAGGGCCGGGGCCCGCGGAGGAGGCGGCGGGTCCGCGGGGAGCCGCACCCGCTCCCCTGAGTCACCTGCGGCTCCAGCGCCGCGTTACGGCGTCAGGATTTCTTTCTCTCCTGCCCTTCTCTTTTTTCCAAAGAGTGTTTGTCTTTACGACAGGCCTCGGGGGCGGTTGGCCTCTCCTTGCGGTGCGCTTGTGCGTCGCACGGGCGCTGCAGCCGGGCTCCAGGTGCTGGCGCGCGCCGGGGCTCCGCTTCCTCCCCAGGCTCTGCCCGGCCCCTTTGTGCCTCAGTTTCCCCACAGGGACGCGGCTGAGGCTCTCAGAGCACACTGAGGCTGTGCCCCCTGCGCTCCCCGCTGCAGGAAAACCTCATCCTAGGACAAACACCGCCGAGAGCCCGGGCCGGCTTCCTCCCACCCCCGCGCTGGGGGCTGACCCGGGCCCGGGCCCGCGGAGAGGCCAAGCCGCGCGGCCTCCTGGAGGCTGCTTCCTTCCGTAGCCGGGGGCCGGGGCTGTTTTTCTGGCGGCTGCCTCAGTCCTTCGCCGCCCCCTGCTCCTGCCGGAGGGGGGGTCTGGACGCACTGCTGAGGCTGGGGGCCAGTGGGTGCCCGGCACTGATTTCCTCCCTCCTTCCCCCTGGGATGCTCCCGGCTTCCCAGCTGCTCCCCATGTGTCCCTAATGGCTTAGGAGGGTTTTTGTAGGTCCTGCAGAAACGCACCGCTGGGGGGGCACCACTGCCACGTGCCGGTTGCCCCACGGGGGCCGACCGCGGGCAGCGAGGGACAAATCATCCTCGGTGCCCCCCGTGGGGCCAGGCAGCCCCACAGTGCAGGACCAGGGCGCAGCTCGGCGTGGTTCCCCCCCCCGCCGGGCTCGCGGGGCGGGAGCAGGCCTGCTCCGAAAACATGGGCACGCCGGGCGCATTTTTTCCAAGCTTACCTTTGCTCCAGTGCTGCCGGGCGGCTGGCACGGCACGGCGCGGCAAAGCACGGCGCGGCAGGGCCCGCTCGGCAGCGGGCTCACCCCGGCGAAGGTGATGGCCCTACCTGGCGGGGGGGGGCCGCCCTCCCCGGCTGCTTTCCAGCCGCTGCTGTTTACTCCGGGGCCGGGGAGCTGTTTTCCATCTGAGCCGGCTGTGTCCAGAAAGGAGCCCCTCGCCGCGGGCAGATGTGGTTAGCGCATTGCCGCCTCCCTCTCTGAGCAAACCAGCGCCGGCGGGCGCGGGCTGGCCTGGGGGGCTCGCTGCCGCCCAGCCGCCCCCGGGGTCACTGCGACTCCCCTCTCCGCCGAGCCCCCTCTGCACGCACCGCCCCGGGCTGGGGCCGTGGGGTGGGAGACAGGCCCGGGAAAGTCTCCTGCGGGGTTTGCAGGAGCGATGCCTCCGCCCGGGCGAGAGGCGCTCTCCGGGTTAATACCTAATCGCTTCCCCGTCCTCCGCTCCTCAAGTGCCAGAATTAATGGAGCGAGCACCTCCCAGGTACCACCCGCTGCACCGAGGCCGGGCTTTAACCCTGTTATCTGGGAGCAAGGAAATCCAGGCAGAGCCGGCGCGCGGGGGCCGGATCCTGCGTGGGCACGGAGCAGCCCCGCGGCGGGCAGGGGAGGACGCCGGTGCCGCTGCCCCACGGGAAACCCGGCCAAGCCCCCCCCGAACCTGGCTGATGGGGAATTAGAGGGCAAAGGCCAGGCTGTTTTGGGGGGGTTTCGCTAAGGACCTCGCAGGGGGGTTAATTAGGGGCAGCAGGGCAGGCAGGGCTGCAGCTCCAGCCCCGGCGGGCGAGGGGTGCCGGGGGTGCCGGCTCCGCAGGGCGGCCTGTCCCTGCCCTCTGGTGGCAGCCGGGCACCTGGCAGCCGGGGACGCGCGGGCTGGCAGGCCCTGGGCTGCTCGCCGGGCTTTGCACCAGCTTGGCACTGGTGTAACTGGGAGGGCAGCACTGGTGGGGGGCGTGCTTGAGCTGGGGGTCCCGGGAGCTYGGCCCGGCCGGCCGCGGGCACCCTCTCTGGCACCCGCACGGGAGACGGTAGGTGCCAACCATGCCGGCACCAGCGCCGGCTCCGTGTCCTTCCTGGGACCGACTGCTGGGAGAGCGACTCCTCCAGGCTGCCCTCGCCCACGGGGGGGGGGGGGGGGGCCGTGCCCTGGGGGCACCTTGCAGGGCGGCTCTCCCGGCGTGTCCCGTGGGGGTCCCAGGGAGGGATAACGGCTGGTGCCCTGGGCGGGGGGAGCGAGGGGTCGCTCCTGCCGTGCTCGGAGCTGGGAACGGGCCGCCATGCCCAGGCCCTGCCATACTCGGAGCTGGGATGCTGGGCACCGCGGATGCTCCCTGCCAGCGGCTCGGCTCAGTGCCCGGCTCCAGGAGCGCAGCAAGAGCACGGGCACCGCTGTTCCTCAGCAAGAGCCCTGTCCCTCCATCGGGAAACCAGGCCGGGAGCACGGGCCTTGGCAGGATGGAGACTCGGAGCTGGGCAGAGGGACCCCGGGCACGGGGGCGGCTCATGCAGGGCCGTGGGGCACCGTGCATGGGGGGGGGGCTTGTGCAGCGCCGTGCACGGGGGCGGCTCGCGCAGGGTCCTCCCGTCCCAGCCACTCATAGCAGACACAGACCCGGGCAGAGTTTTCATCTCGACACGGAAGTTTAAGGAGGAGGGACCGGTCCCCTCGGCACACAGAGGGCACCGTGCCCTCCCCCGGCTCTGCGAGAGCTCCCCCGTGCTCGTCCCCCATCACCCCCGGCCGGGCTCCCCGGGACCCTTCGGTTCAGGTTGGAGCTGACGCACGAGAGCAGCCGAGACGTGCAGTGACACGGAGGTGGTGAGGCCACCGTCACCACGACCATCGGCCACGGTCCCCACGGGCCCGCGAGGAACAGCACGTGCGGCACAGGGCACGGCTCCCGGTGCCCCCCGGGTGCTGCCGCTGGGGAGCGGAGCCCGGCCCTCGCTGTCCCACGGCGGTTTCCCAGGGGAGCCGAACGCAGCGTGTCCAGAGGGCCAAGCRCGGGCCGGGCTGAGCTACCATCCCGGTGCTGGCTCAGGGAGCAGGGATGGGGGAGCCCCGCAGCGCAGCGGGAGGCCGACGCCAGGCAGGACACCCCAAAACATAGGTGGGACCAAATCAGCGAGTGCAACGAGCGGTGTGTCCAGGGGCTGGGCGCAGCCAGGCGAGTAGAGAGGTCTCCTCTTGCCRTCATCACCTGCATGGACACCCCAGCCGCACGGACGGCGGGAGCAGTGTCCCCAGGGCAGGGTCTCAGCCAGGTCCCAGGGATGCTCGGGAGATGCAGGAGGCTGGGCAGGCACCAAGCGCCGCAGCCCCGGGTTCAGGGGGCCGTGCYGCCCAGCAGCTCCAGCGGCTTCAGGGCTGGGGGCAGGAAGGGGCCGTTCCTGGGCCGAGGGCCGTGCCGGAGGTGGGTCCGGAGCACCTCTCCCACCGTGCGGCGGAAGGTCTTGCTGACAAAGCAGTAGAGGAAGAAGTTGAGGGTGGTGTTGAGCATGGCCACCATGTTGGCAATGTCCAAAGCCAGGTGCACGCGCCAGTCCTTCTTGACCGAGGCCACGTAGAGGTGGCAGATCATGACGATCGTCCGGGGTGCCCAGAGCACCATGAAGACGGTGGTGACAGCCAGGAGGAGGGCCGTGGTCTTGCCCACGTGGGGCCGGCGGCCCCCTGAGCGTCTCCGCTGCTTCAGCTTGAAGATGATGATGGAGTTGGTGGCCAGGAAGATGCTGCAGGGCAGGAAGTAGATGGTGACGCAGTGGACCCACTTGAGTACCTTGTCCAGGGCGGTGGGGGGGTCGGCGTCACGCCACACGTCCAGCCACCAGTAGAAGGGGATGCCCGTGGCCAGAGCCACGGCGAAGACGGCYGCGATGATCTTGCGGGTGCGCTGGGGGTAGGAGACGGTGCGGTACCGCAGCGGGTGGCACAGGGCCACGTAGCGGTCCACGGTCAGCAGGACGGTGACCCAGATGGAGGCATGGTTGGCCGTGAACTCCAGCACGTTGACGGTGTGGATGAAGGCACTGGGCACCGCCCGGGCCAGGATGGCTGTCTGCAGGATGAAGCCCACGAAGATGATGAAGACCTGGGTGAGGATGTCGGAGGTGGTCAGGGCCAGCAGGTACCAGTACGATGACTTCTTGGTCCTCGTGGCCAGGCGGGACAGGGCCACGGCTGTCAGGACGTTCACTGGAGGGAGGGGAGCAGAGCAAGGCGGTGAGACCCTGGGGCTCAGTGCTGCAGCACCGGGGTCCCCAGGGTGCCCAGGGTCTCAGGGACAGTGGCGCCATGCCCCACGTGCGGTGGGGAGCTATAAATACCACTGTGCGGGGGGATTTGCCGAGTTGATTAATCTCTTCCTTGTGTCAGCCAGCGCGATGCAAGTACCATCTGTCCCTGCTGCTGCGGCACCCATCGTGCAGGGCTGGGGTTCACCGGCCTGGCGCTGCAGCCGGGGCTGGACCCCGAGGGCCAGGGTGGCCGCGGGGAGCAGGCTGGGTTCCCCCATCCATCCCCGCAGTCCGAAAAGCCCTGCGGCTGGGAAGGGAGCCACGGCTCGGCCGCAGCAGAGGCCCCAGGGCTGGGCCGAGGGAGCACGGCTCAGCTGCCCTCGCAGGGGCTCAGCCCCCCGGGAGAAGCGGGACGGGTGTCCCCCCCTGCGGCGCTGCCTCCAGCATCCCCCACGTAGCCCTGCCCAGGTACGTGCGGCCCCCCGCACTCCCCAGCGGCCCCCGGGACGCTCACCTGGCAGCCCCAGCCCCAGCAGGAGGCTGTAGTACACGATGGGGATGATGCCCACCACGCAGGGCGACCGCTCCGGCTCCGGGCGCGCCGCGTCGCCCGCCCCCGCCACCTCCGTGCTGTTGGGCACCGGGACCATCGCCCTCCACCGCGGACCGGCTGCGAGGGGAGACGGGGGGCGTCAGGGAGCCGAGGGCACCGGCCACACTGGGGAAGCCGGGCTGCTCCTGCCTGCGCCACTAGCTGGGCTCAGCTGGGCCATCGGGCAGCCGGGGGCCAGGCTCCCGCGGGAGCAATCGCCCCAGGTCTGCCTCTGCACCCACCCGGGGGCGGCACGTTTTGGAGCTGCCCATGCACGTGGCAGGGCCAGGGATCCAGCCCCCTTCTTGGGGGAGGCCAGGGTGACCGCCCGGGTCCCTGCAGGGCGGAGGGATGCCCTGCTGCCAGGGGGCTGCGCTCCGCTATCCGAGATGCTCCTTGTTTATCTCCTGCCCCCGTTCATTGACTTGAAGAAAACTGGCTTAAAACAGGACGTTCTTGGGCGACTGCCACGTGGGTGAGGCCCTGGCTCACAGCTTGGGCTGGGTGCCATGTGTCAGACCACAGCGGTGCCCGCAGGGCCCCAGAGGTGCCAAACGGGGTGGGGAACCAGTGGTGCCGGGGTGGGGGGGGGGTGGCCCGAGGTGCCAAGGGGGGGATGGCTGGCTGGCTGCAGCCTGCCAGCCCTGCGGG
This sequence comes from Apteryx rowi, assembly GCF_003343035.1. NCBI lineage: Eukaryota > Metazoa > Chordata > Aves > Apterygiformes > Apterygidae > Apteryx > Apteryx rowi. Next base: position 85,724 of record NW_020448974.1, read on the forward strand.
AAGGACAGAGCGGGTCCTTTGCCGGCTCCTCACGCGGGCCTGGCATGGGGCAGAGGGGCCGGGGGAGGGGGCTGGCAGCGGCCCTGCCCCCGGCTCGGCTCGGCCCGGCCCGGCTCCGCGCTCCCCCCGGGCAGGATCCGGCCCGGGCCCACGCCGCGCCCGGCCATTCATAAACCCCGGCGGCACACCCCCCCGCACCCGGCGCTGCCATTGGCTGGAGGTGGCCACGATTGAGCCAATCAGAGAGGCGTCCTCCAGGAATGGGGAAGCCAAACCCGAGCGCTGCGTTCTGATTGGCCAGAGTCTCCCCCCCTCCCCAAATCAGCATCTCCCACGGGGGTGCCGCGACCCCCGGGCCCTGGGGCCGCCAGTGCCGCCGCCTTGCTGGGACCAGCGCGGGGCTGGCAGCGRGGTGTGCAGAGGGGGCTAGGTCTGCCCAGGGGTGCTGGGTCCCCGAGTGGGGCGCAGGGCCCGGGGAGGGGTGCTGGGTCCATGGGAGGGGTGCTGAGCAGTGCTCAAATCCCAATCCGAGCCTGGCACCACAGAGACCCCAAAACTGCCCTGCCTTGGACACCACAGGGAACCCACACCAGCCCTGTCTCCGGCACTGCAAGGGCCCCGGACTGCCCCGGACCGGAGCAGCCCCTGCTGCAGCTGCCCATCCTGCCAAGCGCTCTGCCTGCTGCAGGGTGTCCCACCTTCCCCTGCTCCCTCCGGAGGGCTCCCAGCCTGTCCCCCTCCCTGTGCCAGGCAGACCCCTTCGCTGCTCCTGGTCTCCTTCCAGCAGCATCGGCTCTGGGCACGGTGACAAGTGCCACCGCTCTCCAGTGGGATCAGAGCCAGGGCTGTGCCCGCGGGGGTCTCCCTTCCCGGCCCCAGGGCCTCGGAGAGCTGCGTTTGGCCAAGACCCGAGGGAACCAGGACCAGTGGGTGACCACGTCTCCCACTGCTGAGCTCTGCAGGTGACTCCTGCTCAGTGCCACCAGGGGACATCTCCGTCCCTTGAGCTCGGGTCCGAACCCCCACCAGCCATGCCAGCCGGGTGCCCGAGGCTGCCGGGGGTGTGTGTGTGTCATCTTCCCATCCCCGAGAGCCTGCAGGGGATTTTGGTCTCCAAGCTGGCACATGAACATAAGTCCTGGTGCCGGCCCGGAGGAGAGGCCCCCCCGGGGCTCAGCGCACCCCCCCGACGCAGCGAGGGGGCCCCCCCCGGGCACGGACATGGCGCAGCTGCGTGGAGCTGGGCACGGGCAGGCTGCGCTCGCCGGGTGGGAGAGGAGCCGGAGGCACAGGGGGACGCCAATTAGGTGCAAACGAGACCTGGCTAATCAGCAAGGGCGAGCGCAGGGCCCTCGTGTCCCCAGGGGAACCGCTGCACCGACGGGGCCGCAGCAGGAGCGCGTTAACCCTTCCCCAGCCCTGCTCCGGCTTGCTGTGCCGGCGGGGTCTGTGCCCGCTGAGAGGGGTCCGGCCCGGCCTCCCCTTGCCCCATTACCGGTCCCGCTCCCCACGCCCTGCGGGAGATGGGGGGGGGGGGTCTCACCTCGGGGGTGCCCGGTGCCACCCGTCGGGGCGGGCGGTGCCGCTTCGCCGGGCCAGGAGAGCCGCCGCCGGCTGCGTCCCCGCCGGCGCCCGCAGCATGGCAGAGCCGCCGGGGCGCGTGGGCTGCGGGGAGGAGGGAGAGCGGGGTGGGCAGAGCCGCGGGCTGGGCTAGCGGGGCAGGAGGACGTCCCCGAGCCTCGCGGCCCCCCCCCCCCCGGGGCCGGGTGTCCCCCGGGGAGGGCTGGGGGGGGAGGGGGAAGGCTGTGTGCTGGCCCTGAGGGATGGGGATGGGGCTCTTCCCTGCCACAGAGCGATAGGGATGGGGATGGGGGCATTTGGGGACAGCTTGGTCATATCTCGCCCCCTCGTTGTGCCCAAATGTCACTAAGTGGGTGCAAAGGGCTTTGCTCACCCACTCGTCCCCCAGTGCCACGGGGGTTGTCCCCGTAGGGTGGAGGGGAGCCGGAGGCACAGGACAGCCCATCGGCCGGGACACACTTTGCTGTCGCACCCCTGCCGGGTCCCCGGGGCCTTACCTCCAGGGCAGACGGGCACAGCTGCCCCCCTGCACCGGGGCCGGAGACGTCCCTGCTCTGCTGGCACCAGGGGAGGCTGGCGGACCCCAGCGCGCGGGCCGGGGCAGGCTGCAGCAGCGCAGCAGCGTGGGGCAGCACGTGCGTGTGCTCCACGTGCCGCCGGGCTGTCTGTGGCATGGCAGGGCGGCCGATGGGCTGTGCGGGCAGCGGCAGCCAGCTGCACCCCAGTGCCCTCCCCACGCGGGGGCTGCAGCCCAGCGTGCATCCTCGCGTGCGCAGGGACCCCCCGGCTCCCCCCTCTCAGGCAGCAGAGCCTCCATTTCCCCTGCATTTCATATCCACCCTGAGTGGGGCTGGGGCAGAGGTGGGTGCGTGGGGGGCTGCTCAAGTCTGATTAGGGGGTGGGGGCTGGCCCAGCCCCTGCCCGCTGCCCGAGTGGCCGGGCACAGCCAGCTCCCGGGACTCACTGGCAGCTCAAATTGCTGTGTTTGTGTGTGTGGATGTGTGCACACCCATATGTGCATGCACCCACGTGTGTGTGTGCACGCATGTCCCAGCTGAGCCTTGCGCCCCGTGTGCCCGTGTGTCCACGCGCCACAGCCCTGGGGTGCAGAGCGCACGCGAACGGCCAAAGCGGGAGGAAAAGCCTGCCCGTGCCTCAGTTTCCCCAGCAGCACAGGGAGGTTGGCAGGCTCCTGTTGGGAAGGAGCACACCCCCGGCAAGCTGTTGTTTTGCAGGCAGGTGGTTAAATGAAGCATCGGTGGATGCGGTGAGCCATTAACCGGCTGTGTGGTGGTGGCAGCCCCCCCTCGCCGCCTGCCCGCCCGCCCTGCAGCGATGCARGAACACTGCCAGGGCCTGTTTGCTCTCCGGCCATGTGCCCACGCCGGCTCTGGCCCCGGGTCACCATGGGGTTCCTGGAGCTCCAGAGCTCGGGACCCCCCACCCTGCGCCTGGCACGGCCTCGCCAGTGGCTGGGCACCATCCCCGGTGCCCCCCGTGCTCGGCACGGTGCCCGCCGGGGCGGCTCGGGTGCCTTCGCCTGTGCCCAGGCTCCAGGCGCTGCTCGAGCCTCCGCCTGCCCACGGGAGGTCGGCAGGAGCCCTGCAAGGGCAGCGTCCTCGGCGTGCGCTGGGGCAATCCGGGTCCCCGGCTCCCCAGTAACCGAGCCCCTGCGGCGCAGGGCCAGATGTGCAATCCCCGCACGGGAACTGTGTCAACATCTGCCACGTGCAACATCTGGAAACCCCATCTAACCCCCCCCATTGGGACCAGGCAGGCGCTCGGGGACTGGGCAGCCCACGTCCGCCTCCGGGCTCGCGGGAATCCAGAGCAAACCCGTCCTCAGGTGCCCTCACAGGTGCAAAAATGGGTATGGGGACGCAAGGGCGCGGATGGGCCGCGCACCCCCTGCTCGCCCCGGGCCCCCTTCCTGGCAGGGTGTCCCAGCCGGTGCCCTCCCCACGCTGCCCATCGGCCCCAGCGCCGGGTTTCCACTTCGCTTAGCAGCTTAACGCAGAAGCTGCAATAAAGCCGATGCCGGCTCCAATCCCGCCAGCCCAGGCAGCTACTCGATAAATGGGAACAGGCTGATATTCCTCGGCGCGGTGCAGTGCGGTGCAGTGTGGCACTGGYCTGCGTGGGGCAGCCGCTGTCACATGTTGAAGGTCCCGGAGCCCATCCAGGTCTGGGTGATGCCCCGGCGGGGGCAGCCGTGGCGTCCCTCGCAAAGCCCCCCCGGCCCGTCTAATGAACAGGGACCGGATGCTCCCGGCCCCGAGGCCGAGCCGTGCCGGACCCCCGGGCAGCGCAGGGGGGCCGTGGCGGGGGCGAGCACTGCTCTAGCCCTCTCGCAAAGCCCTGGCGAGAGGCGGCGCGGCGCCAGCGGAGGCTGGCACAGGGCACTCGCGCGGCGCACGGAGCGCCTTGGCTGCAAAGGCTGGGAAAAGGGCAGGCAGTTCCTGCCGGCAGCCCGGATGCCATGGTGATGGGAGGGCGAGCGCTGCTGCCGGCATGAATACCCATGAGGCCGGCCGGCGCGGGGGGGAGCGCGAGGCCGCCGCCGCGCTGTGCCCTGAATGCAAAGGGCCCGTCAGTCCCCGCGGCCTCRCCGTGCCGGGCACAAAGAGCTGCAGCCATCCGGCCGGGATGGGGCGGCCGCTCCGGCATCGGCAGCACCTGGAGGGTGCCGGGAGCCGGTGCAGGCTGCAGCGAGCGAGCCGGAGGTGGCCCCGCACGGTGCCTGGGGCTCGCCGGGGTGCCCCGCTACACCAGCTCCGGGGTGCTGGGGGGCCGGGATGGGATCGATTCCGGCCGGGAAGCGGTTCCCTTGGAAACGGCCGGTCCCAGTTTCCACCAATCAATGTGCCGGCGCGGGCGCGCGGGCTGGGAGGGTCGTGGCCTACATAAGAGCCCGGCGGGCACCGCGCGCGCCAGTGCGGCGCTGAGCCCCTGGCAGATGCGCTTGCGAAGCCATGGCGAGGCTGATGGGGGCCCGGCCCTGCCCGGCCCGCCGCTGGGGCTGCGCCGCTGCCGCCTTCCTCCTCCTCCTCCTCACCGTGCAAGCCGGTAAGGGCGGCCGCGGAGGGGGGAGCCCGGAGCAGGGCATGGCCGTGCTGCGCTCGCCCTCGCCGGGGTGCCGGGGTGGAGCACGGCCGGGTCCTTCCCGCCTGGGCGTCCGGTGATCCCCGCGGCTCTCCGGCGGGAAGGTCCGGGCTGAGCCGGGCTCGGGGCACCCAGGGGGCCCGGCTGCAGCGAGCGGCCGYGCTGTGCTCCGTGGCCATGCCGTGCCCCACGGCCGTGCCGTGCCCCGTGGCTGTGCCGGGATCCGCAGCTGCGTTGTGCCCCACRGCATCGGGGAGGTGCCGGGCTGTGCTCAGCACCCGGCACGCCGCAGCCCCGGGATCCCCTCGAAGGAGCRATATCAGGCACCATGAGGCGAGAGGCTCCCGATCCCATTCCCARTCCCCACTTAGCCAGGCTTAAGCTGGAGCTGGGAAGAGTAATCTGCAGCATCGCCGCCCGGCAAGATGCGGATTTGAGGGAGATGGGGCCAAACTCGCCCTGGGGGAAAGACGCTCCGGCTCCTGGGAGGTGGCAGGAGTCGTGCCAGGCACGTGGGAGGGAGAGGAGGGGGAGGAAGGCTCCCCRCACCCAGGGCACTGCCGGGAGCACTGAGTCCCTGTCCTGCTGGCCTGGCTCCCCATTCCTGCAGCACTGGGAGCCCAGCCCTGTGGGGACATGGCGCGGGGGGACACTCGCCCTTGGTGCCTGCCCGAGCGGGGCCGGGGAGGAGGCTGGAGCTGCCGGCGATGCTGGGGGAGCCGGCGGGCTGGGGACCGCTGTGAACCCCAGTGCAGGGCGCAGGGGCGCCCGGCACAGGGCTGCTTCTCCRCGCATCCCAGCCCACGGCATGCTGCTCTCACCCCTTCTCCTGCCAGAAGAGCAGCCCGCAGCTGCTGAGGTCCCCGGGGCCCCTCGTCCTCCCCGTATCTCCTGGGCACTGGATGCCCCTTTGGCACCGGGGCAGCGGAGGGAGGCTGTGCACGGCGCGATGCTAACCCTGCACTGTCCCACTGCGCCGTCCCGCCCCGCCGAGCCCCCATGCCGGGGTGCAGCGCTGGGACAGTGCCGTCTGCCCGCAGCCCAGAAAGCCGACCTTAGCGGCGACGCCACGGCGGCCACCATCAACCACTCGCTGACGCTGCTGCAGCGGCTGCAGGAGCTGCTGCAGAACGGCAACGCCAGCGACGCGGTGCTGCGGGTGCGCGCGGCCGCCTCCGACGAGGCCAAGGTCTTCCACGTGCACCAGCTGCTGCTCAGCCTCCAGAGCGAGGTCTTCGAGGGCCTCCTGCGCAACCAGAGCGTCGTCACCCTGCACGAGCCGCCCGAGAGCGCCGCGCTCTTCGACAAGTTCATCAGGTGCGCGGGGGGGGCCGAGCGCGCCGGTGGGCGGCCGGGGCCGCGCTGGGGGCCGGGAGCGGGGCTGGGGGCCGCCGGCGTCACCACCCCGCACTCTGCCCCCCCCCAGGTACCTGTACTGCGGCGGGGTGTCCATCCTGCTGCACCAAGCCATCCCCATGCACCAGCTGGCCAGCAAGTACCGGGTGCGGGCGCTGCAGCGCGGCGTCGCCGACTACATGAAGACCCACCTGGCGAGCGAGTCGAGCCAGGGCCACGTGGTGGGCTGGTACCAGTACGCGGTGCGCGTCGGGGACGAGGCGCTGCAGGAGAGCTGCCTCCAGTTCCTCGCCTGGAACCTGTCGGCGGTGCTGGGCAGCGCCGAGTGGGCCTCGGTGAGCGCGGAGCTGCTGCTGCTGCTGCTCGAGCGCTCCGACCTGGTGCTGCACAGCGAGCTGGAGCTCTACACCGCCGTGGAGGGCTGGCTGGGCCGCCGGCAGCCCGAGCCCCCCGTGGCCGAGCGGGTGCTGCGCGCCATCCGCTACCCCATGATCGCTCCCGGCCAGCTCTTCCGGCTGCAGGCGCAGTCGGCGGTGCTGGCGCAGCACTACGGCGCCGTGCGGGACCTGCTCTTCCAGGCCTTCCAGTTCCACGCCGCCTCCCCGCTCCACTTCGCCAAGTACTTCGACGTCAACTGCAGCATGTTCCTGCCCCGCAACTACCTCGCGCCCGGCTGGGGCTCCCAGTGGGTCATCAACAACCCGGCGCGGGACGACCGCAGCACCAGCTTCCAGACCCAGCTGGGCCCCAGCAGCCACGACGCCAGCAAGAGGGTCACCTGGAACGTGCTCTTCTCGCCGCGCTGGCTGCCCGTCAGCCTGCGCCCCGTCTACTCGGACTCCGTGTCGGGCGCCATCCAGTCGGCGCGCATCGAGGACGGCCGCCCCCGGCTCGTCATCACGCCGGCCATGAGCAGCTCCGACTTCGCCGGCGTCAGCTTCCAGAAGACGGTGCTGGTGGGCGTGCGGCAGCAGGGCCGCGTCTTCGTCAAGCACGCCTACAGCTTCCACCAGAGCTCCGACGAGGTGGCCGACTTCCTCGCGCACGCCGACCTGCAGAAGCGCACCTCCGAGTACCTCATCGACAACTCCCTGCACCTCCACATCGTCATCAAGCCCGTCTACCACTCCCTCATCAAGGCCAAGAAGTAGCGCCGGCGCCGCCGTGCCCGGCCCCGATCCCGCCGGGACTGGCCCCGGCCTCGCGGGCCGGCCGTGCCCGCACGCCGGGGGGCTCCCCCTCACTTTTTTCCTCCCTTTCGTAGGTAGACGGAGGTCCCCGTGCCGGGCCAATCCCCCCCCCCACCACCCCTTTCGGATCGCCCTGTCGATGCCTGCCATTCCCAGTGCCGGCGGGGCGCTGGGGATGGGGGTCCCTGTCCTGGCGGTGCAGGAGGTGAAACGCAGGGTCTGCGCCGCAGGCTCAGCCCCCTCCCGCCGTCCTGGGCACGAGGATGATGACGGTGATACCCCCCCTGCGTGGGGGTCCCTCTGTGCCGCCGGTGGCAGAGCCCCGGGGCTCGGTGGGCGAGCGGGGGCACAGGCCCGGGCTGGGGCGAGCGATCCGGGTGCCTCCCCGGCGGGGCTGCAACGCCAGCTTGGGGCCAGCAGCCGGCCGATCCCTGCCGGGGCCGGACACCCCTCACCCCCGTTCCTAATAAAGGCAGAAAACGAGCGCGGGAGCGTCCATGGGGTTTTTCCCCTTGCCGGGGGGCTGGCGGGGCTGGATGTGGTGGGCTGCGCTCGCACCGCTCCCGGGCTCAGCCAGGCTCCGTTTAATGCAACCCTTAGGAAGGATAAAACCCCCCGGGACACCCTGCGCCAARCAGCCCCCTCGGTCCACGGCGGCGCTGGGCAACTGGCTGCATCCCCCCGGCGTGGCGAACACATCTGTGCATCCGCGCGGGCCCTTCCCAGGGCTGCCGGCAGGCTCTRGCCGTGGTCACATCCCGGCACAGCTGCGTCCATCCCCGGGGCCTCAGGTCCATGCTTCAGGGTCAGCTTGGCAAGGGGGGGGGGTGTTTGCTAAGCACCGGAGCCAGCCGAGCTTGGAGAGGGCTGGATAAGCGCGGCTGCTCCGGGGGACCCCGGGGAGCCCCTCCGAGCACCGTGCTCTTYCCGCGGGGCCGGGACGGACACCCCGGCAGCAGGCTTGGCACCGCGGGGCTGCACGAGACCCCCTGGGGCGCCGGGGCCATACGGACGCGGGGTGCAGCGGGGGCTCCTGCGCGGTGCTGGGGCGGGCGCTCAGCCCCGCTGSCTTGGCACGGCCGGGCGCTGGGCTCAGTGCCTCCGGCCCGTCTTCACGCTGGCGGGGAGGCGGAGGGGGGCAGGCAGCGCCGAGTCCCCACGACCTGGGGGAGAAGGGGGGAGGTCAGCAGCACCCCGGGGTGCGAGTCCCACACCGGGGCAGGGCTGCCGGCGGCGGGGCTGGGGTTCGGCGGCGGGGCGGACGGGCTCACCGGCGAGCTGGCTCTGCGGGACCCTCGCCCCGGGCATCGCCGGCGCCGCGTGCTCGGAGCTGCTGTGCAGCGCGAGGGGCYGCGGCGTGGCGTCCTTGGGGTCCGCGAGCTGCGAGACACGGAGGGGCCGTGGGCAGGGGATCGGGGCCGGGCGCGGATGTGGTACCAGGCAGGGGGCAAAAGGCAGGTGAAGGGAGCTCTCGGTGGCCTTCGCCCCGTGCCGTCCTCCCCAGGGCGCGGAGAGCGGCACGGARAGGCCGCTCCGCGCTGGCACCTACCCGCCGGCCGGTGACCTCGAAGGACCGCGACCGCCTCTTCCTCCTTTTGGCATCCAGTGACTCTTCCCTCTTCTCCGGCTTCTTGCCGCCCTTCTTGCGCGCCTGGACCCAGCGGAGCACTGTCCCCGCCGCGCTGCTGGCCGGGCTGTCCTCGCACGAGGGCAGCCTGCTCCGCTCCGGTGGTGGCTCCGGCRGGCTCCAGCGGGCACTGAGCAGCCGGCAGCAGCGGCGCCGGGCGGCCTCCGCCGTGATGCTCTTGGTGCTGCCGGACACGGGGGCCGGTGGCTGCTGCAGCTCCCGCGCCTGCTGGCCGTGCTGCTCGGCTCCGCGCCCCGGAGCCGCCTCGGAGCCGCTGCCGCTGCCCGGCGAGGAGTTGTGCTGGCTGCTCCAGCTGGCCAGGCTGGCCCGTGGTGGGCACTGCCGGAGGGACGGGCACGCTGAGCCGCCGCGTCCCCATCCCAGCAGTGCCGGGGCTCGGGCACGGCGGCACGGCCCTGCTCACCTCCGGGAGCGCTGTGCCGTCGGCGGGAGGTGGCGTGGGCATCGCCACGATCCCTCTGCGCCGTGCCCGCGGGCTCGGTTTGAACGCCAGGTCGCCGCTGCGGAGGGGACGCCCCTTACCCTGCGGCACGGCCACGGGGTGCGCGTGCAGCGCTGTGCGCGCCCGGGCCGGGCTCTGCAAACCTACCTGCGCGCCCCRGGGAGCAGGGGCGGGAGGGCGTCCCGCCGGGGCCCCCGTGTCCCCGCGCTGGGCTGGTTGGCGGCTGACAGGCTCCCAGCGCCGGGCGCCTGCGGGATGCGGGGCAGGGGGGTGCCCTGGGCAGGGGGGCAGCGGGGTGAGCGGCGGCCCTGCCCCGGGGCCGGGCGATGGGGCCGAGTCCCCGGCCGTACCTTCGGGGCGACGCGGCGCTCCGGGCCCCCCGCCAGCTCCCGCCGGTACGTCTCGTAGAGCTCCTGCAGCCGCCGYGGCACCGACAGCCCGTGGTCTGCCGGGGAGGGGGGGAGCGCAGGGTGAGGGCTGCCCCCCGCCCTGCGGCCCCCCGGCTCCGCGGCGGCACTGCCCCACGGCGTCCTATTGCAACGACCCCGACGTGATGCCGGGCAGGGCTCCCATCRTGACAGCACGGCCATAGACCCTTATGTCACGATAGAAGCGCGCAGCGACTGCCTGCACCCGCTCCCTGGCGGGACGGTGCCGGGAGAAGCCACTGCTTTGCCGCGGCACGGCAGCGCAACGCTGCAGCGCGAACACGCAGTGACGGGGCCGCGCTGCATCCCAACACGTCGCAACGTGGCCTATCGTGACAGGGCCTGTAACGTCACGGCCTCGCAGCCGCGGGAGGGGCGCACCGGCGATGAGCTGCCGCTGCTGCCGGATGATGCRGGCGCAGAGGGCACGGTGCCGGTCGAAGCGCTGCAGCACGGCGGCCGGCGGGTGCAGCGGGCCGCCCTCGAGCAGGGTGCGGGACTGCGTCTCCGCGTTCTCCAGCTGCAGCTCGTGCACCCGGCGCAGCAGGCCCAGCACTTCCCGCTGCTCCTCCGAGCCGCTCCAGCACGGCAGGGCCTCCTCCAGGCGCCGCGCGCGCTGCTGGCTCTCCCGGAAGTGCCGCTCCAGCTCTGCCTGCGGGCATGCGGCGGGCTCAGCAATCCCGCCCCGCGGCCAGCACCCCTGCATGGGACCAGCACCCCTGCACGGGACTGGCATCCTTGCACGGGACCGGCACCCCTGCATGGGACCGGCACCCCTGCACGGGACCGGCACCCCTGCATGGGACCGGCATCCTTGCACGGGACCGGCATCCCTGCCCCATGGCCAGCACCCCCCACTCAGGGCACCCACCGTGTCCTGCCAGGGACCCTCGTGCCTGACCCAAACTCCAGCCTGCGCATGCAAGCAGAGCTGCCAGAGAGCACATGTTGCTGGGCTGAGACCTGTCAAACTCAGCTCCCTGGTGACATGCATTTCGGCTGTGGGCACCAGGGATGGGGCTGCCAAACCTTCTGCTCCTGGAGCCGGCTCTGCTCCTCCATGAGGGCCACGATGCTCTCACGGGCCGCAGCCATGCTGGGCGGCTCCGGCACGTCCGACTGGTCGTCCCCCGTGTCCGAGTCCCGCTCGCTGTCGCCGGGGCCGTACGGATCCTTCCTCCCCCCCTYGCTCCTCTGCCGGCCCCGCCGCGTCTTCTGGTCCCAACTGCGGCGAGGGGGAGACGGACTCACCGCCCGCCCGGGGGGCTGAGGGACCCCGTCCCCATTGGCGCGGGGGGCCGTGCGCCCCGCTTACCGGGCGAGGGTGAGGAGGTGGCGGGAGGCCTCCAGGCGGGCGTGCAGCGCGGTGCCCTCCAGCTCGAGGAGGAGGCGGCGCAGGGCCTCCTGCTCGCGGCAGGCGCCCAGCAGCTCCTCGCGCAGGCGGCCCGGCTCCGGACGCTCGCCGCCGGCGCCCTGCAGCCGGACCTGGGCTGGGGCCACGGGGACGTCAGGGCCGGCGGCTTCCCCATCCGGCGGAGGGCAAGGGCACGGCCGGGACCTACCCTGGACGTAGCGGATGTCCCCGCGCTTGCCCTGCGCCGGGCGCCCCGGCTCGGCGTCCAYGCGGCTCTTGAGGTGCTGGATCTCCCTGCGGAGGTCGGCGACGATGCTGCCGTACTGCGCCACGTGGTACGAGACGCTGAGCAGGTTCCTCCTCACCTGGGATGGGGACCCGGCGTGAGCGGGGCTGGGGCACCCCATCGCCCCGAGCAGAGCGCGTCCCCCCAGCAGGGTCCCTGAGCGGGGTACGGCTGGTGGTGCGGGACCCCAAGCAAGTCCCGAAGTAGGGACCACAAGCAGCTCCCCAAGCAGGGCACGGCTCATGGAGCAGGTCCCTGAGCAGGTCCCTGAGCAGGGCACAACTCATGGAGCAGGTCCCTGAGCAGGTCCCCAAGCAGGACACAGCTCATGGAGCAGGTCCCTGAGCAGATTCCCGAGCAGGGCACGGCTCATGGAGCAGGTACTCAAGCACATTCCTGAGCAGAGCACAACTCATGGAGCAGGTCCCCAGCAGGTCCCTGAGCAGGGCATGGCTCATGGAGCAGGTCCCCAAGCAGGACACAGCTCATGGAGCAGGTCCCAGAGCAGGTTCCCAAGTGGGTCATGGCTCATGGAGCAGGTCCCTGAGCAGGTCCCTGCACGGAGTCCCTGCTCTGGGGCCAGCGAGGCAGCGTCAGGGCGAACACCTCCTGCCCTCCCCGGCGGGGGCCGCTCGGCTGCCCCAGGCGCTGCGCAGCTGGTGCCACGCTGCCGACGCGGCACGGCTTCCACGCAGCCGGCGGAGGGGTGGGAGAGGGCTGGYGCGCAGCGGGGGAGCGGGGTCCCACCGTGGTCCTGATGCTCCTGGCCCGGTCGGCGTAGGTGAGGGTGCTGCGCGACTCCTCGAAGGCGGTGCTGGCCGGGCTGATGTGGGCTATCATGACCGTGCGGCTGTTGCCGCCGAGGGAGTCCTGGCCGCGGGGATCATCGGTGAGAGGGGCCGGGCCGGGGGGGGGGGTCCAGCCTGGGCCAGCCGTGCCCACCCGCGGAGCCCCGCGCCGCCGCACCTTGAGCAGGCGGGTGAGCTTGCTGTCGCGGTAGTTGACGTACTTATTGCTCGCCTTGTCGCTCAGGGCGTTGATGCAGTTGCCCAGGGCCAGCAGCGACCTGTTGATGTGCGCTCCCTCCTTCATCCTCTGCCCGCGGTTCTGGGTCTGGCGAGGGAGAGCAGCGCCGGGGGCAGCGGGGTGGCCGTGCCGCCGGTCCCGGCCGCGGCGGCTCCCCGGCTCCTACCTGCGCCGCCCGCTCCGAGCCCGCCAGGTCGATCATGAAGAGGCGGCCCAGGCGGACCGCGCCGCCCCGGCGGCTGCGCTGGCGCACGGAGACCTGCAGCACCGCGTGGGAGCGCGACGAGGTGCGGTTGGCGGCCGTGGGCTCCTGCGTCCGCTGCTTGTTGCCCTTCAGCAGCAGCTGCATGACCTGGGGGAGACGGGCAGCGCCGGGGGGGGACTCGCCGCCTCCGTGCCACGGCGTCCCCTCCCGACGTCCCCTCCCGACGTCCGCTCACCTCCTCGGCGTTGATGGCCGAGACCTCGGTGATGCCAGCCACCTGGATGACGCCCTTGGAGTCCTCCCGCAGCTCCAGGTAGCCCAGCGAGGGGTTCAGCAGGTCCCGGATCATCTCGTTGTAGATCTGGGCAGGGAGAAGGAGCTGGGCACGTCCTGCCCGGCGTAGGGGACCGGCCGGGGCGCAGCGTCCCTCGCCCATCGCCCCGGCACSCAAAGACGCCCTGCTTGGGGCAGCATCACCCGGCAGGGCTGCACGGGACAGGGGGACGTCCCCGGTGTGTCCCCCCCCGTGCCGCCCACACCTCGAGGTAGGACATGGAGACCTCGTAGTCCATGTTGCCACTGGTGTCCTCGATGGCCTGGAAGAGGTCACCGAGGGTCCGGGCGTAGATGCCGGGCTCGCGGTCCGTGCCCAGCATGGTGTAGGTCTTCCCGCAGCCTGGGGGAGAGCAGGGGGCTGGCGTGGGGCTGGCGTGGGGCTGGCGTGGGGCCGGGACCCCCCCCCCCATCCGCCGTGGGGCTGCCCCGCTCCCAGGGCCGCAGGGCCCCCGTCGCCCCTCACCGGTGGGGCCGTAGGCGAAGACAGTGGCGTTGTAGCCGGAGATGACACCAGCGACGAGGCCCCGGGTGGTGGCACGGTACACGGTCTCCTGCGGGAGGGTGAGATACCCCAGGGCACGTCCCCTGCACCCTCTGTCCCCTGCCTGCCCCCCGGACCCACGTGCTGCCCCCAGACCCACGTCCCCCCAGACCCCACCTGGGTGGCCGTGGAGTCGAAGGCCACGTCGAAGACGTAGGATTTCTCCCGGGAGCGGTTGGCTCGCAGGACGTCATCGGGGTCCTCCATGGGGTCGCGCAGCACCACGACCTGCCGGGGGGCCGCGAGCGGGGCTGGAGCCGGGCACGGAGCCGCGGCGCCTGCAGGGCTGACCCAGGGGCCTGGCTGGGCGTTGCATGGCCGTTAACGGCGCTAATTGGCACCCGGCCGGACCCTGAGGTCTAACGAGCGGCTGGGAGCCCCTGGGTTGGCGGTGTGGGCATGGGCAGACGGATGCATTGGGACGCTCTCTCCAGCCCGGATGCTGGGTTTCCCCCCGCAGCGCTGCCCCCGTATCCGGCATGCCGCAGCCCGGATGCGTGGGAGAGCGTCCAACGAGCAGCTCGGTCCCAGCGGCGGCGGGTCCAGGGCCCGGCGGCGAGGGGCCCCGCGGAGGGTCCATCATCAGCCGCCAGCGCGTCCCGGCCCCGGCCCTGGCCCCGCGGGCGATCGGGTTCCCGGTGTCCCAAGGGGACCCAGGTGGGAGTCGGATTTCAGAGCCTGGGCGCTGGCGAAGGGCCGGGTAATGCAATTGCTCGCTGCCGGCTGGCCTGGGCGCCCCGAGGAGCCGGGGGGGGGAGCGAGCAGCTGGGCCGGAGCACGGCGGGGGTCCGGGCTGGAGCTGCCTCTTCCCCGGTGCTCCCTCCTGGAGACCCTGCATTTCCCATGGCAAACGTGCTTGGAGYGGTCCCCGTTCCCCGTGTTCCTGCTGGGACCCCAGAGGGACGGAGCCGGGGGGCAGCAGGGAGGCAGTGGGACGTGCTCCCAGGCTGCCGTGGGGCCGAGCCCTTGCAGGAGCCTGCAGACATTCCCGCACGGCGCTGGAGCCGGGGGGGGCCGGCGTCCCCTCCGAGCCGGGGCGGCAGGTGGTGAGCGGGGCTGCCGGCGGTGCCGGTGCTGCCGGCACGGGGCCGCGGCGGCGGGGCCCTCCGCGCCTCCTCAATCGGCCCTTTGTCCCCGAGCGGGGCTCAGCGCCAGCGCTGTGCACAGTGCCAGGGGACCTGCCGGCCCGGCAGAGCGCGGTGCGCACGGACCTGGGCACGGCAGCACTGCTGTGAGCACGATCCAGGATGGTGCCCGCTGCCCGGGCACCTCTGGCCCGGGATGGGGTGCCGGCACCCCGCAGGGACCCCGTTCGGGGGGGGGGGGGCCCACCTTGCGCCGCCCCCGCCGCGGCTCCCGGCATCCCTGCCATATCCCGTTGCAATGCAGATTTTGACTTTTCCGGCAACGCAAGTCACTCCGGCACAGCCTGCCCTACTCTCCCTCGCTGCCCAGACCCCCTAGGCGTGCAGCCCCCGACGGGCTCGGGCTGGGGGACGGGGATGGGCAACCTGGGCGCTGCAGGAATGGGATGCTCCCACCCAAAGCAGCCTCCGGAGCCCCCAGGGGTCCCCTCGTGCTGCTGGCTGTTGCAGGGTCTCCTGCACGGCCTGGGGGCTGCACACCCCACCACCCCAAACACCGGGAACAGGGACACGGAAGCAGGCACAGACCAAGAGCCTGCAACAAGCCCTGTCCCTCCCCGCCGCAGACCTGGCCCCGGAGCCCCCGGCGTG
Organism: Apteryx rowi; assembly: GCF_003343035.1. Classification (NCBI taxonomy): domain Eukaryota; kingdom Metazoa; phylum Chordata; class Aves; order Apterygiformes; family Apterygidae; genus Apteryx; species Apteryx rowi. The sequence goes on from NW_020448974.1 coordinate 100,955, forward strand.
TCCTGCCCTGCTGCAGGGGCTGCGACAGCGCAGGGACACCCGAGGCTAGCAGTGGCCCTGGCTCCGCGTCCCCGCCGGGGGTCTCTCCATCCCGATGGCACCGGCCACGGCCGTACCTGCTCGTCCAGGCAGTGGGCGATGAGGCTGGCGCCTTCCTCCAGCTCGGCCGCGCTCAGGGGCCGGATGCGAAGAGCCACCTGCAAGACAGGGGCCGGTGAGCGTGGGGCGGCAGTGGCGGTGGCAGCGGCGGTGGCAGTGGTGGGGCTGGGGGACGCGGCACCTGCACACGGGCCATCGCCGGGTGCCCGGGGGGCTGGCGGCCGTCGGCACGCCAGGCTGGGCGCCGCGGTGGCGGGCTGGCGGCGGGCTGCCCCGGCACCCGAGGCATCGCCGGCCCCCGAGACCCTCCCATGCCCAGCGCAGCAATTAGAGCTTCATTTTCCTGGGAAGAAAGCGAACACCACCGGGACCAGCCTTAAAGGGGCAGCCCGGGCAGCCCGCCCTCCCACTGGCACCGGGCCCCGCTCCGCCGCGGAGCCGCGAGGGATGCCGGCTGGGAAGGAGCCCGGGGTGACCGGACACCCGGGTGAGGGGTGCTCGAGGCACGCTGCACCCCGCTGACGCAGGCAGCGAGGACGGCACAGCCTGGGGATCCCATGGGAATGGGTGAGTGATGCATGGAGGGGGGGAGCACGCTCTGCACCCTGCAGGCTCCCGCTCGCCCCCTTCGCAGCCTCTCCGTGTCCCAAAGCCCTCCGGACCGGTGCACCCACAGACCCCGTCACCCGCCAGGACTCACCGTGAGCTGCTGGTCCTCCGTGTCCCCCGGAGCCTTCATGTCCTCACCAGGACACGGGGGTCGAGGGGAGCCGGTGCGTGGGGGCATGGGGCACGCTGTCCCCCGCTCCGTCCCTTGCGCCCGGTCCCGAAACACCCTGCAGCACCGCAGGGAGCAGGCGCTGCACAGCCGGGAGGACGCCGCGGGGCACCCGCAGCCCAGCCGGCCCTTTCYCTTCCCCGGGCACTAGCAGAGCACCGGGGATGGGGACTGACCCCTCCGCCCTCCCGGCAGGGCCCCGGGGGAGGCTGCGTTTCCCTGCCCAGCTCAGCCTCCCCGGCACGCCGGTCCCCTGGAGATGGTCAAACTGTACACAACAACGGGCAGCGCGGCCGGCTCCTGTTGACACAGCGGCYGGCGGTGAGCGGCGCTGGCTACTGCCCTGCTCCGCGCCCTCCCCCGGTGGCACCCGCCACCCCCGTTCGGCAGCGCACGGGGCCAGGCAGGGCTGGCCACGGGCAGAGGGGGCCGAGGGGGCAACGCGCCTGCCCCGCACGGTGCATGGTCGGTGCAAGGTGCAGGGCTCACCGAGATGCCTTTCCACCTCCCTCCCCTGGTGCATTTAGGGCTGGCCCTTCCTGAGCCGCTTGGCTGGTGCCGGGMTCTAGCGGTCCGGCACGTGCCGACCAGGGAAAGGAGCGGGGAAGCCCATCGCTCGCGGGCGAGCGCGGCTGGTCCGAGCGCAGGCGCCCGCGCTGGCCTCCATCTCGAACGCAGCAGAAGGTGACGGGAACCAATCTGAGCTGTGGTTAAGCAAACAGCAGCGCCGCGATCTGGGGATCCTGCAGGGGATCTAGGGATCCTGAAGAGCCATAACCCTGCACRGACGGCACGGCTGGAAAACGCGGCCCCGGGCCCTGAGCGGGGACAGGACGATGGGCCGGCAGCCGGCAGCGCAGGGACGGCGGCAGCGTGCAGCTCAGGGCTGGGGGACTGCGCACCCCGTCCCCGCCAGCCCCAGGCAGCGGGGAGACCCCTCCCGGGAGGGCTCATCCCGAACCCCGGCACGGGGATGCTGCGAGCGCGGCCGCCCCATCCCCCTGGCGCCAGCTGGGCCGCGCGGGAGCCCGACCGCCAGCTCATTAATAATTGACCCGCGGGTAAGCAGGCAGGTCGGCGGCTCCGCGATAACAGCCGGGCTGTGTTTACTCGGCGCTGATAACCCCGGCTCTTGGCACCGCCGCCTCTCCCGCAAGGACCAAAGTAAATGAGGATGCGCGATGAGCAGGGCTGCCCTCGGCATTGCCCCTGCAGCCTGGAAAAGGCACGGTGCCGCGTCGGGGAGCAGAGGGCAGGAGAAGCCCGGGRGGCAGGCGCGGGGACCCCACTGCTGCCACGAGCTGTGCTGCTCCTCGGCCTGGGGAGGACCAGCTGGGGGCACGGTGCGGGACACACCATCCCTGCTGCCATGGGGCACTGTGCCACGGTTGGCAGCTGGCTTCACGCCTTGACCCAGGCCGAGGAAGGGAGAAGGGAAAGAGAAAGGACGTGACTTTCCCACCCTCTGCTCGACCCCGCTGTGACAAAACAGGAAATGGGACTTGGAAACCTCCTGTTTATTCACCCAAAGGAAAAAAATCGGGAGGGCAAAGGGCCAGGGAGCATCTGTGACCGACTCAAAGGTTTCTCCGCCGTCTGCCAGTCCCGCTTCCCCGCTATGGCTCCTGCGGAGAGAGCAAGCACAGGGTCAGGGGYCGCAGGGCCGCCGCTCGCCCCCGCCGCCTCGCCAGCCCCACGGAGGGCGAACGGGGCAGAGCCCTGACGAGGGCTCGGGGCTGGGCAAGGGCTGGCGTCAGGCTGGGTGCCCTCGCGTGGGCACCCGCGCCACAGGCCACGGACCAGCAATCCGAACAAGGAGGGGGAAAGCGGCAGGAAGCCGGAATTAGCTGACCTTGGTAGCATCCTCCTCCTCCTCCTCTTCTTCTTCGTACTCAGGCAGCTTGCTCTCTCCTTCCTCCTCTTCCTCTCCCATATCACCTGCATAGTCTTTATCCTGAAAAGCAGAGGCTGACCCATGTCCCCTGCCCCATGGCAGCCATTCCCTACTCAGCTTTCTACCCGTTGTGCTGCTTTACCGCATGTCAGCGGCTACCTCACGCTGTCCTTAGGAAGGACTTCAGAAAATCCCTCGTCCCCTGTCCCCCCATCCCTACGGCTTTCCCTACGGCTGGGTTAGTTCGGAGTGAGGGCCCATCCGGTCCAAGACAGGGCCTCCCACCTGCCTGGGGAGAGTGAGACCACGCAAGCGTGGGTGATGCTCCCTGAGCGCCTGCCCGTCCGCTCCGGGGATTTTGGAGCCTGTGGTGGTTGGCTGGTCCCTGCCGTCCTCGGTACCTTGGCACGCAAGTGCTTGGCCTCCTCCTGCGCCCTCTTCCGCAGCTCCGCTTCGATGACCTCGAAGAACTCTTTGCGGACCTGCTCGAGCACCTCGTCGTGGCTCTCCTCCGGCCTCTCCTCCTTCCCCTCCTCGTCCCGGCCCCCCGACTTGGCGCGCTCCTTCAGCCGCATCTCCCGGTGCCGGGCCTCCAGGATCTTCTCTCGCTTTGTCTCCCGCTCAAACATCTGGGGCAGAGAGCGGGGGGTCTCTGAGGGGTGTCGAGGCTGAGCAGGGGGACCCTGCTCTGCACGGGGATGGCACCACTGGCCCTAGGAGCCATGGGGCCACCCTGCCGCCCACCCTCCCTCCGCTCAGCCCCTTCGCAAGCAGGGCAGGGCCTGCTCGCGGGCAGCGCTGGCGGAGGGGCTGTGCACGGGGCCAACAGCATGCTGGCCACACTGAGGGCTTTGCTACAACGTGAGATGTCCAGCCGCTCTGCTTGGCACAGCAGCTCACAGCCCGAAGGGCACCTACAGCCGTGGCCAGGGTCTTCTCGTTCTTCTGCAGCGTGCAGAGCCCGGAGGAGATTTCCAGCAGCGTGACGGTGCCCAGCTTCGAGCCGCAGCCGACGAAGCACCCGTTGTCCTGCAGACGCAGGCTGAAGAGGGGCTCGTCGCAGATCTGGGGAGGGAGGACAGGCAGATGCTATCACCTAGCCCCTGTGATGCCCACACGAGGGAAGTCAGGCTGCTGGGCCAGGCAGCGCAACCTGCAGAGGCACATCAATGCCACTGTCATTAACAAGGGCTACAAGGGATGTTTAAAACCTCTTTGGTCCTAAAGCACAAATTTTTGGGCACACTAAGCCCCGGGCACAGCTCAAGGTTGAAGGGACACCCGCCATTTGATGGAGCTTATCCAGAGCAGAGCACAAGCAGGATGGGGCTGTGCACACTCTCCCAGCTCCCAACTCCATCCCCAGCTCCGTCTGCTCTGCCAGGCAGTGTGGCAGGTCTGCCAAGCTCCCGCTGCGGGTGCTGGTGCGAGGGCAGCCCCATCGAGGGAACGGGAGTGAAGGAAAAAGGGGCCATGCGGGACCCAACCTTCAGGCTGAGGGAGGGGTCGTTCTGCTTGAAGAGGAAGTCCCAGATGTCCAGCGTCCCATCCATTCTGGTCGTGAAGAAGACAGCTGGCCTCACAGTGCTCCAGCACCCATCTGTTAGGTAGGAGAGGTGGTACCTGCYGACAGACCTGCTCAGAGCCCAGCTGCAGTGGGGACAGGCTCAAGTCCAGCCCCACCACTGCGGCCGGCACACACAGTGTTCAACACGTGCCTTTAGCCAAGATCGMGGGTCTGGGAACATCCCTGTTCCAGCGCCCTTGGCTACGCTGGCACCTCTCTGGCTTGGCAACTGTCCCACCAGCTTCTCCTCCCTGACCAGAGCAGACTAGACCCTGCTGGTCATCTGCCTTGAATGTGCTTTTGCACAGAGAAGGAACATTTTTTTGCAGAGGTTCAAAAACACACTGACACCTACTTGGTCCACATAATCGGTGATTCTTTGTTCTCCTCTGACCAGATCCGAGCAGTCCAGTCACCGACCGTCAGGAAGAATTTTGGGTAGAAAGGGTTCCTGGCCAGCGCATAGACAGGCCCATGGTGGCCGCTGTAGGTGCCGGCAATTTTTTCGGGGGGTGTCTTGGCCTTGCGGTTGCAGGTGATGACGATGCCCTGCTCTGTACCCACCATGAACTTGGTGGGCTGAGGGTGGRAGCAGCAGAGAGCAGCCATCAGTGGGTCGGGGACCCCACTGCACAGGGGACAGTYGGGCAGCGAAGGGCTTTGCTGTCAGAGCACACGGGGAGCCAGCTGGGGCAAGGGTCTGGAGAGAAGAGAGCCCTGGTACCCAGCATGATCTGGGAGCTTTGGGGACCACGATGCCAGCAAGACCCCRGGTTCTGGGAACAGATTGACTCCTGATGCATCTGTGCATCAGACATCCACGCTGTGCCCGCAGAGCCCCATCCATGGGGGTGACCTGGCACTGTCCCCCCGCTGGGTTYGGCTCATGCTCCTGCCCCAGTTAGGATTCGCTTTGCAGGGGCCTCTCCAAGTGCAGCCAACCAACCGAGCTGGGTCCTCAGGCACTGCTGCCCCCCTGTGCCCCAGCACTCGGCTCTGCAGGGCCGCGCTGTCGGCTGTCGTGCACAAAAATGTGCACGGAGCCCAGGCTGGAGGAGCAGAGATCCCTCAGAGCTTGCAGCTGGTTTGCCCTGTCTCGGCAGAAACCACTTTGGAGAATAGCACGGGAGGAAAAGGAAAGCCGAAGCCCAACACTGGACAATTTGCATTCTCAGCAGTGCCCCAGGGAGGCTGGCCGGCTCAAAGCCCCCCGCTCTCCTGCAGATGCACTTACAGCAACCACGGAGCCCCCAGCTCTCCCAGGGAGGGACCAAATCCCAGGTTGTCAGTGAGGCTCTGGGGAGGGGAGCACGAAGTGCCTGCGGCAGGGTGACACTGCCACCCGCAGCACACCAGATGCCCTGCCACGCTCCCTCTGTCCCTTGAGACCAGGGGTGCGCAGGCAGGGTGACGCCAATGCCAGGCCAGGCCAGGGGAGGCTCACCATGGTCGGCTCAAACTCCAGCGAGATGGCGCCCAGAGCATTCTCCAGGAGCCCTTTCCGGGTGATGTCCAAGACCAACGTCTCGGTGGGCTCGGACAGCTTGCGGATATCCCACCACAGGACCTGCAAGGGACAAGCAGCAGGAGYGACGCTGCAGTCAGGGGCTGCTCTTGGAGCGGCCGTGGGTGCTGGGGGAGCTGAGCGCCCTGGAGCCAGGCAGGGCTTCCCTGTGCCGGCCCAAATCACTTGCCTGGGGGCAGGTTCCCATGCTGGCATGGCAGGGCAGCCCCTGGTCACGGGGGCTGGTCACACAGGCAGGGAAAGCTCTTTTGGGCTGTCAGCGCCTGCCAGCCATGGGCCGCGTGCGAGTGCCTGCCACCTTCCCTGCTCCTGCCCTTTACCTGCCCGTCGGTGGAGGCGGAGAAACAGTCGGTGCCGGTTTTGGACTGCAGCCAGATCGTTCCGTACACGGGGTCCCTGTGGCTGAACTCCACGGTGGACACCTCCACGGGCAGCCCCCCCTTCCTTGTGTCCCAGTAAGCTGGGAAGGAAAAGAAGCTGTCAAGATCTGCACCAGCTCCCTTGCCCTGTTCCTTTGCTTGCCACTCCCTGGCATTTCCCGAGGAGATGCTGCCCCGCTGTTGAAGCCAGAAGAGGGCACAAATCTCATTGCAGTGTTCACAGTACACTTCCCGGCCCCAGAATAACTATGCAGGCTGCCTGCTGGTTGGGATCCTGCTGCTGTGATCACTCAAGGGGTGCCCAGTCTGAGAGGAGACAGTTTGCACCAGTGCAGCTGCATGCTGGAGAGAATGATGGTCGCCGATGGGTCAATGCCTGCTGCCGATGCCAAGCTAGACAGTGGTAACATCTTAAACAATCAGAGCATTTCTTCAGTGGTGATCTCTCTATGGCAGATGTCCTACAGCCCCCAGAGGCAATTAATCCTACTGCGTGCCCCTGCTCTGCACAAGGGGTTTCAGCAGGACCAGACACAGTCTAAGCACCCAGCCCCTGTCAACTCCAAACAGCAGCTCCTAAAAACCAGCACATGTGTGACCTGACCCTGGCTGCAGTCTCCTCCTGCGTGTCCTAAGGTCCCTGCTTAACGAAGGCAGGTCCCGTGCGAACAGCAGTAAACATCTTTCCCTATCTTTGCATCGACACATGGCAGAGGGCAGGCCGCGGCGCAGGACCGTCCTCGGTCCAGCAAAGGTTAGGCAGCTGGGCCACGATGGCACCGAGCCGCACGCGCTCCCTCTTGCTCACTTCTAATTAGGCAATCGAACGTGACGGAGTCTGCTCTGCTGGGCCTGTGCCACACGCCTGGGGAGCGCTGTGAAGGATGAGGTGAAATCCACTCTCCTTCATCACCTCCGGAGCRTGCAGTAACAGCCCTGTAATGCATGCCCTGTCAGATCTGATTGCTGCTGCAAATGGCAAGGAAAACATCAAAATGAGCGCAATTAAATCAAAGGGCTCATGCGGCTGGCTAAATAACAAAACCATAAATGAATCTGGCAAAGAGGGGCCCTTTTCTAAGCATGTGTAACAGCAGCGTAAAAACAACTCAGCAAATGAAATGCCGGCAACTCTTCCGAGCTTTTGCCACATCAAGATACGGGGCCGTGGGAGCACAAAATGCATGCTGCTCGGCTACCTGATCCGGTGATCTCTGCTGCGCTCTTGCTGTGACCCCGGCTGGCCCGACTGCACGACTGCCTGCGGATCGCTGGGCAGCCGTACGGGCCCAGCGTGCTTCCAGGGAAAAGCGGAGCTGAGGACATGGGAGTCCCGTGCTGTTCTTCAGACATGTGTGTAGGTGTGCCCGCAGCCCCGGGCAACGTGCGCCAGTCCCAGCAGCCTCCTCCCGAATGCAGCCCCTTGGGAGCTGCCCAGGTAAATCCCTGCCAAGCGCAGCGCACACCTGGGCTCCCAGGCACGGTGCCCTTCCCTCCCGTTACCTGTGCAGGTGAGCGCATGCATTTCCTCAGCCCACCAAGCCCCGGGGCTTCGAGCCATGCTCAGGGTATTCCCAGCTGCAGCACTAATGACGTTATGTTGTTTCTGAGCACAGAAGTGCTGGAACAAGGTTCTCACCGAATTAAATGAAGCCAGTCCCTCATTAATATGGCTTCACGCCTAATCCATCTTCCTTACCGATCTGCCCATTGTAGCATCCGCCCGCCAGGATGTGCGAGTCTTTGGGGTTGTATTCCAGGCTCACGAGAGGGGATGACGGCTTGAGAACCAGCTCCGGCTTGTTGGAGTTTTCTACCAAGAAGGGATGAGTAAAGAGCAAAGTGAGAAGGCAGCCCCAAAGGAAAGCAACACCCACCTCCAAACCAGCCTTTCGGTACCGCGCGGCGAGCGCAACCCACCCTTCCCAGCCTGGCTCGCTGCCGTGCCGTGCAGCGCCAGATGAGGTACAGCCGGCGCGCTGGCCATGCCACGAGGAAAGAGAGCTGACCTCTCCTCGCCTGCCAGCCCAGGGACAGGCCCCCGTATCCCAGCCCTCTTCTTTGTATTTTTCACTCCAAAAAGCAACAAGGCTGAGACATTCTTTGGTAAAACAGGGCAATTCTCAACATGGGCTTTGCTGCCTCTTCCTTTGTTAATCAAGGGCAAGTGAACCACATAAACATAAGAACCGCCTAAGAGGAGTGTGGCTCAGTTGCCTGACCCGGTTGCAGGTACTCTAGCTCATGAGTGGGAACTTAGTGGTTATTTTCCATCTGTTGGCCAGCTTTCAGATCCCATTTCTCCCCTTCTCTACATTGATCTGTGGGCCAAAGATGAAACTAAACCTCTGTTCACCCCCTCTGAGGGCTGTGAGGCTTCGCTACATCCGTGAGATGGTCGGAAGGTGCAAAGTGCTTTYGCAGAGGCAGCATTACTGACTGGTGAATTTTCTCTTCCCCTTACCAAGATCCCAGATGTACGAGTCAAAGCTCATGTCTTTCACGTTTTGCTGGAACTCCAGGCTGGAATAAGCTACCGCCAGTTTCTTGCATCCATCGGGGTGCCAGGAGAGATGCGTGGCTGTCCTTTTGGTTATGTTTGGATCCCTTTTTCGCAGCAGAACATCAAACACAGACATTAGCTTGCTAACAGCTTTCTCATGCCCTGGGTTGAGTGTTTCCCAAAGGAAACTGTGGGAATCGCAATTAAAACAAGCCACAGCCCTTGAGTATTGATTGCAGGAAATGATTCTCTGGGGGGCCGGGTGGGGGGGAGAAGAGTTGGTGATTTAATAAAGTCTTTCCAGTTATATGCTTCTAAGAATCCAATTAAGTTACTGGATCTGACTTTTAGAAACGACCTAACAGCCCCTGACATTTGAAAATAATCTTTGAGACACACACACACACAAGATCTTGCCTAAACTGCTGTTAGAAGACACTCAGAGCTGCATCTCTTCCTGGACTGTGGCACCTACCAGCAAAGCGCCTGGGCGGAGGGCAGGGAGGCGAGGAGCCGATGGAGTTACTGAGCACAGCTCCTGCAAGGCCAAGGCTGTGGCAGGTCTCTCCATCCATAAACTGACCCAGCACTGTCCTAAAGCCGACGAGTTTTTCTACCTCCTTTGTCTCCAAAGGACTCAGCTAGCGCAGCAGCCCACCGTGGACCTGCAGAGACCGGTGAGCCCAGCGCCCCGGGCCAGCTGCTTGCGTTACCTGATGACGTTGATGGTTTTGGCAGAGGGGGGCTCGTCTTCCACCTCGTCCGTCTCCTCCTCTCCAAAGTACTCCTCGTAGATGTTGATGGCGTTGTTCTGCTTGATGCAGTGCTCCATCAGCTGCAGGGAAGCACCGTCAGAGCCCGCGCCAGGACGCTGGGAGCCGCCTCGGCGAGGGAACCGGCAGCGGGCGGGCGAGGAAGCGCCGGCACCGGCGGGCGCAGCCTTACGGTGCCGAGGTGCGTGATGGTGTTGATGTAGTTTTCATCCTTCTCCGCTTTCTTCCGGAAGCGAATGGTTTGCTCCATCTCCTGCGGGTTGATATCTTTGGGCCAGCCCCCCTCCGTGTGGTTTACGCCGCGGGTTTCCACCTCGACCCTCTCCGTGTTGACCTGGGGGACGGCACAGAGGAAGCGGGAGTGAGATGCCAAGCCGGATGGCTGGCTCTGCTCCGACCGGGCGCTCATCGCGCCCAAGCGCAGCCAGGTTTTCCAGCGCTGCCGGCTCCAGCCGGGGAACCGTGGCTCTTCGGCCAGCGGCTCGGCTCAGACGCCGTGTCACCCAGGGCCCCCTGGTCCCCGGGGGGCCGGGAGGACCTCGCCACCGGCGGGCAGCCGGGGTTACCTCGTGCTCGGACATGTCGCTGGTGTGCTGCACGTAGGCGTCCACGGGGTTCCTGGCCATGAAGCCGTCGGCGGCGCTGGGGTCGGGCGGGATGTCCACGGTGACCTCGGCCGGCCGGTCGGAGAAGTTGCAGGGCCGGCCGAAGTCGCTGCGCTTCTTCGTGTACACGTAGACGATCTCCATGGCGGCTGCTGCCACCACCGCCTTTTCAGGGTCTTTCTCTGATTCTGTCGCCGCTGAGGACCCCGGGGGCAGCCTGCCCTTGCCCCCCCCCCGCCTCGGGGACCCAGGCGTCCGGGCCCCCCTCCCCCAAGCGCGGCCTTTCCGGGAGCCGCTCTCAGGGCCGCGTCCGCCGCTGCCTGGCAACGCCGCGGCGGGGTCACGTGACGGCCGCCGCCTGCCGCCATGTTGGGGAGGGCGAAAGCCGGGTGTGTGTGTGTGTGGGGGGAAAGAACACGTGACGGCCGCCGCCTGCCGCCATGTTGGGGAGGGCGAGAACACACGTGACGGCCGCGGCCCGCCGCCATGTTGGGGAGGGCGTTGAGGACAAAGCCTGGCTGGTGACAGCAGATGTGGCCTAGCACCGGGGTGGGGGGGGGAGCCAAAGCAGCAACCGAAGTGGGAAAGAAGAGATGGAGGCCGCTTAAAAACTGCTCGAAGGGCGCAAACGAACGCTCAGCCTGCGCTGCGAAGAGCCCCGCAGCCCCGGACGTGCTCGGATGGGCGGAAGGGCCCCAGTCAGCGAGGCCAGGGGAGGCGCCGGCTCGGAGAAACCCCCAAGAAGGAGATGAGTTTAGTACAAGTGTTTAATGGCTTTGCCCCAGAGGGCACATACAAATCAGGCCGGACCCCAGCTCCTCCGGACGGAGTCCCAATGAGGTTAGTTCACATGCGGTTAAAAACAGCTCTTCTACCAGTACCATTAAAACATTAAAAGCCAAAAAAAAAAAAAAACAAACCAAAACCCCCTCCAATCTCCAGGAGGTTTCCAACAGCGAGTAGTGCTAGTCACACCTAACAGGGACAAAAGATGTGATGGGACAAAGGGCTATGTACAAGTTATCTTTAAAAGACACAGTGAGTCACTGCTATCAAGTAATAAAGCCCGCAGCAGGCCGCCGGGGCCCGTCCGGCCGTGGCACCGTTCGCCCCGCGCGGGCATCCAAGCCTCTCCCGGGGCACGCGGCTACCTCGGAGCTTCCCGCTCCGGCACCGACCCGCGCTGCCAGCCCTAGGGAGTGGAAGTGCCGAAAAGACGCCCGTGAGAAACATGCATTACGGTAAAATCAGCTCCGAACAGAGGCGGAAAGTCAAACCGCGCCTCTGCTCCTCAGGCAAGCGATGAAACCCAGAAGCAAAGCAAAGGAAAACCAGCAAGGCCAAAACAACCGTATCCGAAAGCCGCCAGCACAGGGCAGCGGGGGGGGGAGCCGGTTTGGCCCATGCCGAGCAGGAGCGTTGCGGAGCCAGCGCGGGCGCCGCGGCTGGAAGGAGCGGGAATCACTAGTGGTTGGTATTGCATTGCGACGGGTGCGAAGGGGCGGCTGGGCCCCCTCCCCGAGGTCACGGCGCACCGCGGGGAAGAGCAGGGCCCCGGGTTAGATCCCGGCGAGAGACGCGGGATCGCTGTTAGTCCGGGGGAAAACATCCCGGGTGCACTTCAAGAGAGGAAGACTTGAGCGAGCAGAAGCTGCCAAGAGAGAGGAGGACGCTGGGGCTCCCCGCGGCTCGTCCTCCCGCCAGCACCGCCTCTCCCATCGGCTCCGGCCCCTGCTCGTCCCACCGGGAGACCTGCTGCCGCCCGTTTTCCAGCTGTCTTTGGTTTCCGTTACAGGAACGCCGGTGGCATTTTCTCCTCCCGCGAGCTGCTCGGGGCGAGCGCCCTAGGCCGGGAACTCGGTGTTGTGATGCCGCACGTGCTCATCGGTGACGGAGAGGTAGGTGGCTCGCATGCTCGGGGAGTACTGCGGGGAGAGGAGACGGGGCTCAGCGCGGCGCTGCCCGGCCCTGCCGAGCCCCCGCAGAGGTGCCTCGACGCCCGCCCGGGCATCCTGCATCACCTCGGAGGAAGGCAGAGGATGGGGAGGGAAGGCTGCTTCCAGTCTGTGTTAATCCCCAGTTAATCCGCCAAGTTCTCCTGGCTCAGAGGAGCCCGGCCCTGTTCAGACCGGGTCTCTGCACCCTCTGCCCTGGCTGGGAGTTAAAGAGCCCCCGACCAAGGTGCCTTGTTTTAGCGTCTCAGGCTCCGCTTTGCCCCCTTCTGCGCTGCCAGGACATCGCTCGGGTTCGTTTCTGCCTTTCAGGCTCCACCTAGGACCCGGCAGGAAATTCAGCCCGAATCAGGGAACCCCAACACTCGTCCTCAATGTTTCTGATCCCCAAGGAGCTCACAACCGGATGAGAGCCGAGGGCTCGCGCTCTGCTCCGGCGCATGGGGACGTGTCGCGGGCACCAGCGATGCTCAAACCCTGCCGGGCTGGGAGCACCGGCACAGCCGACAGGGATTGAGCCCTGGCACCACGCGGCGCGCAGCCCGGGGGCGTCTTTGCTGCGCTTAACCTGGGTTTTGCCCTCTGCTCTCCCATCTCCAGGCACAAACCTCCTCCTCTCCCCTGCCTTTAGCCGGTGCCACCTCCGAGCTGGCCGGGTCTTCTGGGGCTCTGCGGCTGCCCGGGGCGGCAGCCCGCTCGCTTTGCGGGCTGGACCACTCGGGCGCTTCCCCAGCCTCCCGGAGGCCGAGTCCTCCCCGATGCACCGCGAAGGAGCTAAAGCAAAGCCAGCTCCCCGCAGCCGAGGATTCAGCCCCCAGCACATGCTCATCCCTGCAGGAAAGGCCACTGACCTAGGGCGTTCCCGAGGAAGCTGGCGGCTGCGCTCCTGCCACCTTGCCGGAGCGGCCAAGGGAGACATGGAGAAAGAGCTTGGCACAAAACCTCCGCTCCCCCTCCACATCAACAAGGGTACAGAGTTACATTTCTTCAGCGTTTTGCTGGGCAGGGGGGCAACCCTGGCCAAGCATTAAGGAAGATTATTCCAAGTTTGTTATTTTGGACCGCACAAGTCCTTCCTCAGGGATCTGAATCCTGGATAAATCAGACCATTCAGGGCGGGGAGAAGTGCTCAAATTAATCCCCCACGTCAGTCCCCCCCCGCGGGGACAGGCTTGCCAGCTGCGAGGTCTGTGCAATCGGATTAAAGCCTCCTGCATTGGCGCAGCTCCAGGTTTTCACCTGATTGCAAGAAATTTTCCCAGGAAGACAGAGCGCGGGAGCCTCCGCCACCGGGGCCGTGGCGTTGCCATAGCAGCGTGCCGGAGCCTGCCACTGCGATGCCGCCGGGGCAGGGAGAGGAGCTAACGCTTCGGACATAGGCATCGAAGCAGATTAAATGCTGTCAGAAAGGGAGGGAGTGAAGAAACCGCACGGAAAAGGGAGCGGGGGGATGGAGCCGTGGCCCCTTCCCCACGGTGCCAGATCCCGGCGGGGTCCCCTGGAGGCATCAAGGATCATTTCCATCAACCCCCTTCCCGGCTCTCCTGCCGGTCAGCCGCGACCGCTGCTGCTGGCGGGATTCCCGGCACAGCTCCCCCGGCACAGGGGAGCCGTGAATCAAAACCTCTCTTTTCTGCCGGGCTGCTCCGGGGGGAAACGCAGCCCTGTGCCGCCCAACCCCTTTCCTCGCCTGGCCTCCAGCATCGCCCCGCTCCCCCCGCAGCCAGAGCAAACCCCCCCGCGGGGACCGGGGAGGGGAGGCGCTACGGAGAGCTGGGAGGAGGGAAGCGAGCGCAGGAGCCAAACTACCGCCTCAGCACAAAGAGGGAAAACAAAGCAGCTGAACTTACTCTTGGTGGGCAACTTAGCTCCAAAATAATTGATGCAAAAAATAAAAAAAAATAAAATAAAGCAGACGTTAGCAGACAGGGTGGGTTGAACAAACTGCAGGGAAACGTAAGTGCGTATGGCTTACTGCAGAAAGTCTCGGAATAAATGAGAAAATAAAGCAGTCAGAAAAGAGCAACTGAAGGAGAGACGGGCTATTTTGGTCTCTCCTAAGCACGTGGTTGGTAACCGTCCCCCCGAAGCCGCAGCAGCTCGGCGAGCAACTCGGTTAGCAAGACGGGTCGGGGAGGCTGGCGCGGAGCTACGGCACCTCCGCTGCAAGGGCGGGAGGGGAGACGGCGGGTGTCCCGCCCGCGCCGCGCGGTCCCCACCTCCACGGCAGCCCTCGGCGCGCGGGCACCGCCTGCCCCGGCAGCGCCGCCGCGCGAGCCACCGTCCCTCCAGCACCCCGCTAAGGTCCCGCCGCCCCGCGGGGCCGTCACAAGAAGGACTTGGCTTGGGCTGCCCGCCGTACCGTAGGGGGAGGAGAGCCTCGTCCGATCAGGGGCACGTTCTCGTAGCGCGGGTTCCCGCCGAAGAGCACGGCTTGGTTCCTGCGGGGGGAGAGCCCGTGAGAGCGGCGCGGAGCCGCCGGCCCCCCCGGGGACGAGCCGGCGCGGGGAAGCGCGAGCCGAGGCGTCGCGGCGGGCCGCGGCCGGCCGTACATGTACTCGGAGACGGGGGCGTTGGAGATGGTCTGGGCGGGCGGGTGCAGGCTGCTCTGGCTGCCCAGGCTGCTGCTGTAGCTGCAGAAGCTGCGGAGCTGCCCGCGGGCCGGGTTGCGGGCGGCGATGCGGCGCGCCTGCGGGTTGAAGGGGTCGTCCTCGTCGATGTCGTCGTAGTCCCGGTCCCTGCGGGAGGGAGCAGGGCGCTGGCGTTCCCCCCCCTGCTCCCGGCTCTGCAGGCGCAGGCAGGGCGGCAGCGCCCACAGCGAGCAAGGGGACGGGGACCGTGCCGGAGCCGCGCGGCCGTGCCAAGCGGGGAGCCGCGCCGCGCCGGACCCACCTGCTAGCCAAGTGCCTCCAGGCGCGCGGTGTGGCGCAGATGATGGTGGAGAAGGAGGCGGCCACCAGCAGGGAGAAGAGGATGAGATAGAGCAAGCCCTCCAGCCCGTCGTAGCAGACGCCGATGAGGGCATCCAGGTAGTCCTGCGGCGGGAGACAGGGCCGGGCTCAGCAGGGGCGGCGCGGGTGCTGCGCACCCTGCCCCGGGCGCCGCTCACCTTGTGCAAGCCCCGGCAGTCCAGCATGGCAGTGAGCTGGTGCAGGCTGGTCTCCGAGGCGTTGAGGAGCTGCTGGACCCCCAGCAGGTCTTTCTGCGGGCGAGAGACGGGGTGAAGGCGGCACGGCAGGGTGGCCCCACATCCTTGAGCCGGCCAGCTCGCACCGGGGCGGACGGCTGGGCAGGACGGGGAGCAGAGGGGCTGAGCCCTGCTGGGGGGGGGACGACAGGGCAGCGCTAGGACGAGGGGACGGTGCCCATTCCCTGTACCTCGGCCGTCGGGAAGAGGGGCAGCGCAAACTGCACCAGGCCCTGGATCTGCATCTGCATGGTGGTGAGCGAGCGCTGGAAGACTGTCAGCGTCTGCGAGGGAAGCGAGGGGGCCGTCACAGGGCGAAACGGGCCCCCCGCGCCGGCCGGCGAAGCGCGGCGCCGGCTCCGGCCCTACCTGCTGGAAGGGGTTGCTCCGGCTCTGGTCGCAGTACAGGTAGTAGCGAACCACCTCTGCAAAGCAAAGGGGAGGCGTCGGTGCGAGCGCCCCGGGGGCTCCGCAGCGCGGCGGCGAGGAGCAGAGCCCCCCTCCGCACCCCGCGCGCCCGCCGCCGGCCCTCACCCGCGCTGATGTCGCTCTCTGTCAGGTTCATGATGAACTTGTCCGGGGCCACGCAGAAGTCGCTGGTGCCCTGCGGGGACGAGACGGGGCATCGGCGGGGGCCGGGCGCTGCGATGCCCCGGAGCATCCCCCGCCTCTGCCCGGCCGGCTACTGCCCTGCCGTCCCCCCTYGCCGCTGCTGCTGCTGCGTGCCGGGACCGGGGCATGCCCAGATGTGCACGGGCATTTCCAGATGTGCGCGGGCAGCACCGGCTCCCCAGGCAGAGCCGCCGTCCCGCTCGCCCCCCAGCCCCGTGGAGCCCGGCACTCACCACCGCTGCTGCCGTGTCCGCGGCCGCGGAGGCCCAGCCGAGGATGAGCGTCAGGAGCCCGCAGCACAGCATCCTGCGGGGAGAGGCGGCGCGTGCCACGGCCTCAGGCGCGGACCGGGTGGATAAACCCCCCCCCCCCGGCAGCGCTGCGGGGCGCAGGGCAGAGCTGCGCGTGGCACCGCCGGGAGCCCTGCCCGCGCCGGGGCCCCCGCGGTCCGGCCCCGCTGCTCTCCCCCGTGGCCGACGCTCCACGCCGGAATCATTCACGGCGCGGGCAGAGCGGGGAGAGGCCCGGCCGCGGGGCACTCACGTGGTGAGCAGGCAGCRGGAGCGCTTGGCCAGCCCCAGGCAGGCCAGGAGACAGACGGCGAGGACGAGGATGAAGAAGAGCAGATAGGCCAGCCACCTGGGTGCAGAGGAAGGGCGCCCCGTGAGGCGTGCGCGGCACCCACCCTGCCCCGGCACGGCGGCCCCGGCCCCGCTCACCGGTAGTACTCTGCGTAGCCGACGCTCCCGGCGAGCGCGGTCAGGTCGGCGCTGACGTCCCGCCACGCGGGCAGCCCCGCGAGCTGCCGCGCCACGTTGCCGGCCGCCTGCTGCACGAACTTGAGGCTCTGCACGTAGTCGCCCCGCGCGGCGAAGATCTCGTTCAGCCGCGCCAGGGGCTGCTCCAGGCTCGCCCCCATCTGCAGCGTGCTGCCGGCGACCTGGGGGACGGAGCGGGACGGCGAGCCGGGTCCGGGGCTCCCCCGCCGTGTGGAGGGGTGGCAGGAGCCCGGAGCAGCGCCCGGCCAAGGGCGGGGGCTGGCGTCGGACCCAGGCGCCCGGCTCCTCGGTTCGGGCATTGCAACCCCCCCGTGCAGCACCACGCGTCCCCCCCTTCCTCAGCCCTGGCCACCCCGAAAGCAAGAGCCGGGGGAGCGGACGCCCTCCGAAGGCATCTGCCCGCCCAAAACCGCTGGCACGGCCAAGGGTGCCGTGCCGGGGCCGCAGCGCGGAAGGGCACGTGGCAGCCGCCCAGCAGAGACGGCCCCGGGCGCGGATAACGGGGCTTTGTTCGCCCTGCGGAGCCGGACACGCGCGTCCCTCCCTCCCCAAGCGGCTTTTGGGGAGCGAACCGAGGCGACGCGGTGCCCTGGGGACCGGAGAGGGCTCCGGAGCCGCGGGGCGCCGATCCCCGCGCCCATCGCCCGACGGCACCRTGGCCCAATCCCAGGGAACCCGGCCCAAACGGAGCTGGCCCCGGCACCCGGTGGGCCTCGTGGTGCCTCGCCGCTGCTTTCCCGGGCACAAAGGCCCCTTTTTGCGGGGCTGATGTCACCCTCCCTCACTCCCTCCCTCGGCGCACGCGGCCGAGCCCGGGGCCGGGGAGCGCAGCCCGTGCCGGGCTCCAGCGCCCGGCTCGGTGCACCCTCTCCAGCAGGGAACGGGAGTCCGGTTCGGCACAGGCACGCGCTTCCAGGGTTTTCTCCCTTGGGAGACGCCCGCTTTGCGGACACGAGCCTCCGGCACGGCCCAGGGGAGCGCGCGGGGCACCGGGGGGGGGGGCAGCCCCGTTCCTACCAGGGAGTCGATGCCGGCCAGGGTCTGGTTGGCGTGGTCGAGGGCGTAGAGCAGCTGGTACACCCCGTCGTTGGTCTCGCTGTTCCCGTAGAAGCCGGCGCCGATGGCCGCGCTGTGCGCAGAGGGGGGGAGCCCGGATTAGAGGGGAGGGACACGCTCACCCCGAGCCTGGTGCCGCGGCAGGGCCCCGGCCAGGGRCAGAGACCCCCCGGGGGGATTTTAAGCCGAGCGCCAGGAGCCTGAGGACGGAGAGGCCCGGCAGAGCAGATTAGGGGAATCTGCTGCAAGAAACGCCGCTCCCGTTTAAACCTGCTCCTCGGTTAATCCGGGGAGGAGGGCAGCCGGGGGCGCGACGCGGCCCCTCCGAGCCCCGCGGCGAGCCGAGCGGAYGCCGGGACGCGGGAGCCGATCCAAGCCCGCCGGGGAAGCTTGACCCAGCGTGCCAACGCGGGCACCGCTGCCAGCAAACCCAGGGCGCCGGGTCCGAGGACCGTGCGTGCTGCTGCCCGGCCGGCAGCTCCCTGGGCCCGGCAGGTGCTCGGAGAGAGCCGGAGCGCTCGCCCGCGGGGAGCTCGCCGCCCTCCCCTCCTCTCCCCTCCCTGTGGCAGATGCCAATAAAAGTGATGGACACCAGCCCATTCGCCCCAATTAGGCTGCTAATGGCCGCTCGCAGCTGCAAACAGACTCCGCAGAGCTGCTGCCGGGGTTTCAGAGCCCCCGGAGAGCGGTAAAGCGATCCGCCGCCGCTGCTGCCCGGGCTCCCGGGGCGGCAGGAGCCGGCGGGTTCGGGGAGGGCAGTCACGGGACGGGCACGTCGAGCTCATTAGTGCCGTTTGCCGGCTCCGTAAAACATTCACGGCCAGACACCGCGCGCTCTCTGCCCGGCCAAAAAGAGGCTCTTTGTCTGGCGAGCGGGTTGCATCAGAGCAGCGAAAAGGCCCCGCGTCCCGTCCCATCCCATCCCGTCCTTCCCCGGGCCGAGGGGCGCAGCCAGGAGCTCGGCTCGGCCGCGGGCTGCTAAAAAAGATGCGCTCGGAAAACCGCGGCGGGGCAGCTGGGCGAAGAACTGCCCCTTGCCCAATTCCCGCAGGCGCAATCAGCCCCGCGCGGGCAGGCGCCAGCTGGGCCGTGATGCCGCCCGCCATCTGCTCCGGTCCGGGATTAGCACCGCGGCCCCCGCTCCCACCGGGATTAGCGGGGCAGGTAGGCACCGTGGCAGGCGACGCGGCACCGGGAGGGGGACAGCGGCCGGCTGTGCCCCGGGGCACTGCGAGAGCCGGCTGTTATCGAAGCTGCCGCGCACGGAGCGGGTGGCAGCGGCAGGGGGGACGGCGGCGCCGGCCTCACCAGCACACGAGTCCGGCGACGACGGCCGTCCAGGTGACGCAGCAGGAGTGGGGCCGCTTGCTCTCCGGCTCCGCATCCCGCTTGCAGCAGCACAGGCAGATCAGGTAGACAGTGAGGAAGAGGAGGTTGAGGCCGAGGCAGACGGCGGCCACCAAGCCCAGGAAAAGCAGCGACTAGGAGAGCAGAGAGGGGACAGTCAGCACTGATCCTGCCCAGCCCCGGCACCCGGGGACGTCACGGCCGGCGGCATCGGAGCAGCCCCAAGCGCCCTCCGATCCCGGCAGCCCCTCGCTGTCGCCCGCGAAGCTGCCAAAGCATCGCTCCGAAAGCCCTGCCACTGCGCCAGACTGTCCTGCTCCGAACTGCCCGTTGGTGACATGGCCTCTTCCACCACCCCGGGGCTTTCCAGGAGGCGAGGAAAGAGGAACCAGCCCTGGAACAGTGCACAGCTGAGCCCGGCTGCACTGGCCCCGCGCGCGCGGCCTCCCCGGCTCCCTGCCGCGTGGCAGCCGAAGGCAAATGAATTATTCTTCTGGCCCTGCAGCCCTCGCCCTGCCCGGCACCGAGGTCGCCCACGGCCCCGGGCGAATTCCAAAGGCCGGATTCGATGCAGTTGCAGATAAAGCAGTGGGAAGGAGGCGCGTGAGCCGGGGCTGAAGGGCCCTTTGTGCAGCGCTCCCGGCCGGAGCAGGACTCGCCGGCAGGGACCGGCCCGCAGTTTCGGAGATGGCCGTGGTGGCAGCTCTGGGCTGCTCCAGGGCCTGGCCGTGCCATGCACGGAGAGATGCAGCGGCTGCAGGGAGCCTCGCGGAGCCACCGGGGCACCGGCCGCACACATCACGCCACCGGCGGGCTTTGAAGCAGCGAGACCTTGGGGCCGGAGCAGCAGCCCGGGGGCGATGCCGTGCAGGAGCGCGGCACGGCCCCGGCACACGGCACGGCCCCGGCACACACTCTCCCCAGCCCCAACCCTGCGGACAAGCTGCCGTGACAAGGGCAATGAGGCACGAACAGAGCAAATCCGCAGGCATAGACAGCGGAGGAGCCGCTCTCGCAGCCTAACGAGGGGCTGGAGGTAACGAGCTCCCAGCACTGCTTCCTCCAGCCCCTGCCCTGCTCCCCCTCCTCCTCCTCCAAGGAGCCCCATTGTGCCCTGCAGCTCTCGCCAGGCTGGTTTCCATCTGCAGAGGATCCGCGACCTGCCGGAAACTGGGGCCGAGTGGCTCCCGCCGTCCCCGTGCTGGAATGCGCCGGCGGCAGCRCAGCCGGGGCCGCGGCGGCTCCGTTCAGCGGGGAAGAAGGGAGCTTTGTGCGGGCGGGAGGGATCAGAGCCGGCGGCGCTGCACAAAAGCGGCCCCCGCCACGCTGCCCCGAGGCRCGATGGCATCGCACCAGTGCGCGATGGCATTGCACTGCGGCACGGGAGCCGGGGGCAGACCCGCCGTCCCGGGAAGGGTTTGCAGCTCACGGCAGCGATAGCGGGAAAAGGCGGCGATGGAGCGCAGCCCCGTGCGTGCGGCAGCTTCGTTAGCCTCCGCGCGCAGGTTAGCGGCGTCRCGGCAGGCCTGGCACGTGCGCCGCGAGCCGGCCGGCGAGGTCTGGCCAGGAGGACGAGGCGGCCGAACCCCCCCGGGCACTGGCGCCCTGGGTTTGGCCAGCCCCGTGCGCAGGGGCTCCGGGGGGGGACATAGCACAGGAAAAAGAGCAAAAAACCCCGCGGTTTCTCTACGGCCTCCAGCAGATGAGGGGGGTTTCTAGCCCGGAGTGGTCCCTCCTGCCTGCAGCATCCCCCCTTGGGGCGCGAGTTTGCACCGGGAGCAAAGAGCGGGGATGGCGCCGGGGGGCACCGGGAGGACGGACCGGCTCGCCAAGCCCTGGATCCAATTAGCGGGTCCCGGGACCTGCGCCTTTCCCGGCGTAACTGGAAACCGCTCGCTCCCCGCAGTCGAGCCCCTGTCGCGGCCGATGTTTTGCGCCGCTTTAATGACTTGCAGACCGAGGCGCTG